>NC_069135.1:29600737-30200737 GCF_026914265.1 Mya arenaria | reverse complement strand
TGAAAGAGTTCGGTAAATTTCTAGTTCCATGGTTGTTTGTTTTTCCGTATTCGCTTTGTACGTCTTTTTATGTTGAACTTCCCCAGCCACAATAGATTGCCCTGCTGATATATGTATGTCAAAGCAGATTCTGCACTCGTATATTCCTCGTTTACCTAACACTTTCCGAGATGGCGGGTGGATTTTGCCATCAAATGGCACATTGCATTTTACTCCGTACGTATACTTGCTTATACGCTGAGTAATCAGTTCTGGTCTATGTCCAAAAATTACAGCTCCTTTCATAACGGCTAAATCAGAATCGTTCACGGTGATTGTTTTACTGTCACCAAATCTGTCCTTTACAGCGTTCTGGAGCATGAGGCAATTTGAAAATCCTCCAACTAAGAGAATGGCCTCTATTTTTGCAATTTCTCTTTCTACCAGTTTTGAAATGTGGTCAACTATCAAATCAATTTGAGGTGCAAACATATTTGTCACGATGTCAAAATCAGTTTGTAATTTATCCCCAGAGCGTTTTACCTTGTGAACGAAAAAATACCTGTATGACACATTTGAAATGAAAACGATCGTATGTAAAATATTGACGAACATCTGGCATTAACTGCACTTGCACCGCGTAATGTACGATTGTATCAGGTTTTAATTTCATGATGTTTCTTTTAACTTTAACTGCCGCAAAAAAATGAAGCTTAATCGGAATATCTAACAAGCTTTTAACACCTTTCAATAGCAAAACAACTGGTTCAGTCGCATTATGTTCTAAATGTTCTTCGTGAACAGCTTGATTTCTTTACCTTGTAGGTATAAAGCATATCAATCAATGTACCACATGACATAAACATGCAATAGAGTCACGAAAAGGACTTACTTGCCCACAATACTTTGACTCTTTAATGAGGTCATCAAATTTCTTTCCTGTACATTTTTCAGCTAAATCCGGCAGGCAGGCAGATATCCGGAAAACAACTGGGTTACGACTTGATTGGTCAGTAAACCTTTTTTTTTCTTCAAACGCTCGGGTCAAAAAGATATAATCGTCCATAAAGGTGTTTTTGAACTTGTGCATGGTTTCCTGACCTTTTTACAAATTCAAATATTTAAGTGCCGTCAGTATTAATATACATGTAGTGTAGTTTTAAATTTAAAGCAAGTTTAAAATGTGAGCTTAATAAATAAATGCTATTGTTTATTTATTTAATCAGGTTTTAAATTCATGGTCTGATGAACCAGATTGATTTATATTTAAACCTACCCACAATGTCTGTTAAAAACTGAATGTACGCTTCATCTACTTTTGTCCCTCCGCAGTCCCCGCCACCCGGGATATGGATGTTCTCTATCATATCATTTTCCAACACCGTCTGAACAGCGATGTCAACTGTACCACCTGTTAAATAAAAACGTATTTAAAAATCACGCCGTTTTTCTACCCCTGCAATGAAAACTACTAGTATATACTAACTTATTATAGCTCATTTTGTTTGTAAAATCTAACCTCCAGCATCTACGACAAGATATTTTGTGCCGGTCTTGAATGTTTTCAGAGATTTCCCATCCCCACACTTTTTAACCGGTAGAAAACGACACCAGATAGCTGCTGCTTCTGACTCCAAGGCTAGTGTCAAGTTCTTTGAGCAGATATCTGCCTACAATTAAAGATATTATTGTTTAAAATCTTCCAGGTTTTTACGGAAACACAACATTGTTTTTATCTTTGACCTTGATACTAACGACCGAAATGTCCTCGTATAATTGAAACATATAATTGAAACAACATATACAGTACAAAAGTAGAAGGCTTAGGCCAAACAGGCACATTACACGCTCAGCAGCTTCTCGCATGAACTGTTTTGCCTCGTCATCCCATATTGCAGGAACTGTCAATACCCAATGAACATCATCCGGATTCAGACCTCCAGCTAGTTGTCTTCCTGATTCATTCATTGCGTCCTCTTTAAGATATCTATACAAAACCAGATGCGATTACACAATACATATCCAATTTTTATTTTAACAGTATTACAACATTAACATTTTTTAAGAAGTACAGTCATTTAAACTTTATAAATCTGGGTTTTTATTAAAAATAGTGATACACAGAACAATCGACTTATATAGTTTAATGAAAATCTGTGATAATTCGATAACCTTGTTTGTAGATTCCATACATGATAACGATTCTGCTTCTCAACCAAGTAATGACTTCATATACAAAACACTTGTCATAGGTAATCATAAAATTCGAAATACTATTGAACTTTAAAAAGCCTGAAAAGTGCTTACCTGATCGCAAGAGAAAATACGGTGATTGCTGGTAACTGCTTACCCCCTTCGTCCGTTAAAGTCATGTTTCGACTAAGTTTCTAGTCAATCAAAAATGTTATAATACAACATAAACTACAGGGACAAGCTAAGTGGCCAAAACATATCAGTGGTTTCGATTAAAGGCACAACAATAAATCCTAACATACGTTCAACAAAAGACACACAACGTCACAACACAAGAAAGACAGACTACATATACAGTGCAATATCTTTACATATATAAACGTAATAAACACAGGCAGCTTGTTCGTTTATCAGACCTTAACGTCGTCTAAAACAGAATGGAAAAAACAAAGCTAAGCCGCAGGAGAATCTCTCCCGAAAAAAGTATACCCTATATATAATTTATCGACAAGGATAACAATACAATTTGTTCAATTCTAAAAAAAATGAAATTAACAAGGTTTAAGGTTAAATCAATGTTGTTGCTTTTATTTGAAAAGACTTCTGAATGACCGTAATCAACACGATATTGAGCTAGCAATAAAGATATAATTTAAAATATGGCTGTATTTGACATACCTTCGCAAAAATCCAAAATATGAAATTTCTTTTGTAAAATCATGTTGTGTGCAATGTTGAACGCAATCAATATCCACTTTTTACGTTGTATTAAAATTAAATGTACCACTTAAATCGGCGAAAGTAAAAAATCCAGTCTTGGTTTGGTTTTACATCGGCCATTTTGATTTCTGAGCATTCCGGTTGTATCGAGCGATTTTATTTGCTGATACTGCCCACACTTAAAATGGCGTGTTTAACAAATTAACACTGTTGTGTGAAAAGTCGGTGTACTGTGCTCTTGTTCGGAATGCTATTGTCAGAAATCCTGATGCAATGTGAATATGCTATTATTTTAAGTTATTTCAATGATTTACAGTGTTAAATGTTCGTCTTTTCGTTTCGCGAACCAGCGGCAGGATGTGTTGCATCCCTTCACTGGCACCGGATGTTCAAACTCAATCATTTTTTTTTAAAAATCCAAAAAAATCTTATAATTCCTTACTTAAAATTATAATACCGAATATGTAAAAAAAATATTGATTTGTTTTCAAATATGCACTTTGTACTGTATAATATAGTAACATGTTATTGAACGTTTCTTTACCCGGGTCACGTAATCATCTTATTACTCAGTTCAAAGGAACTACTGTAGATAAACAGTCATCGGAATTTAAGGATATGGTTTCTATCTTCCGAACACTACCACCTTAGCCCGCGAAGAAATTTGACTATCATACGTTGTTTTTTTTTGACTTTATTCCCATTTTCCTGTTTTCCTAGATTTGCTACCACCCTTGACTTCCGGTTTCAGAGTAAGGTTTTATAACGGCTCATTTCATTGGTCCATGAACTTCGCGAGACATTTCGCGTACAAGTGGGTGGAGGTTATATGGGAGACGTTTTCTCATTATTCAATGATAGAGGGGATTCAAAATTGGATAATGTCGTAAAATGACTTATTTGCTACATAATGGTTTAAAGCTGTCTATGGGTATAAGATAACTATGTGGGAAGCAGTTTTGATATATCTTGGCCGTAATTACTAATATGATTACTATATTGAAACGAAGTGTTGACTATATGGGAGTCAGTTTTGGTAAAAAAGAAAATCCTTACTATATGGGAACCAGTTTTGGTAACTCAACGAATATATACTCATATAACATAAGACAGTTGATAAAAAGGATTCAGTGTTTGTTAAATGCAATTTATGGGTATACAATTACTATAAGGGAGTCAGTTTTGGTTAAATGCAATTTATGGGTATACAATTAATATATGGGAGTCAATTACTATAAGGGAGTCAGTTTTGGTGAACTGCAATTTATGGGTATACAATAACTATATGGGAGTCGGTTTTGGTGAACTGCAATTTATGGGTATACAATTACTATAAGGGAGTCAGTTTTGGTTAACTGCAATTTATGGGTATACAATAACTATATGGGAGTCAGTTTTGGTTAACTGCAATTTATGGGTATACAATTACTATATGGGAGTCAGTTTTGGTTAACTGCAATTTATGGGTATACAATAACTATATGGGAGTCAGTTTTGGTGAACTGCAATTTATGGGTATACAATTACTATATGGGAGTCAGTTTTGGTTAACTGCAATTTATGGTTATACAATTACTATATGGGAGTCAGTTTTGGTGAAATGCAATTTATGGGTATACAATTACTATATGGGAGTCAGTTTTGGTTAACTGCAATTTATGGGTATACAATTACTATATGGGAGTCAATTACTATAAGGGAGTCAGTTTTGGTGAACTGCAATTTATGGGTATACAATTACTATATGGGAGTCAGTTTTGGTGAACTGCAATTTATGGGTATACAATTACTATATGGGAGTCAGTTTTGGTTAACTGCAATTTATGGGTCTTTAATTACGTTATGGGAGTCAGTTTTGGTGAACTGCAATTTATGGGTCTTTAATTACTATATGGGAGTCAGTTTTGGTGAACTGCAATTTACGGGTATACAATAACTATATGGGAGTCAGTTTTGGTTAAATGCAATTTATGGTTATACAATTACTATATGGGAGTCAGTTTTGGTTAACTGCAAGTTATTGGTATACAATTACTATAAGGGAGTCAGTTTTGGTGAACTGCAATTTATGGGTATACAATTACTATATTTTATCCAGTTTTTGCATCTCTACTGTAGGCTAGGCATTGAACGCACGTTACAATGAACAGCTATAATGATAAAACGGGATCCCTTACCGTCAACTGTTCGTTTTATTATAATGCTCACGGTTTAGAGATATCAAAACTGGATCCCATTTAAAGTTATGCTACATACATACAATGCAATTAACCAAAACTGAATCCCTTTTAGTCAGTTAAGTCAACTGTGTATTTCAATATGTTTTCACTGCCTAAGGATATCAAGCCTGGATCCATCTAGTAGTTTAATACCCATACATTTATGTTGCAAAAATGCAATTAACCAAAACTGAATCCCTTACAGTCAGTTGCGTCAACTGTTCATTTCAATGTGCGTTCATTGCCTAGCCTACAGTAGAGATGCCAAAACTGGATCCCATATAGTAACTGTATACCTATAAATTGCATTTAACCAAAACTGACTCCCATATAGTAATTGTATACCTATAAATTGCAGTTCACCAAAACTGACTCCCATATAGTAATTGTATACCCATAAATTGCAGTTAACCAAAACTGACTCCCATATAGTAATTAAAGACCCATAAATTGCAGTTCACCAAAACTGACTCCCATAACGTAATTAAAGACCCATAAATTGCAGTTAACCAAAACTGACTCCCATATAGTAATTGTATAACCATGAATTGCAGTTAACCAAAACTGACTCCCATATAGTAATCGTATACCCATAAATTGCAGTTCACCAAAACTGACACCCATATATTAATTGTATACCCATAAATTGCAGTTCACCAAAACTGACTCCCTTATAGTAATTGACTCCCATATAGTAATTGTATACCCATAAATTGCAGTTAACCAAAACTGACTCCCATATAGTAATCGTATACCCATAAATTGCAGTTCACCAAAACTCACTCCCTTATAGTAATTGTATACCCATAAATTGCAGTTCACCAAAACTGACTCCCATATAGTAATTGTATACCCATAAATTGCAGTTCACCAAAACTGACTCCCTTATAGTAATTGTATACCCATAAATTGCAGTTCACCAAAACTGACTCCCATATAGTAATTGTATACCCATAAATTGCAGTTCACCAAAACTGACTCCCATATAGTAATCGTATACCCATAAATTGCAGTTCACCAAAAATGACTCCCTTATAGTAATTGTATACCCATAAATTGCAGTTAACCAAAAATGACTCCCTTATAGTAATTGTATACCCATAAATTGCAGTTCACCAAAACTGACTCCCATATAGTAATTGTATACCCATAAATTGCAGTTCACCAAAACTGACTCCCTAATAGTAATTGTATACCCATAAATTGCAGTTCACCAAAACTGACTCCCTTATAGTAATTGTATACCCATAAATTGCAGTTCACCAAAACTGACTCCCTTATAGTAATTGTATACCCATAAATTGCAGTTCACCAAAACTGACTCCCATATATTAATCGTATACCCATAAATTGCAGTTCACCAAAACTGGCTCCCATATAGCAATCGTATACCCATAAATTGCATTTCACCAAAACTGACTTCCATATAGTAATCGTATACATATAAATTGCAGTTAACCAAAACTGACTCCCATATAGTAATTAAAGACCCATAAATTGCATTTAACCAAAACTGACTCCCATATAGTAATTGTATACCCATTAATTGCATTTATCCAAAACTGACTCCCATATAGTAATCGTATACCCATAAATTGCATTTAACCAAAACTGAATCAACTGTCTGGTGTAATATGACTTTATAATATTTGTTGAGTTATCAAAACTGAATCCCATATAGTTTTGTTGACTATACGGGGGTCATTTGAAAGTCATTTTCATTTTTTGTTTATTTATTTTTTATAAAATCTTTAGCCTTATTGAAGTGTGCAATTGACTAAAATAGTTCAAGTTTCGGTTTATCGCCTTATCTGCCAAAATATATAATTGGATACAATTTGGATAACTATAACCTTTGCTATCAAATGAAGGCATTTAGTTTTTAAAGTAAGAGCATATTCAATAATAATAACTCCACAACAGCCATCGTACTATTATGATATTAACTATAGCAGTCCTATCGGAAAGTGATTGCAAATACCGGGTACCGGTAACCGTGCTTTTGCACCGACCTTCAGAACGATTTACGTTAACCAAAATCGAATCCCCTAAATATTCGATTTCGTTTCCCATATAACACATACCGTACAAGTGTCAACAATTGTAATATTTGGACCGAAAGTGTTAATCACAGAGGAGTCTTTGACATTAAATTCCGCTTTGAGTGACTTGAGCGTGCTTATTTCGGATCAGACTGGTACTGGAATTACACATACCATCAAAGCCGACTATGAAATTTCATGAGACAACGGAAAGTGGCTTAATTAATATGCACCACAGGATTCACTTGTTTCCTTGACAGCGATCTCATTGCAAAAACGTTTCACAGGTAAGAAGTGCAAAATGTTTTATTTATATAAAAGAGCTGTTTACCAATACGCCGTGGTAAATAATAATCTATATAATTGTAGAAACATGCATGTATTTTGTGTGTGTACATGCGTATGGTTCATTTACACATGTATATTTATTAAGTAACATTATATTTATTTATATATTATACTAATTTTCTTTCTTGGACAATTGTGGAATATATTTTTAAATGACATATATTCACTATTTTGACCAAAAAAAATTATTGATAATAAAAAATAAAGCAAGAAATGTATCACTGTATCCAGGCAATGTGACGAACACTTTTGATTAATTTATTTTGTAGTTTAACTTAATGCTTTGTTTTTTGTGCATGCTTACAGAAATGAGTGCCATCTAAATTTCCTTTGCAATTGCCCAAATGCTCTTAAAGGGACTTGGTCATGTTTTGTGATAAAAAAATTATTTCCTGAAACTGAAAATGATTAATATTATTATGCTTACCTGTATCACAATCACATATATATTTCAATGTTTGATATCATAATTGTATAAAAAATTGGAAATAAGTAACAAAAGAGACTGATCCCAAATTTGATTTGAGTCTTCTTGTAGAAACCAGTAAATTATTAGGAAAATGGATAGACCACTCAACTATACAGGCACATGCCCCAGCTTTTGCTGAAAAGTTGAATATCAATAAATATTTTCAAAACATTTATTATAATGCTGATGCTACAAGTCCATGTGCACATTGTGCATTACTTAATAGATTTAAAATGAATGTACAGTTGTAGCTAGGTTAAAATAAACCTTTAAAATCAGTTTTTTTATATCTTTGCAGGGAAGTGATGGATGGCAACACCAGTGTCCGTGACGGTCATATGTATTGAAGTGTAGGCTTGTTGGCTGCAGTTCCACAGAATGAGACACACCGGCACTTTCTCATATCCCACCGCCTAGATCTGGGCTCAGTGGAGATGTTACATTGCGCTGTTAACAGTTTTAACATGATATCGCTACAACCTGGAAACAATGACTTATATAATGACAATCTGCTGTCTTTATCTTTGCAAGAGTTGGGATTTGTTCTAGCTGTGTGTACTTTCTCAGTAAAAGATACTTACAGTTGCTGAAATAGTATCTTAAGAACTGCATGAAATGTTATTAAGGAATAATGCTTTGTAGGTATATACATGTATGTATTTCACCTCAGCTCAATATAGGGATAGTAAATGTTTAGTTTCTCAGACCATTTTGTAACATTTTAGTAGGGAGCACATAATGCTATTGTTTTTACAGGATAATTGCTTTCAATTTGTATTTCCAGTTTGGCTTTAGAGCTGCACTCTCACAGTTTGACACTGATATGAAATGTTTGGGGGGTTTTGTCTCAGAATACGCTCATATTGGCATTAAAACCTTCAATTCAGTTATCAATATAAAGGTAACTTACAATAGAACAAATCTCAATTGTAAGAAAGAATGCCAAAATCTTAAAAAAAGCGTTAATAATGCTTTTTACTACAAAACAACAATTTTCTAACATAAATATGAAAAACTACATTCAAATATTACCATAGAACATCAATTTTCTGACAAAAACATGAAAAACTGCATTCAAATCTTTTGTTAGCAGTCTTATATCACTGTTTACCAGACATTCACTCTGTAAGAGTGCAGCTTTAAATTACTATAGAGCAAAAGCAAAATCATTTGAAGATCCATGCTTTAAAAGAGGTGCCCTTTAAAGTAGCAAGAGTTACTGATGCTTTTCAGCAAAATAAAGCATTTTTTAACCTTCTTAAATAAATAAACTCCATTATAGAGCTCTATTGGAACTTTTAGTGATGTATTGACTTTTAAATTAGCTATATTGGAATTTTAAGTGATTTGTTACCGTTTTAACTAGCTTTTATCAATAAGAAAATTAATTATTTTGCTCTCTTAAATTGTGACCAAGTCAGATTTAAGTCAATATAACCATTTCATGTTTGTTGTTAATGTAGTTGTGTTGTGATATTGCTTAAACTTATATTGCAAGATTTGTCTAATAAAACATATACCAAGAACATCAAAGTTTCTTCATTATATTTATCGATTTTACTTCGTTTCGAACAGTAAGAATTTAGCAATACTGTACAGTGAACTCGTATATAAGAAATGTATTGTTATGTTGAGTGCAGAGTGACCGTTGTTTTCTGTTATAAATATGCCTTAATCTGTATAACCATTGCATTGAATCATTGCAACTTCATATTTTATGCGGACTTTCATTCATGATTTGTTTGATAACGGAGAAGAAGGGCCAAAATGTTAGTTTCAATTTGTTAACGATTTGAGATTTTAAATACGCCGGCTTTTCATTCGACCAATCAAAACACATGTTACAAACTTTACGAAAAACAGTAATAAAACCGGAAGTCAAGGGTGGTAGAAAAACTAAGAAAACAGAAAAATGGGAATAAAGTCAAAACAATCGTATGATAGGCAAATTTCTTCGCGGGCTTAGGTGGAGTGTTCGGAAGATATATATCATATCCTTAAGTTCCGATGGCTGTTAATCTGCAGAAGTTCTTTTGAACTGAGTAACAAGATGATTACGTGACCTGGGTAGAGAAACGTTCAATACCATGTTAGTATATTATACAGTACAAAGTGCATATTTGAAAAAAAAAAATCAATATTTTTTTACATATTCGGTATTATAATTTTTAGTAAGGAATTATAAGATTTTTTAGGATTTTTAAAAAAAAATGATTGAGTTTGAAAATCCGGTGCCAGTGCATCCCTTATATATTATTATTAAGCCAAACAAACAAGAGACATACAAACATTACACCACTATCAAAATATCTTCATGAGTAAAGATTTGGGTAACCATTGTATTATGTATTACGGTCAGTAAGATAAAGATTAACGAAGTTAAAGACGCGTAACAAGATCTTTTTGGTGTAGAGCGATAGAAGTGACATTTTGGTCTCACAACATAAATGGAATAAACTGACCTGGTTGTAAAGTTTCATTTTAAATCGCCTGAAGAAGTACCATGCATTGTGCTTGTTTTGTTCAGCAAGTGCTGTGTACTCGGTCTCCGCATCATATCCAAAGGCCCCGAGCGATTTTCCATCAGGTTTTATCAGGACACAAGTTGGTGCTTCGTAAAACAGGGGCATGTATGTATGAAAACCATTGCAATGCAAATATTTTTTTCTCATATTTCTTTCAACAGAAGACACTTTCTCAATGCATCATTACTGTAGGCATTGATTTAATGCAAGCTTTGAAGTCAGTATTACAGTTTGAACGTTTGCTATTATTCTAAATTGTAGTTGGGTTATGCATCGAAAGTGCACGTACGGCAAACAAGTTAGATCACATTAAGTAACATTTTAATGATAAATAATCGGCGGAGTGAGCGTACCGAACACATCATTAAAACTTAACATCATAAGGGTTCACCTACCTTTTGCAGATACATGCTGGCCACTATTCCAATTTTTCGAATATACTTTTGTTGGGTCTTTTTGGAATTCGTGGTAAAACTGGAAGGCCCATCCGGAGTAAGCTGTTCCCAAATCTACTGCAGCGACAAGTAACCGTTCCTTGAAAATATATTATTTTATGACTTTATACAAGTATTCCACCAATCATCAAGTTGGCCTTCGTATCGTTGCATTGATAACATGAGGAACATTACGCAACAAGACAATACATACTAAACTTGAAGACTATAACACTACAAGACAAAAATATTACACTATTTTTAAAAATATTGGCATGACAAAATTGTTACTTCAAATCACATACGGGGGGGGGGGGGGGGCGTGTTTTCGGCCTTTAAAAGGGAATGCTTAAAATGTTAATATTCAGTGATAATTCCAAACAACACTAATGCAATATTTGTGCTATCTTTATGGACACAGGAAACTACACATTTAGAAGCAAAGGACCTGGTATTTGGGTTACCACAACAAATAAAATACCAAGCATACGGATTGTACCATGTTTGTGAGAGCTTCCTTTGTTTTCGTCTATACATAAACTTGCATATCGAATCGGAATGGTAACACGTAGTCAGAGCTTCCTTATAAACTCTTAAACTGTTAATATAACTTTGTGTGGAGGTTGTATTATGATTATGGTTATTGTATTACGTTGTGACAACGTTGTGACAACGTTAGTTGCTTAATGTATTTGTAATTATTTTCAACTAATATCATTTAAATTAAGAGTAATGAAAGAATACTTCAGGCAAGCATCTTATGATGATTTGCAAGTATTAAAATGATATTGAAATATGATTGGACAACGTGTTGTTAATGTTGAATTAAAGTTGTTTTAAATACATTTTTATATTTGTTTCCGATTTCCTTAAACGTTGTGACATGTTGTCATGGTACTTTACATAGACGCATATTCGAATTAAGAAAAATAGATTAATATGAATATATACTTTCGATTTCTAATCTTAATCGAATATATGTAACGCAATGTTTATTTTTATATTGATTTTAATAACAATTATACGCTTGTTCTAATGAAAGAAAAGTTAATAATTCAAATATATTGTTTTAATTATTCTTTTTATTAAGGGTCGAACGTATAGGACTTGTGTGTCTTCCCGAACTAGAGTGGACTACTCTTGAAGCATCCACCTAACCAGAAAAAAACGTACGCAAGGTGAATTGACCAGATAAGGTAATACACTATCCGGTATACGTGTGCTTATATTGTTATTGATGCATTGGACAGACGTGTTTCGTTCGTTTTGTCTACCCCACCAACCTACTTGAAACAACATCTGGAAAGCAAAATCAATTTTTAATGTCTCATTATTTTAGACTTTCTGCTCATTAAATACTATATTATTCCAAAATACAATTTTCGAAACGGGGTCAAATCATTGACAAATGACATGTGTATCTTACGGGATAAGATATAGTTGACAATGAACATGGTTGATAATTACGTATGTGAAAATAAATATAATAAAATACAGCGCTTGTCAATTATACCGCGAGCTAGTTATTAAACTAACAACACACAAAAGAGTATGTCACATATGCCTTCGTGAATGAAATTAAACACTCGAGCGCTCGTATATAGTTTCGATAACTCGGTTTGTGGCTTCAGTACTATTTAATAGGCCATTGTTGTTCAACTGCTTGCAATATTATGGAAACAAGCTGCCTGCAAATATTGGCTTAAGTTACTATTACCTTGCAGAAAAACCCTGACATATATATATATATATATAGCGTGCAAAGTGAGTGCATAACTTGCACATCCTCATCCACAACTTAATACAACGCTTGGAATATAATTAAATCAACACACCTTGCGTTTATCAGTCAAAGCTGAAAATCTCTCTTCACTCTCTGGGACATGATGCAAATGTATACGCTGGTACACAACTTCGCCCGAGCTATTCACAATGCTGTCGCCGTTGACTAAAAATCCTTTTCCCAGACGAGTACTTATCTGCTTATCCAAAACGTTGATTAATGGTTCAATCTTCGATCTGTTCGCCGGACTACATTCAATCAGTAACGTGTTGTTTTTTCCATCACCATGTTCAAATGTGATTTTTCCAATCGCTTTTATCTCTTTTAAAAAGTCTTTGCAACTTGTCTCAATAATCTTAGTCTGCTCATGTTGGTACTTCTGAACTAATAATAAACAAGGGGGCAAAGACAAGAATATATGCTATAAAATATTGCTCAAACACAATTGTTTTAAAGCTACAAAAACACAATACTAATAGACAGTATTTCATTTTCCGATTCGTTTTATGAAAGAAAAATCGCATATATCTTGTAGCTTTGTAGTTGTCAATATACAAACGTACTTGATAATATCTAATCCATGTGTTACTCAAAAGCATTAAGCGGAAGACAAGAAACAATTGTGAGTTTTGAAGGGGACTAGATATCCCTTACCGGTGTGTGCATTTTTGTGCATTTCTTGGTTAGTCGTTTGGATTTTTGTTTATAGTTGTTTGAAATTTAACTAAATCTAAGTAGAAATCGTACAATGAATTTAACTGAGACACGCTCAAGATGCTTATAGTTAAATAAGGTCCTGTTTAGAAGCACAAGGTTAATATCATACAGAGAAATCATTCTATGAAAATAACAGAGATGCGCTCAAGAGGCTAACAGTTAAAGAACGCCATGTTTAGAACAAGGGGGAGGTGCGTGATTTAGTTTCATGCAAACATAGTGAGAAAAATGTTTCATGGCAAACAAAATGGCGAATTTAGAATGAAAAGTAGCGATTCAAGTTGGCGCGTTTCTTTCATCGGCGACAGATATGCATTTTATGTCCTGACGAAATAACGTCCTCCCCCTTAGAAGCACAAGGTCAATGCCATTCAGAGACTATTGCATATTAACTATAATTGCTTTAAACTAATTTAAAACTTTGACAGCCAAGTAATATGATACCATAAAGTACATGTATATTTAAATACTAACCGAATACTTCTGCAGACTCATCTTTGGGGGTCTCCCGTGCCTTCGGACGACTACCTATACTGCTGAATGTTTTCTGTCCGGTAACAAGAGTTCATCATAAATTTTATCATTTACAATTCTCAATAAACGAGTATATGAACAAAAGCTCTATATGTTTAAAAAATTGTGTACAAATATTAAAAAATGAAAATGTTCCGGCACTTGTCCCGAAAATTTCCGAACAACCCTCGTACATTGATATATATCTCAATTGCCTTACGCTTGGCACTCAGCCATTAATGTTTGCTACGTATTCGTACTTATAGTGACATAATATCCAAAAGTTTGTTAACCGATTAACATAAAACGTCGCTGCCGACGCGCCAACACACTGTCGTAACGCGAAACACGAAGCATAGTGATGGCTGATGTGTACCAAAGAAAATGTTGACCGTTTTTATGTAAACATAACGTTTATATGTATACATAAAACCCTTCCTGCATAACATATCGCATTGTCTAACGTTTATATGTGATAAACAAAAACCAGATACAAATGTTAACGTGTTTCTACTTGTAATTCGGACACACATTCATATATTGTAAAATTGTGAAGCTATAAAACTGGTACATTGAGCTCTTTTATTTCTACATCAAGTGATAAATCGCTACGCGGTGTAAGAAGAAAACAATTTTAACAAAGTAATCGGAAAATTGAAAGAAGAAAATATAAAATTAAAATGAAGAACATGTAATCGAGAAATTGAAATGTTTCTTACAAGAACATGCGTAAGGTAACCTCTAGTCATTATTGATTCCATGTGTGTAATATATTTCCTCCAAAATGTCGCCGTTTTCATTTGTGATAACACGACATTTGAAATGGAAGGTCTGATCCGCGAGCGTTATAAGTAAAACAAAAGCGAGAAACACGTTCATACACTGACAAGACTTTTCCTGTCCATAGAAACAATTTTATTGTAGCCTATTTTGGCACTGTTTGGTATAATAAGCGTGTAACACTGTCATTTAGGGTGACTCGTTTGGAAAAAAAAGTAATATGGTATTACGTGGTGAACCGTTCAGAATTGCTGGGTAGCGCTGGTTGCACGTTGTGTTTTACGTTTGTTTGTTTTTTAAATGTCGTTCACTTTGACACTCAATCTTTACATGATTGCAATTTTTAAATTATAGAAGCTATTTTTACCTCGCATATCCCCGGTGTACGCATAACTATGTATCATAATTACCTTTCTCAATAAAACAACACACCCGTATGCATGATAACTGTTTTAAAACTTATTTTTAATCACATGATTGTTATTTCTCAAAGCATTTTTAGAAAAAAAGCATCACTATGATCTTTACATAACACGATGGATCACTTGATTGGAAATCCGTGCCACAGTATTCTATACCATACACAATCAAAATGATATTAACAATCACGAAGCCCTATGCATTTGTTTATTTAAAGATTAAAATATTTCTCACTATATACCTTTATTGCCTTCTTCATATTTCCTTCGTCATTGATCCGTTTTCATTTGCTTATTATATACTTATATATATTAGTATAACTAAAAGGTTTGGACGGTAAAATCCATAACTGCGTTTCTAATGACAAGCCCTTGAATCTTTTGAAAAGGAAGACAATAACAAGCACCAGGTTGCATACTGGGCATTCTTCAGATTCAGGAAGTTTGTTTGATATATGAAGTCATTCAATCCTGCTAAAACAATGGTTGATTTTATCGCATAATATTCTTCTTTGATAACTGGCGAACATGATCTCACAGATACAAATGTTTTCCTTATACCACCCTGCAGAAATTCTAATCATTTTATTCATGTAAACATATCGCCATTTTTGAATTTGCTTATTTGTATGATAATCATAATTTAAACATATTCTTATAAAAACAAAAGGATAATGCTCTAATTGTCATTGTTTTAGTCGGAATTGGGAATTGTCGCAGATCAAATCGTAATTCGTATGTCACTTACATTAGCCATATCTGACGGGAACGTTTAAATGTTTAAAGTTTATGTAGGCACTGCACACAATAACTTCAATTTTCGCAGTATAAGCCAGGTCAATGAAGATTAAATGAATACCTCCGATTTCAGCTTATGCCCCGGGCACAGCGAAATAACGAAAGGACTAAGGTTGGGCGATAGGGACGCGACAGAAATAAAGATAGGTCGTGGTTATGATGTGGGTGTGCTGCAAGTCCGTCGAGCAACAGTCGTGCAACCATCATGAGATGTCTGCTGACATCCCACTCTAACTCTTGCATCAGGGTACCATTTTGCCCAAACGTCATGCGCCGTTCGACCTACGGCCAGACTCACCAACGTCGGGAGAGGGGGGGGGGTCGCCGGTTCCTGCGCTGCTCCCGGATCGGATCTGCGTCAACAGCTATATATAATGCGCGTGCTGGAGTACCACCAGAGGCCCACACAGAAGGGCATGACGAGCATGCACATGTGAAATAGCCGTTTTCTCTACGACAAACAATTTTCATTTTCAAGCGTTCATTCTTCCGAGCTATATACACATTAAATAAAGAAAACATGTTGCAAGACTAACGCAATACTGTTCTGCAGTGTAATGCGAAACTCTGTGGATAATATAAAAGCTAATTATATTACCACCTGATCAATGGTTGACCGAGTTTACACAAAACAACATCGCCTTTGCCATGATCCGGCGAGAATTGATGCCCAGCGTTAAATGTTCTGAAAATTATACGATATGAACTAAAACGTCAAAAATCTACAGAGGCCATATTTTAAAGCCAGTATTTAACATTGTGATTCAAGCGATTTTCATGATTACAGAGGGCTAAATAAGCAAACTAGTTTTAATGAAGCATGTATTCAGATTTGTACGGTGGTACTGAGGTGACATCCGCAAAACTTAATTTATATTGTGGCTACAGCTAAGTAACTTGTGGCCATAACTTAGCAACTTGAGGCCACAACTTAGTTACTTAGTTGTGGCCACAAGGAACTAAGTCGTGACCTCAACTTACTAAGTTTTTTATACATCTATGTTAAGTTTCCAACTTTAAAGACTTAATTGGCAATGTTCAATCTTTCAAACAAGATATTTTCCGACGAACAAAATCAGTAGTCACATATCCAAAATAAAAGCAATGTCTATGAACGAATATACAACTAAATCAAAATACCAATTACTATTTAACATTGTAACATTCATACCAACCATATGGTGCAAATATAGATATAGACAGGTCAGTAAGGAGTATAAGATTTGTTGGTATTTAAAATAAAAAATATAGCAAACGCTATCCTGCTTAAGCTAAAATGACAGTAACAGTAGACAAGATAAATGGTCTTCTATAAAATCTATCTGCAAAATAACATTTGTCAAACATTTGAAATATACATTCATATCTAAATTAAATAATTATTTAGAAAAAAAAATGTTTTATTTGAAAGCGAAAAAATGACTAAATACCACTTTTTATAAAGACGTTGTCTGGTCTGCTGCATTAATTAGCTAGAGGAGACGTTCTGATGTTCAATATGTCTGGTTTTCTTGGTCGAACGAATGCATGCTGCTTGCACTGCATTTAAAATGCATTCACGGATCATAAAAAATATAAGGCCTGTGGATTCAGAGTTATTATGAAAGCGTATATCTTCGTCGCATATGAAACATGACTCTTTAACGAACGAAGTTTATATTATATTGGGATATAAAAACGGTAAATATGTAGATCAGGAAATGTTGTTGTTGTTTTTTAACTCCGATATTATTATTTTTACAATATTAAAATAACCCTACTTTCATTTAAGAGAAATAAATACATATACAAATACTCGTGTTGAAAAGGTATGTAATAACAACTTACAAAATTGAAAAATTAAATCAAGTTTTTCTATTAACGTTTTTTAGTTAGGTCTTGTTTCTTATCATGGATCCTGCAGCGTGTCGAGCACTTGCAAAGAAGTATAAAAATGACGTTCAAGATAAGCTTAAGAAGTATGACGTCCTACGTGATTTGGATGTTTTCGTTTTGGATAACTCGATTCGCGAGAGCACTGTTGGACAACTGAAAGGACATACTCTGGAAGATAAATGGGCAATCTACAATGTGACGAAAAAATGCGGCTTTAAAAATACAATAGTGGCCAGCTTTAACCAGATGACTAGCGTCGATGACGTTTTCATAAAGGATCTGATTGCAAAAGGGGAGGACCCCGAGGGACTTTGGGCCTTCTCCGAAATCACGGAAAGTAAGAATATATGTTCCAATATTTACATTTGTCATTTGTCTCATATTTGTTTGCAAAATGTAGAGATAGTACATGTTATTTTAAACAGATTAAATATTTTGCGCAAATCATTTAACTTCGGCAATTAACCTTGTAAATATCAAGGAATGTTAAACGTATTAATATATTAAGGTATAAAGAAAAAGGTCCCTGACACAAAGAAGTTGCCTGTCGGACTACGAATGATGCAGTCTGCTGGTTTGCGAAACGTCATTTTTGAGGTTGACCTTGGTGACTCTACCTATGACTTCGACAAATTTAGCGTCGATCAACTTTGCGCTCACCTTGAAAAGTTAGTGCGATGGTGCTTTAAAAACCTCAGCAAGAAGGCTAAAATTTTGTTTAATTTGCGTGATCCACCCGAGGCCATGGCCGGGGATGCCGATCGCGTGTTCAGGGTGCTTTCATTTCTTTCAAACCTACCGAAAGAGATCCAGTTGTTTGGATTGATTTTTGAGGAGCCACGAGGAAAGTCTTTGCCGGAAGAATGTGGTACTTGGGCCAAGTATATTCGAAAGGTTATGGACGACGCAAAATGGAAAGGACACCTTCTTGTTCATGTGCATGAAAAGTTTGGATATCTCGATGCAACTGCCCTAGAGGTAAGTAACATTTGATTATTCAAGTAATGGCTATGAAAAAATTGCCTTTTCAAATATTTTATCTCTGACTCAATGTCGGCGCTTCTTTAAAACTTCGCTAAATAAAACTAACGTTTACATTGTTATCAATATATATCTAGAAAAGACTTCTTGTGTTCAATATAATATTCCAATTGTTATGTTAGGATAATGAAACATGATTCTAACACAGTTGTTCTCAGATTTTCCTCTTTGGATCGTTATTTCGATACGAGTCGAATAGTCTAGTTATAAAAATGTTTATTTAAGGTACTGATGAACGGGGCCAATGGGATATGGGCAAGCGTCTGTAACGAGGGAGCGGCGATGGGGAACGCTTCATCATGTGTGACTCTCATCAATCTCGTTCGCCTTGGTAACAAAAAGGTCCTGCAGCGTTATAACTGCGCTTTTCTTCGCCAGGCCGCAATAACCGTAACGGAAATAAGCACTGGAAATCCGCCGCATAAGAATCAGCCTGTATACGGCGCCCGGGCTTTAGATTTCGTTTATGATTTTACTAAGGAGGAGTTTGACCTTGCAAGCTTCTTTGGAGAAACGGCTCCTATTCGAATCACAACTGTAGCCTCACCTGAGATGATTCGCTTACATCTAGTGAATTTGTTTGGTAAAGATAAAAGCTTCACGTTTGATCAAGCATACAAAATGAAAAAAGTCATGCTTGCGGACTTAAGACGTGGAAGGTAAACAAATGAAGCAAACTAATGTCACTTGCTTCACATATTTAGATTTAATTCACGTAAAGCACATTCAACTTTATTGTTATGAAATAAAATCAAAAAGTCTTTGATATTACTATATCATCACGGTAATCGAATGCAACCTACAATCGAATTGAAAACAGTCAGCCTGCTTTCTATTTTAGAAAGGAAGAATACATGAGCAAGGTTGGACTTGCGATCCTCCTTGATCGCTCTGGAGGTAAAGTAACACCAGCAATGAGGGATGCAATAGAATCAGACACCCTTCTCACTCCACACGCTCAAAATCTCCTTACGGAGATCCGCGCACGCTGGGACGAGTGGGACCTTAAGGAGGATGAAAAGGACCGAGGGGACAACATGTTACAATTTGATTCGTTTTACAACGCGTTTATGGCGCCCTATTTCTCTTGCTACCGTTGCAACGACACCAGAAAAGGGCTGCAGGTGGTTGTTGTTTTGTTATCCAAACCAATCATTGAAAAACTATTCATTGCTTACATACAATATTATTCGAGAGAATCTTTATGAACTGCAAACCACATCTATCAGTTTAAAAAATACAACTGCCAAAACTTGTTTGAGGTGATTTGTTGAAAAGACAGATGTAACGTTATACTTGTGTGCAGCAATGTCAATCTCAAAAACTATGAATCAATACATAGAATACATGCCAATTGCAAGAAATGTTTGGAATTGCAATCATATAGCATGCAATTTCAGCCCTATGTTTGATATGATTTTTAACCTAATAAAATCTGGGCTCGAGGCTTCATCGCGAGATTCACTGACCGTTCATTCATGGTAGTCCTAAATTTAATGATAAAATGATAAATAACACAAAGATTTAAATGATTTTAATGTTTTCTATGCTGTTTTATTTATTGATCATGTGACTAATGCATCGAAGAGTGCAAGGACATATTGAGCTCGTTTAAGTTTGAAATGGGACAGTTTGATGTATTAAATGACTTTATATCTCCTATATTGGCAAAGACTATTTGAGAAAAGACGTGTCCGAGCGTACCACCCCCTACGCCGTCCCTTAATCCCCAGTGAAGTGACTGCGCAAGTGTAAATGTGGTGATTGATTAGTTTTATTCGATGTATCGTTTCCATTTGTGCAAGGCTGGGGTTTATTCATTTGGTTTCAATGGATAACGATTAAACGAATACAACCTATCGATGTTAGCTAGACCATATCTCGTTCTCTTCCTCTTTTCAACATATAATATAGCTGATGCCAAGTGCTGTGTTAAAGGTGTTGATATTTGCGGATAACTATAACATTGTTAAAATATCATTTTGAGAAACTATTACTTTTACGAGTTTAGATTGTTTGGTCATAAGTACCTTAAGCAAAAAGAAAAATCCGTTTCATTCCCAGAAAATAAAAGAAAGGTTCTTATCAGATTAAGCATTTCATTTCCTTTTACGTTTTGTGTGTCTTGTCTCGAAGGGTTTAATAGTAATTTATTCTACTAATGCATAATTATGTTAACATAAGCTCGAATGATATCGCAAAAAAAACCCACTTAAATAATGAAATAATTGCATAAGTTTAAAAACATGTTTAGGTTTATTTTCAGTGAGTATATCTTATTGTTAATCAAGTCTTCATTTTAGTGTGGAAAATGCAAACAATCGAATGTGTATGAATTGGTCTGACCAATTGCCTTTAAACATCCACAGCTATTCAGCTAAATCAGTTTCATTTTTATGGTTTTACGTTTTATGGAAACACCTATCAAAGTTGTTGCTAAATAGTTATATTACAATGTCATTCAGTGTCAATTGCAAGGTAAAAATATAAATATTCCTTCAAGTTTTATTCTATCTTATTCGATGTTATTAGAGACAATAAGAGATGCCTTAATTGTACAATCCATTATCTAAAAACAAATGGTCTAGTAATTATATATATATATACTTGTTTTGTTTTATCTAAATTGTTTTGCAATATTTCTGCAGTGTCTGGACATGGATTCTGACGGAATGGTGGACTGGTCAGAATTCCTCGTGTATCTCAAATGGGCGCTTCACCAGTACCCTGACGTCAGAGACTCCAGCGAGCTCATAGATGTCGCCTTCCGGAAGGGACTCATTCCCGCTATGAGAGACGAAATTCTGCGGCAGCACGGAACCAAATAAACAAGAACCATTTTCAGTAGAAATAAACTTCCTGAGTTTTTTTTTACTTGTTGGCATCATGCTTAGGATATTCAATCCGGATATCGGTTTATCATACCAGTTATATTTACTTCCGGTTGTGTTTGATTATGCCTTGTGATCCATTATAGTGTTGATATTATTTGAAAGTATTTTTTTTTCAAGAGACGTCGGAAATGAATGATCTGATAATGTCAATTACTATCTTTACATAGCTTATGTTAACTGTTGTTTATAGTTTTCATATCAACATTCAAAATCCTTTAAATGAAAGCAAACTAATATGAGTTCACCAAACATTTCAAATTCACATCCTTGTATATTGGCTACCTTACGTATGATGTAATGGGCACCTGCAAGTAGTTAAATAATATGGCTGTTTTGTATATGTGTGTCTAGGCACATCGGAATAGTACAAGATTATCAAAATTAATTTTGTTTAATTATTTGAATATCTCTTGAATATTTTCTGATTATGTTTCTTAATAATAATGTAATGTGTTAAACTTTTTCCTGGCCGATGCTGTCTTTTTGGATGATTTGTTTGCACTAAACAATTAATGAAACAGTTTGATATTTAACAATATTCAGGAGTGAGAAAAACTATCCGGGAATACATATTATTTGATGTCGTCCGGCAACGTTTTCCTGGAAAGAGCACTAAATTGTCCAATATTCGTGTATACATGTTCTTTACTTAAATGGTGAATATTCGTAGTTCGTAGCAATGATTAGTACAAACGGACATGTAATGTATGCTACCAATATTTCGATATGACTTTTTCTGTATTGGTTTTCCAAGAACATATTTGCGTATATTTGTATTTAGTGAAAATTATTGAGCTTTGTGTAAAAATGACTTCATGTGTTTACTTGTAGACTTGTCTACAGCTTGCTTGGCATTAATTTTTCAGATATCTGCTTATTATTCATTTTGTAATGGCTTTATTTCCTTGATAGATTTAATGTATTCGATGTTATTTTTGTCCTATATTTCAATTGAAGTATGACCTGAAATAACCTGACTGGCATTCATTTAAGGCCAGTTGTTCAGAACTTGGTTCAAGTTAACAGCGTCATTAAATAAATCGTTGTTAACTTAAATGTGTAATATATGATGATTTGCTCACATCTTTAGAAATAAATAAGGGCAGCTAACCAGCTGTCTGAAGTTTCATTAGAAATACAGCAGCTGATCACGAGTGTATCCAGTAAACTTCATGTGTAGGAACGATTTGAAAGTAAGCAACGATAACGTAAACTACCTTAGTAATTCTAACAAAGTTCTGAACAATAGACCCAATGTCAAATACATTCACACAAATTACTTAATTGATCGATACCACCATACGCTACCAGGGATGCAGTCTCAAGAGCAAATACATTTGTTTAACAAACACGCACTCCAGAAATCAGTTAAAGTATCTCATGATGAATTCACACCAAGGTTTCAGTACCATTAGATAAGACAGATGAAAACCTTCTTTGTTAAAATAATAATACTTAATGTCTCTTATAAACATACCCATTTTGCTTTATACATTATGTATCCTAATGCTGTACGTATGTGGCGACCTTATGCTTTTGTGAAATAAAAGTTGAAAGTTGATATCCTTATTATAAAAAGTTGATCGAAAAACAACAACAACAAACGAGCTTATTCGATTCCTCTCTTTGACAGCGTATCCCATTATCAATCAATAAGTGCCTTACTGAACTTACAAATCAAATTGAAGTTCAGACTAACTGTTTTTGGTCGTTTCTAAATATAAACATGCACCATGTCTTATACAAGTTAAGCACGAATAAGAGAGCTCCAGCGGTATTCTCAGTTCATCAAAAGAGCATAAACCAAGAAGCATTTATTTAATGCATACTTTGAAAAGATTGACGCTGTTTTACATTATTCAGAATATACGAGATAAGAGGGAGGATGTGCACGCAAACGGGTTTGAACCCCGCGTAAATATTTTACTAACCGTTCGAAGGCGGTACCTTACGATCCTTGTTAAAAACACCTAGTATTTTATAGTATATACATTGTGTTGTTTTTGAAGTTTCGAGCTGTTGTTCAATGTTTTTGCTTTTTTTTTGTTTTTTGTTCCATGTCTATGGCGTTTACCCTGTACCATTAAACGGGGTTAGTGTTTAAACGTTTGGCTACTGAGCTTGTTTCAGACAATTTGATGTTTATCGCCGACAGGCAAAATATTAAATAAAAATGAATGTAAGCAATTCGAATTGGTGCCTTTATCAAACTTAGTTGTACATCTTGACGCAGTGTTGTCATTTTCTCATTTTCTTGCTTCTAGTCCTTTACTGCCCTGACTAGGACCGCATACAGAGTAAGCTAACACATAAACCCTCGCATACACAGCATAGCACTTATCAAACATATAAGATGATTTATTCTGAACTGAAATTTAGCAAACTGGTATGGTATTATTAGTTCGCTCTCACCGGATATTGTTTTTCTTTGCCCCGTATATACCATTACGGGTCACCTACTATCACCGTAACCTGTATATCACGTTGTCAACATGTGAACATGTTAAGCGCTCCATTTGTTCATCAGAACATTTACCGAAATATTTTGTAAGGACATTATTTCAAACAAGACCAAAATCGAACATCGTATTGATGAGCGAAGTCCAATCATTAACTTAGCTGTAACACTGACAAATTGAAAAGAAAATAGTATGGAAGGAGTTGTAAAAAAGCAACGTACACAATCATAAAAATATATATGATGATTATTTAAGTAGTAAGGTTGGACAAAGCTTAAAATGTCTTTGTATACAAAAAGTATTGGTAAATTGGGAATATAGATTGCGTTGACATAGAGGATATTTGTTTATTTCAGTGTAAGATCGTATTTTATTTCACGAGTGTCATAGAAAAAACATATTTTCTGTTTTGATTCAGTAGTTCAATAGAATTAGTATAGTGCGAACATCGCAAAATGTAAATTAGGTGAAAGGTTTGGTTGTTATTATCATACACAAAAAATACACGGATGGATAAAAAATAAAATCATCCATATCACGCTTTCAAATACTTAAGCTGCAGTCACCATTATATGTCATCAGTCAAATACTTTCTTAGATTGTTGGCGTTCGTATAGAGAGGTTAAATAAGGACAGAAACAGTTTCGGATATAAAACAAACGGTAAAAAGTAGGAGTACGGTTTGTATTTCATTACTTGTCGTGTTTAAGTTAATTCACAAAGCAAAGAAAGCCGATGTCAGAAAGCCTGCTTTTTTATATTTAATGTACGTTTTCATATTGTTAAACGACAACTTTACATCGCATTTTCATTTGTGGAACAGATACTTGCAAATACAATTTACAAATGAAAATGAATACTTAAGTAGTAAGTTAAACATAAAGATGTACCTAGTGTTTACTGTTAGAAGAAGATAGTAGGTTATATATTTAGAAGTATAAATCGAGTTAATCGATAAGCTTTTCTAATTAGATCTTGTTTATTCGAAAACATGTCAAACAATAGCAAATACCTTTAATAATGACGTCCGAGTGAAGCTTAAGAAGTATGACGTCCTGCGTGATTTGTGGACAACTCGATTCATGAGAGTACTGAATGGACATACTTTGGAAGACAAATGGACAATCTATGAAACATCGAAGAAATGCGTCTTCAAAAGCATCATAGTCGTCATCTTTAACCAGATGACTAGTTTCGATGATGTTTTCATGAAGGATCTGATAGCAAAAGGCGAAGACCCTGAGACACTTTGGGCTTCTTCCGAAATCACTCAAAGTAGGTTTAGGTTGTTTCTGTAATTGTTATACAATTTTGACAATAAACCTTGTACATGTAATCTCAACCAATAAATTGCTTAACCAAACACGTCTAAGATACTATGTTATTCTAGAGATCTTTTAAAAGTCGCGTACATCTATAAAATTTTAAGTTCGGTTTAGGACTATTGAGACGACAGTGTGCGAAAAGTATGACCGATTAACTTAAATTAATGATAATTTCAATTACCTTTTTGAGATTGAAAGCACGTACCATACAGTTTTGCATTTCATATAACCTTAAACTTTAAACTCCCTGGTTCAGTGACGTAATAAAGAGGTTAATGACCGTTCATTCGTGGTATTACAAAAAAAGATAATGATAAACAACATAATGAACATTTTCGTTATGTTTCTTATGCTGCTTTCTTTGTTAATCATTTATTTAGTGTACCGACATTTGCAATCGTTGGTACAGGAACTGACGCTTTAGGGGCGTAATACAGTAGTTGAAATAAACTAATGCATATTGATTATATATATTTGTATGTACATTTCCAAGGTATATTTTGTATACTTTGATTTGGATCTTCTATATTTACATTGACAATCTTAAAGGAGAAGTTTTGCTAATTCAGAACTCTACTTGTTCGTTGGCTTGTGTAATAAGTACCTTAAACAAAAATAATGTTTTGGATTTCAAAATTATGATCATGTTAACGCCATGGAACCTGCTCCGATATGTATTATTCACAAGCACAGTTATTCACTTTCCGGTGAATTTAACTAGTTGTTGTTATAGGTCACGCAAAAATAATTGTTGTAATAATGTAACATTGATTCTGACAGATCCAATTATTGCGCTAGAAACTGAGTTTTAATGAAAACAGTTATACTTAACCATGCCTACTCATTAAAAAGAGGATGCGTTATGGACCGTGAAATTAAAACAACAAGATGTAAAAACGTTTTCTGCAATACTCCTCTACTTAAAGTTGGAAATACACGCTAAATTTACGAACCACTTAGTGTGATTTACGATGATTGGAAAAGCCTAAGTTCGATATCACTTCTGATGCGAGAATTAATGCGAACTATTTTAAGTTTCACAAATTATGGTTTTAAATGATTTTTAAAACGCTATTTCTTGACGGTAAAATTTTAGTTACAATGGAAACTACAAAGCTAAGCCTATTAGCGAATTATTTAACAGAAAAGAGAAAAATTTAAGGCCGAATAGACACTTAAGTTCACAAAGCAACGGTATCTATATATATGCATGCCAATATCTTTATTAACAAAACATGGATGACTGCCTCGAAACTTGAAACGTTCATATATAGAAGATGTAAACACACTTAAATCTCATACTTGTGCGGACTCGTATCTACAACAGTAGCATGACAAGAATTATTTAACCTAGTCGTAGCTAGCATCCTGAAGTCAAAGAAATAGAGAGTAAAACAATGCAGGTTAAAAGTATAAAATAAATATTCGAAATGTTGTTAGTCAGATCGTCAGTTAGCTGTCTTGAATATTTTTAATTGTTTTGCAATATTTTCACAGTGTCTCGACATTGATTGTGACGGACAGCTGAGCTGGTCAGAATTCCTTGTGTATCTCAAGTGGGGCTACACCAGTATCCCGAGGTAAGAGACTCCAGGGTTCTCATCGATGTCGTCTTCCAGAAGGGGCTCATTCCCGCTATGAGGGACAATTTTCTGCGGCAGAAGGAAACCAAATTAACAAAAGAATTTTGAGCGCAAAATACCCGATAGATAAATAGTATTTAAAGTCATGAAGCAGAAGCGTGTACCTTTTCCTCTTGATAGAGAGTGCCCTTAATCGCAGAGCAATATTTATTTTCACGGTATTTAACTAAACAGTAAATTTGCAAAGTTACAATTGCTAGAAAAGCTTTTAACAATGATTGCTATTAATGGGATGTTTCATATAAAATAAAACCAGTCATATTTGCGAATATCGTACTTATTGAAAACCATTAACGTTAATATTAAAATGATTTCCTGAGTTAACTTGAAGTCGAGCTTACATCTTGCGTTGCATATTTATTTCAGATACCGTTTTATTTTACAGTTTGTATGCACATGTACTTCATTTTTCTTATAACATTATATATATATATATATATATATATATATATATATATATATATATATATATATATATATATATATATATATATATATATATTTATTTATTTAAAGGGTCATGTAATGAAGCTACCTGTACATTTTCATTGAATTTGGCCTGGTAGTTTTAGAGATTTCTTTAAGCAAAACAGTAAGTCGGCCATTTCGTTGTTGTTGTTGTTGATCAATCTCAATGCCTTGTTGTATTTTGGCAGAGGGTCATGCAATGAAGCTTCCTGTAAAGTTTCAGTGAATTTGGCCTGGTAGTTTCAAAGGAGATATTTTTTAAAATCAAAACAGAAAGTTGGCCATATTGATGTTATTGTGATCAACCGTTACCCCTTGATGTATTTTTGTAGAAGGTTACCTAGGGGAGCTTCCTGTAAAGTTTCATTGAATTTGGACTAGTAGTTTTAGACGAGAATGTTTTTAAAGCAAAACAGGAAGTTGGCCATTTTGTTGTTGCTGATGCTGTTGATCAATCGCGACGCCTTGTTGTATTTTTGTAGAGGGTCACCCAAGGAAAAATCCTGTAAAATTTCATTGAATTTGGACTTGTAGTTTTAGAGGATATGTCATTTTAAAGCAAAACAGGAATTTGCCATTTCGTTGTTGTTGCTGCTGTTGTTGTTGTTGTTGTTGTTGTTGTTGTTGTTGTTGTTGGTCAATCGTGACCCCTTGTTGTTTTTTCGTAGAGGGTCACCCAAAGAAGCTTCCTATAAGCTTCATTGAATTTGGAGTGGTAGTTTCAGAGGAGATGTTTTTTAAAGCAAAACAGGAAGTTGGTCATTTTGTTGTTGTTGATCAATCTTGACATCTTGTTAGATTTTTGTACAGGGTCGCCCGAGGAAACTTCCTGTAAATTTTCATTGAATTTGGAGTGGTAGTTTCAGAGGAGATGTTGTTTAAGCCTAACAGGAGGTCAGCCATTTTGTTGTTGTTGCTGTTGTTGTTGATATTGATCAATCGTGACCCCTTGTTGTATTGTTGTAGAGGGTCACCCAAGGAAGCCTCCTGTAAAGTTTTATTGACTTCGGCTAGGTAGTTTAGAGAAGATGTTTTTAAGCAATTGTTGACGGACGGAATGCTGGACGGACGCACGGATGGACGGACTGAATGACGGACGCTGGACAAAGACCGATCACAATAGCTCACCTTCAGCACTTCATGCTCTGGTGATCTAAAATATGAAAACGAAAAATCACCTACGCTTTACATACAGAGCTATATATTCAATTAATTGCGACAGAAATCTTGTTTTAAATATATGCACAATACGATTTATCAAATATATCTTATAAAGGTTTATCACAAATTACAAATGAAGGTGCTTGGAGTGACATTTGATAAATAAGAAATTTTATCGAGTTGAGTTTTATGAATTGGTTTGGAAAGAGTGTTCAGAACACCGGCGTGATATGCCAGAAATCTAAACAGATAGATACATATTCTTTTATTCCATATAAAGGATTATAAACAAAAAGAAATGCATTAACATGATACGACGAGCAATAGTTAGCAAAAGTGTATACAAGTGAAAGAACAAATAAATAACAAACAACCATAACAATGTGGTGCAGTGTATCGGAGATAGCTAAAGACAATAATATACACAGGCGTGATTGTTGCAGTAAAAGGGTCAATCCCCACCAACTGACAGTCAAAAACACCTGTGCTAGAACACTGCCTCAATAATCACAGAACACGTACATTAAAATGTATATGTATATAGGTAAACTAAAAAGATTTTAATTGTTAAAATTCTTTGAACATGTAAAACATGTGCGTTAACTTTCAGATTGCATTTATGTCGGTACTTGTGTCATAAACAAGTAGGTTAAATTATACTTAAATAATAACAATGGCAAACTGATGTGAATACGCGAGTATAATGCAAAACGGTACTTTTTCACAATATGAACATCAGCCTATCGCGAAAGTAATTTGTACTTAAATCATAGATTGGTCATTGAAAGATTGATCGGATAGCGTTAATAAAACATCTGCAATTATGCGAATATTACGAAGTAACAGCAGTTTGACAAAATAGCGTAAACACCTATATACGTATTAAAATAACGAAACTCTGATTGTATACATTATACATGACGAAATACACAGCAATACACGGCAAATTGACAAAGTACAGATACAAACGATAATATTTTTATATACATTTTGCATTATTTGCGATATAAAAAGAGAAGAGAAAACATTAAAAAAAACATGATAACATTAAACTACCACATACCAGGAAACATCTTCTTTATCAAAATATTTATTCATTTTTTTCTTGCACATCTTTTCCCTACCAACAGAGCAAAAACATGGTATAAGAGACGCAAAAAACCATACTGTGCCTGAAACTAATATTGCATCTTTAAATTTCAAATAATTTAAAAAAAAGTTTGGTGCGTCATATGATAATTTATAACAGTTTTTTCTTTGCATATTCTCGATAACTGTTCGTAAGATGGGTCATTGAATATGAAGTATAAAAGTGAGTATAAATAATGTTATAGGTCCATCTGGTCAAGCAAGAAATAAACTTAGAACATATAGGCTATTAAAAGTTGAATATGAAACTGAAAACTATTGTTAAATGCTCCAGTATAGCTAGAAAGCACAAGTCAGCAATGACAAAATTTAGGTGTGGAGTTGCTCCACTTAGGTTGGAAACGGGAAGTAATGAAAACTTCCCTGAAAATCTATGTATATGTCCTATATGCAAACTTGCCATAGAAAATTAAATTCATGTACATTTTCACTGTCTTTCTTACCAGAGTTTCAAAAATGATATTGTTAGAAAAGCCATTGAGCTTGATAGTTCATTAAGTAATATGTGTGATCAAGACAAATTGAAATTTGTTCTCTTGTACGAAAATATGTTAAGAATAAGTGCCAAAAATTGTTACTTGATTATAAAAGCCAGAACTGATCTTTTGTACAGGTAGTGTGTGTATATATATGATTTCAAACGAACGCATAACAACATGATTTGCTATCTGCCGTGGTATTTTGAATCAAAAGTTTAATTTAGCTGAAAGCAAATGTCAAGACATTGTGTATGTAATATTTAGCTATTTTATTTCATAGATAATTTTAGAATCTATGTAGATAATATCTCCCCCTTTTTTTATTAGCATATATGTAACTTTTTAAGTCATACGTAAAATGGCTTTGCTAATCCGACCAAAAATGATCTGATCATATGTGGATTTCGTTTTTTACTCCTATTTCTTATTTGTGCATTAGTACTAATTTACAATATCAGAATTTTCTTTTCATTGTCTTAAAACAGTTTTTAAAAAGGGATTAGAAAGGGTATTTTGTTCATATCTTTATAAAGATGTATTGATATGTGTCTTAGTTGTATTATAAAATTGATAGTCTCTTATAACTCTTAATAGAGTGGCAATGCACTTGTACGTACTGTTTGTTGAATGTACTTTTATTTATGAATGAACTTAAAACAAGTTCAATATATTTATAAATATATTGAACTTGTTTTAAGTGTAAGATGATAGCAGTTTGCATTAACGGAATAGTCAGAGCAATTATCAAATTGCTATAATCATAGTTTCAAACCCGAAGTCTTTGAGTAAAGCACAAACAGACCTAAATAAATAATACACAACATTCAACTTAAAACCATCTCCAAAAGCTAGACCGTTTAATTAAGAAAATCGACTCTAAGGTGATGTACTTTCCCCGTGGCTATTTCCTTTGCTTCCACTTTGATCTCTGTCTCTCCATAAATCATCTCCACTTTAACATTCCGGTCAAGACCACTTCCAGCCAGCGGCAATCGAAGCTTTCCCGCCAGTTGACAACCCTCCTCAGTTACAAACACTGGATTTGTAGAAAGTGTTCTATATATCGGAAAAGTAATGGTTCTGCTTGCGGACGAAATTGGTGAATACCATTTGCTACTTTGGGGTTCGCCAGCTACAAGCGTTTGCCCAGAAACAATATGTTTGCAAAAGCATGTTGGGCAAATTGCTTTCCCTTGTTCATCAATCTTCTTCAGATGTCTTGGGTGTATTTTGTCATCAAAAGGCAAGTTGGTAGAAACTCCATACGTGTACTTGCTGATACGCTGAGTGATCTGATCTGGTCTATGTCCAAAAAGCACGGCCCCTTTTAGTACGACTAAATCTGATTCATTTGGTATAATCACTCTGCAGTGTCTAAATTTCTCTATTACAGCATTCTGTAGCAGTCTACACGTTGAAAAGCCCCCAACTAAAACAATGGCATCGAGACCATTAAACTTCTGCTCTATCAGCTTTGCAATGTGGTCAGTTATTGCTCGTATTTGTGGCACAAATAAATCTTTCATTATATCAGTATCGACTTTGAGTTTGTCCGCAATAAGTTTTACCTGCAAAAGCAAGAATTCATTCTTTTAGCGTCCAAAGTTCCCATTATAAAAAATCTAAAAATATATGTTGCAATAAATATACTGAAGTGTCTCAAATATCTTGAATATAGATTGTTTAAACGGTAAACGAAAACACCTACTTTGCCAGCGTATATTGATTCCTCTATAAGTGTTTGTAGCGTCTTCCCTGTACATTCCAAAACGGTGCTTGACAACGATGAAGAAAGCCGAAAAACAACCGTGTCGGTCGACAGTGTAACAGTTCTTTTCTTAATTTCGAAGTCGCCCGTCAAGAATGTGAAATCCTCTCTACAAGTATTCTTGAACACTTCGAATGCCTTGTCTCCTGTACATAGATAAAATATATCAAGATGGTATTAAAGTTAATATTCACGATTATACAGACCAAACACATATGAAATACCCAGTACATATCTTTACATATGATTTTACTGTATTCTTTATCATGACCAAACACTTGTAGTATGCCAAGTCTGCATGCCATATATAATAGAATCTTTGATAGAAAGCCGAATTAGCTGATGAATATTGTACATTTATTATGTTATGTTAATTATATACCTAACTTTTAATCTTAATATATTTGTTATGTTAAATATATACCTAACTTTTAACCTTGGCAGATTCATTTTGCTGAAAATCAATTTTAAATGCGTAATGCCAATACACTTTCAGAATCTAGACCAAATATCTAACGTGTTTGCGCATGAACTAAAATTACTATGACTCTATAGTATTTGGAATCATTTTGGAATCATTTTGTTATAATATTTAAGTGTCATTGAAAAAAAAATACCAATGATGTTGGTTATAAACTTGAAGAATTCTTCATCCACCTTCGATCCACCCCAGTCTCCGCCACTGGCTACGTGAATGTTCTTTATCAAACCAGTTTCCGTCACCTGTTGAACAGCAATATCGACTGTACCACCTAAATATGTAAAGTGGCGATAACGTTTAATACACAAAAGACAAAAGACGTGCGTGTTTTCTGTTCATAGACAACATATAAAGAAAGATTTTGAATGTGCTATCTGGTTCCTGATTGGACTGGCATATGATCTTTATATAAATACAATTGTTTAACGTATTGCGTGGTAAAAGGCTTATCGTAATTTAGATCATAACTGTTGTCTACGCCACTTTACAAGGTCATCTTAGTCATAGCTTTACATCAATATCATTAGATAAGTCATGTCCAAGGAGATTTTAGCGAATCAAATACGTGTATTTTTAGCAGAGTCCATAATTTAACACTATAATTTAAAAAAGATTAATTCGTTTTCAGTTTCAAAGAAACGCATCTTAACAGTAAACCAAGTCAGTAGCCAAATACATCCAGTTATTATGATACTATAATTCAGAGGCACAAACTATCAAAAGCAGAATGGCTTACCACAAAAAAGAAAACAACACACTGTGAACTTGTAGCTCAATAATTAAACTATCAAGTTTGGACCGCCATGTTTTTTAATGCATAAATAACTATGTATATGACATATCACTAAAAATATATAATCTTTACCTCCTGCGTCAACAACGAGGAACTTGGTGCCACCTGTAAATGTTGACAGCGAGTACTCTCCTCCACTTTGCTCCACTGGTAGAAGCCGGCAGAAAATGGAAGCTGCCTCCGGCTCTAGGGCAAGTGTCAGGTATTCCGCCAAAATACCTGCCTGTAATGTCGCAGCATTAGCTTTGCATCCAAAGCGTTTATCACTATATATTGGTAGCCCATATGAAATTCTTACAGTTAAAGGGAAGCAATTTATGCAGATTGATTATACTTTTTACCAGTTATTGGTTATTGTTTCCCCTATACCATGATATGTTATGGTTGAGTGATTTCTTTGAAATAGGTCAGGTGACTGTTATTATCATTGTTGCAAAGATTTTCCCTCCAGTCTTGAAACTGTTTGAGAAGTTGAGGAAGCTTTTAATTTGATTTGGTCCAAGTAAAATAAAAATATATTGGACATTATTGTTTGCATTGAATATTTTAACTATTCAATTTGTGATTGAAATGTGTTGGATATGTAACCATGACTTTGGTTGATTTGTTCGTGCTGAATTATGTATTTTCGTGGTATTAGACTTCTGATGATTGGTTTCAATATAGCATAATCTGCTAATTGTTCTTTTTATTTAATATTGCATTCATGGTTTTGGGTGTTCAGTTATAACCAGCATGAACTGCATTCACCTGAGAGATGTGTGATTGAGGGTGTGGTGCTCAGTCCCTCAGACTTGGTAAGTGATTAATGTGAACTGTTTCTTACATGTTTGTTTGTTGTATATGAACCGTGTTATGTCATTGTATGAGTTTTGTCATTTTAAATAACGCCACTAGACAATTACTTGACATAATTGTAATATCATATTTAAGTAACGCATATATTATATGTATACTACATTATGAATGTTTATATTACAAGAACAGTCATATTTGTACTGTAATAACTATTGTTACTCTTTTTGTTCTATTTTCAGAACGTGCTCTTTTATTACATGGAGCTTTATAGTAATTACGTTTATTCGAACTATATGGATATAGATGATAATGATAACTGAAACGGTGCAATTAAGATGTCACCGAACTCATGCATTCCTTACGTTCCAATTTTAACTGTTTGGTCGGTGTAGAAAGTTGAGACTGGTTATATATTCAAAAGGTAAGATCTCGAAGCAGTTGTCATAAGATGTGTTGGTCATCATTGATGGAAATTCAATTAAACTACATTGAGAGTATTCCAATAAAGCAGTAGGCATCAGAAAAGGAAAACTAGTTAATAAAGGTGTTTAAATAATTGAAAAAAAACAACTCAATTTAAACATATTTTATATCATTATTGTTAAGCATGATCAGTATTTACAACAATGGTAAAGATTATATATAAAAAAATGGCTGGACACAAGTTCTTACAACATTAATAACGTCTTTTCCATCTAATAGTTAGATGGCATGAAAAAGCATTTCGCTATATACGCTCACTCCGCCTATTCTTAATCATTAAAATATTACTTCAGGTTATCTTACTGTTTTAGAAAACTATCTCATTGGCTGACGCATTTTCAACGCAACATGTCACGCAGGGAGTTTATATCGGATGAGTGTCAAAAGGCAGATCTTTTGACACCCGCGAAAGCTATGATTCTTTATGATTAAGCCTATCTGCCAATTCCATTGGGTGATGATGTCGGTTGTATTCGAAATAATAGTTAGATGACACGAGTTAAAATCGGAATGAATAAAAAAAAAATGGACGGAGTGAGCGTAGGTTCTTAATCATTTTCATTTCAATTCAATTCAACTAACTGACTAAGAATACAACTAGTAGACGCATTATAAACATAACCTCACATAAATTGCAACAGAATATCTTGCAACTGGTTTATCTTCATAAATATGTTTGGCTTAACATATCAAAAGTTCCAAGGAATCCAAGTGGTGGAAAATATTGAAAAGTACGGAAATCGGTGATTTGTGCATATCTGAATTGTCTTTTATATACAATTTTATATTTTTTATTCCACCATTCACGAAATTGTCATTTTGGATGATGCCAGTACCTGGCAACTTAACTAGTAATTCGAAAATAAAAACCGATACATTTTTGTTAACTGATACAAAACAGTTACTGTATGAATAATAATGTTTTATATGAAATCTACTCGGATCTATGTGCAGCAATTGTGAATGTTTCAGGTGGAACATCCAAATGTCTACCAGAGATTTGAAGAGGGAAGCCATGTGATCAGGAGAAGCCATCGCCTTTGTGCTGGCCTCTCAGTAAATCTCACAAGAGGGCGAGGGATGACAGAGCAGCAGCATATAGCATGGTTCCTCGCTATATAAGCTTGTGCTGAAGTCAACAATATCATGCAAGAGGTAACAAACAATAGTCAACTACAACGCTGATGAACAAGGACATGACAACTGCAAGACAAGTATGAGACATAAAGGACACACAGTTCAGAACCATCGCATTGAAAGAAACTTCTTCTGCCAAACTCCAAGCTTGCGAAGTAGTGTCTAGACTGACCGGAGTTCACACACAACTTAATGTGAAAGTTGACAAATCCAGGATCATCGGGAACACCATCTGGGCTAGGATGTGTTGACAAACTACTGCTGAGAACACATTCAAGAAGCACGATAAGGCAACCGCCTTGAACACTCAATCCTCAATTAAGATTGGTGGATCCTCAGCTTCTTTTCCATCGACTTAAAGTTGCTGCAAAAGCATTTACAGATCTGGCATCAGTGTTTAAATATGCGCTTTGCAGTCACCCACCAGCTCTGTTTGACACCTCACTGCTACTTCGATAGCCACAGAAACCAGTGCTAACAGATGCCATATGGTCCCTCCTTACATCTGACCTTCCAGAGCTCACAGGAGGATAAGTTCAGTATGTGCTGGACGGCGGAACACTTGTTCAGCGCTACCCATGGACACGTGGATCCACATACAATTACTTATAACGGTTGTACACATATTACGTCACAAGGAAGTATGGAGAGGTACTTGTTGTGTTGTTATGATGACACATCTACGAAGGACATGACAAACAAGAGACAAACAGGTGGAAGGACTGAACCAACCGTGACTTTTGATGAGGACATGCCTGTTACAATATAAAAAGATGAGTCCCACGGAAAGAACCCAAACAAGCAATAGGTTATCAACATGTTAAATGGCCACCTGTCGGACGTTTTATGTCCAAGGTGATGCTGATCTTCTCATATACCAGTAAGAAGTTTTCAAGGAGCAGCTGCGTTCCAGGGTGTGCGCTCAAATCCTCTTTATACATGCGATCCTTGGGTGTGACACGACGGCAAATGTTGTGGCAGCAGGAAAGAACGCTTTGGTGTGTTTGTACTATGGGAAGCATGGGGACTGAACTAATTACAGTAAAACCGTTATTATTGCGTGGCTACTAGCATTCCTCACCAAAAGCCACAGAGCCTACCACTTTCCTTAGCAGCAGCAAAATATCACGGCCTCCGTGAGCACTAGCAGGTGCAGCAGTGGGAGGGAACCGTTAATGACCTTCTGCCACAAGACTAGGGATAGAAAGAAAGTGATTGGTTGATTTTTCCTGTCTGTCCAAACGTAACTGCAAAGAATCAGGGTGTGCTAATTCAATTCCAGAGGCTGAATGTGTTAACGGTGAATTTGATGATCATGAAAACAGTGGATGAGCAACCAGACAATGTCTGACATCTTAACAATTTATGTTGCCCTATTATAAAGTATGAACGTGTTACGTTTTATCTTTTATCATGTCAGTTTCGTACATTTGTACGTGAATTATCTGCCATCATATATTTAGTATCTACAATAGTGATGTGAAGTTTCGTTTTAGGAATAAACGACTTCTTATCGTAATGGATTATAATTTTTGTTAAACATGTTAATTTGCTAAATGTTTTCTTCTATTAGAGATTTTAGACTTTAAAAAGTAATACTTTTTAAGAAAATCACAAATAACAACTTTCATTTATCAAAATTAAACTGAAGTGTTTAGGCTAGTTGAAGTTACCTACTTTAGACTGTTAAGTTTCGCGAAATTGAGGCCAGTGCATGCACTATGGAAGTATAAATGTCTGGCCATTATAAGTGGATGTAAGTCATCAAGGGATCTCATCTGAGGTAATTGTCATCTCACTATTAAAACCTGATCTTCTATGAAAATATGCGTTTAGCTATAAATATATTGTTAGAAAGTCGCTAAATATCCCATTATAAAGTACAAAACGTGGTACCAAAGTAGGTTAAAGAAATATGTTTTTAAAATACTTTCCACCACTTGGATTCCTTAGGACTTTTTTATTATAGATGACACTTTAATGAGTAATGAAAACTTTCAGATATTCTGCTGCAATTTGTGGTAGGATCGGCCCTTATATGTCACAAATTGACTGTGCTAAACCGCAATATTTACACCTCAACTTCCATTCCTTAAATGAACTACATTTCGACAATTGCGTTCATCAATCGATGTTTCCGGTTGCAGTCGGGTCATTCTATTTACAGAATGGGTAAGAAAGGATTAATGAATGGTTTTCTTAAATGAAATGAAGTGTTTTTAACAATTCCTGACTGAAATAAGGAACTATTAATGTAAATATAAGTAAAGAAATGCGGGTTGATATCAATATAGGGGATATGAACGCAATTGGGCTGGCCCAATTGCGTTCATACCCCGATAATGACATCAACCCCGCAATTTATTCCTTAATTGACACATTGCCAACGACATATCTGATGCAGGTGTTGTGTATCGGATGAGTGGTAGTGTACGGGACTTTAAACAACGGCAATAATTCTAATTCTCGATGATTGAACCCAGTAATTAATGATTGCCTATCTGCAATGTCGTTGGTTGTTGTTGAATAACTGCTAAACAGGTGATATGTGGTTATAAAAAAAAAACATGGTTTCATTATGATTATAGATGTTGCTATTCTGTACACCGAAAAAAATGTTTTTAAATAATTGAACATAATGGAATAATACAAAATGGTATGCTATGTGGGCGAAAAGCACGCATTGCAAAAACATAACTAAACGTTTCATAGTATAAAAATCACTTTAAAAAAAATAATGCTTTGCATCACCAGTTTGGTTTAAACAATATTTATTTCATAAAGTACATTTGAGGAATACACAAGGTTAGGGCATAATCAATAATAAAAGGTTTTCTAACATAGAAGTACAGGCAAAGTGAGCAAGTGATATATGCACATAACAAAATATTCACGACAGAATTGAGAAGGAAGCTTATAAGATTATACTGTGCCTCGTTTCTGTCACACTTTAAAGCTGCTTGTTATGGTGTAAATGTTGTTATGATGTTTATATTTTCGGTACCGTTATAATTTGATAGATAAGATGAAAGGTGAATGACAAATGAAGGAAATAGCAAAATGCGTTGGTAGTTGGATAAAAGAGAAGCGGGAAGACAGGACAGGGCATGTACAGGTCAGATCAGTTGTAGAATCTGGTTTGTTCTTATTATCCTAAGTAGATCAAAAGCATTTAGTTTGGCGAATGTAGTTTTGAACGTGATTGAATATTGTTGAGTTGATCAAGAAGTCTGTGGCATTTTTTGAACCGAACAGTAGTACTTGAAGTGGCACAATAGAAAACAGATGTTCGAGTAGATGATGCCTTTGTGCACGATAAAGGGGACAGGTGAGAAAGAAATGGTAGGTGTCCTCGATTTCACCACATTGACAATTTGGACTATTGTTAATGTTTTTAGAGAACAAATGTTCATTAAGATTAATGTAATGCATCCGCAGCCTTGCATGTATGACGCTCCATTTGCGATCGCCTTCATAATAGAAATTTGGAACAGTTTTTTTTATTCTTGTTAAGATTGTATTTACGGGGGGCAGGGATGTCGAAGAACGAACAGTTTCCGGGAGTGCATTCCATAAGGATATTGTGGTTGGAAGAAACGAATTGAATAACACCTAAGTTTTACAAGGAATATTACGAAGGTTCACAGAATTCCGAAGATTGTACGAGCTTGTAAAAAAGACTGAGTTTGTGTTTACGTCTTCTCTCCTTCAGAGATTCAAGTCCTGCTTCTATATAAAGATTTGAAATGGAGACAAGTCGCGTTGCTCCGGAAATTATTCGCGCTGCCTCATGCTGAACCTTTTCTAGGTCCTCTGCTTCAGCTTGCGTTAGATTATCCCAAACTACATCTGCGTATTCCAACAGTGGCCGAATAAATGTTTTATATAGGACTTCTAGCGATTTGCGATCAAGGACGAATTTAAATGATCGCATGATGTAAAAACGTTGCCATGCCTTGGTTTTGACGGAGTTGATATGCTCATGCCATAAGCAGTTATTGGCGAGTGTCACGCCGAGATGTTTATGAGTAGTAACTTCCGCTATTTGAACATTATCCATATAAATAGGTGGATGTGCCTGTCTGTTTGTTTTTCGAGATATTAAAAATTATTCGGTTTTCGCCGGGTTGAATGATACAAGCCACCTTTCTGCCCACAAATGAATTTTGTTCATGTCATCATTTAATTGCTGAGCTTCAGACAAAGGATCATCGACAATAACATACAAAGTAGTATCATCTGCTAAAAGACGTGTGGGTGATTTTATTTTCCGTACGATATCATTTATAAAGACAAGAAAGAGAAGGGGACCAAGAATTGAACCCTGTGGTACTCCAGCAGATATTGAAACCGTATCTGACATAGTACCAGATAGGACAACCTTCTGTTTTCTTTCACTGAGATAATCAGTAAGCCATAATAAAAGGGAACCGGAAATACCACTTTCACGAAGCTTGAAAAGTAGACCTTCATGCCATACACGATCAAAGGCTTTTGATATGTCAAAGAAAACTGCCCTTACTTCTTTACCCTCCAGTGCAAGACAGAAGGAGTGATAGATAGATACAAGCTGATTTACAGTGGAGTCATTTGGAACAAACCCTGACTGAAATGGGGTTAAGAAGTCATTTTGACGGAAGAAGTTAAACATGTATTTATGCAAAATCCTTTCTTGAACCTTACTAATAACACTCAAGAGGGATATTGGGCGATAATTACCAACAGCTTAGGGATCTGATTTCTTAAAAATCGCACAGACATGAGCCAGTTTCCACTGCTTGGGTACTTTACCAGAATGAAGAGAGTAATTAAAAAGATCTCGGATGGGCTGTGCAATTTCGGTGGCTATTTCCCTTAGTACAAAGCTATTAACAGAGTCAGGTCCTGTTGCCTTTCCAGTTTTTAGTACCTTAATTGAATCTATAACATCTTGATGGGAAATATCAAAATCTTGCAAGAATGGGACATCAGAGACAATAGGAAGAGTTTGGATCACCAGTTTGATAATTTCAATTGATATTTATTAGCAATTTTTTATCAGAGTAAGTTGTTATCATCTGTTCAGTGACGAACTTTTTATAATTTCCATAATTTGCTATTGTTCAAATAACAGGCAGTATAATTTCTTGCAAATGAACCTGTTGCGTGCCACTTTTAGCTAAATACACGACAGCTAACTTTTGTATTTTTCGTCTGTCTGCAAGTGAAATCATACCATTTTCTTTCATTGGGATAAATTAATTGACATTTTCGTATAAACATGTGACTATGTTTACGGGCGGCTTCATATTCAATATTTGCAAATTGTTCTTCTTCATACACAGTGAAAATGAGGCAACATAATATGAACTATATAGTATTGACAATTTTTGCTTACCCTGAACATGATGATCCTCATTGATATCAATACCTTTGATGCTGATTTTGTATGTGTGCTCATGTGTGCCTTTGGTTAAACGGTAGACGATAAAAAGGTTTTTTAAACAAGTATTTGCTTCTGGCTTAAACGTCATTTTTCTCTTTTTCGGGTAGGTGTTCGAACGAGACAAAGTCGTACATCACAACTTTCATCTTTCGTGTTAAATTCTGGCTTGTAGTAATGAAACAAAACTGCACCTACTTGTTCAGCAGCTACACGCATGAAGTGTTTAGCGTCGTCATCCCAAATAGCAGGAACAGTCAATACCCAATTGACATCTTTGGGGCTCATAATCATACTCGTTTGTGTTTGGATATCTTTCAAAAGATCGTCTTTAAGAAATCTATAATTATAAAATCGTATACTTATTTTTATTAATACTTCAATAACATATTAAGCTTTGTAAAATAGCATAACCTGTTCAAATGATTACGGTCCGTCCAAGTTTGTATTGCGCGACATCCTTCCAGCAACAATACAGCAAAAACTACAAGCCCACAACAGAACTACAATGGACACGCCGAATAGTCACACATTTAAATATGAACCGGGTTAAGAGCCAAAAGGCAAGTGCCTAAATAAACTTAACGACAGTTACGAACAAACACAACAAATATGCCATCAAAATAGCTTCACCAATAAATGGTGTGATTGCCGCCGCCTCGGAACGATTAGTGGCTCACGAGTTCACTTTTCACTACTGAACTATTTCATTTAGTATAATCAGAGTGAACATGTATATATCTATCGTTTAAAACAATATCAATAGTTCTTACTTAATTAAAGACGTGACAACTGTCATGGCCGGTAGTGGCTTCCCACCTGCATCTTTAATTTCTGTGGTTCGTTTAACCTTCTGCAAATATTTTTTCAAATAGTTTGTGTCTGATAATAGTATGTAAATGTAGTTAGGAAGTTTATAGTAACCTTCTTGAATAGATAACAAATGCATATACAAAAGAGAGTATTCAATATACAAATGCATTACCTGTTTGTATAATTGCATCTTAAAGCGAGTGAAATAGTACCACTCATTGTGTTCATTCTTTTCCACAAGTTCATTGTACTTGGTATCAGCCTGGTATCCAAACGCGCTGAACGTCTGTCCATCAGGTTTTATCAATACACTCGAGGGTGCTTTGGTTGAAGCGCATATTGTAAATGATATCGTTTTGTTTTTCAATGAACAACCAAACGCATGCGCGTACAGATAAGTAGTTCACGCCCGCATCTTTATATTTAAAGATAATTGAGTGAACATGTTCATAAAATATTAACACTTAATCTTACATTCCTTAAATGAGCGGCCTTTTGGCAATTGCGAATATTTTCTGATAAATTGAACGCAACATCTTTGGAAATGTTCAGATCGCGAATAATCACATATAACATTAATAACGTACTAGTATCTTGATAGTGTTTGTATTGTTTCAGCAGGCCACGTAACACTACAACTAGCGTTAAACGTGATTTTAGTTTTGGACTACTTTTGTTCGCAGCAGTACAATATGTAAATCGGTCGGGTCATTATATTTACAGAATGGGCGAAAAGGAATTATTGTTATTATTAATAAGCTTTCATTATTGAATAAAGTACTTTTTCTGGGAAGAAATGAAAAAATCTACTGGTTAAAACATAAGAAATGAATTGCGTGATTGATGTTATTATCGGGGATATGGACGCAGTTTGGCTTTTAAATGTACACCCACTATAACCAGCCAAACTGCGTCCATACCCCGAATGTAAAACGCGTCAGAAATTAATTAAATAACACACTGTATCCTCAAAAACACATAAGTCATCTTCAGTTGGCTGTATTCATATGTTTTCTTTTAGACAAAAGATGCAATTAATAAACGCTTTAAGATGTTATATTGAATGGCGTCTTGGATTCAGGAGCATTGTTAATATAAGATATTTTTGGCAAGAAATTGATTTACTGTCAGTCAGTAAAGGTTCTGTTTTTATTCCATTGTGTCTTTTGCTTACTGTACACACACGCGTTTGCTGTATTCATTGAAAAGCGAAAAAAAATCAACCAAATCGAAGTTGAAAAAAATGTTAGATTGTTTATAGGATTGAAACTGTTATATTATAATCGTCAAAAAGCTATGTACTAGTAGTTTACATGACCCAAAATGAATTTTCAGTGATATATAAAAAATACATCTGAATACAGTCGATTTTGCCTTGCCACCAGAAAAACATCACGTTAATAAATTTTCTGCTATACTGTTTGCTGTCTGGCACATTTCTGTTTTACTTAGTATAAATCCATATTGGCCAAAACGTTTATTTACGAGTTATAATGAACTCACCTTTTAATGAAATGTGTTGATTACCATGCCAATATTTTGTTGATACTCTTGTAGGTTCTGATTTAAAAACGTCTCTGAACGAAAACGACCATCCCGAAAAAGTTGTTCCAAAATCAATGGCAGCCACTAAAAGTATGTCCTAAAGGAAAGCAAATCTAACACTTATTTTATCAATGACATCAACATGAAAATTGCGTTGATTATTGTTTGGTTTTAACATATTGGCAGTATTAAAAATGCATGTAAAAACAAAGTTCTCCAAAATGTCCATGACTGATTTTAAATAAGCTTACTTACACCTCAGAAGACAAGTAACTACCTCTTTTATTTCGAGACAATTTCATAGAAGGTTAATGTTGCTGAAACGTAAAGAGTTATCAAAGTGTACGACAACAACAAAGCTAGCATTACAACATTCGATTTATAAATACATTTTTATGTATATTTTCATGTTTTATAGATTAATGAATTTCTTTATGCATGCGTGTACTTCTGGTTCGCTATGAGTAATTATAAGCAGAAACTAGAATCGTCTTTTTGTATTGGCGTGCTGCTCATGTTTTGATAATGTTACAATTTATGATCTTCAAATTGGCAACCAACTGATTGTCTAGATAGATCGGAAGTGTTCTCTGCTTCGTGCTATTCCTGAATATGTACAAGCTACGGGTGGTGTAAGTAGAATCAGGTAATGTTATGTACTAGAAAACTGGCAGGTTTTACCAAACAGTTTTGTCGCGCTATTTTAGCGACGCGAAAGAAGTTCTTAGACTACACACCATAATAGCATGAAACGGAATCAGAAAACAACAGTTTGGTGATACGTTTTTAAACTGTAGGCCGCTAGGCCTTCATATATTTATAACCTTATCTCGGAAATCGCATCGGCAGATCGACATCACATTTTTAACGTTTGGCGAATTAATGCGCGCACGGGCGAATCAACCAAAACGCGGTTAGAACTGCGGTGGTCAATGAAACAAATATAGCTGTAATGAGTTTTCAATCTATGTTATGCGGTTAATATAGTTCGAATAAGCTGACTTTTGCGTAATATAATGCAATTGAAATTGTATTAAAAGAAGTTATTTTATTTTCGGTGAGTTACAGAACACAATATAAAATGCAGGATCCGCAAATAGTTTCAAAATGAACGCGTACTGAATCAAATAAACACATATATTATATACCTGTGTTTGGATTTTGCTTCGGCCGAAGACCTATAATATCTACATTTACATTGTAGTTAAGAATAGAATGTGGTTCATTGCATTCGGATATAAATTCTGAGAAGTCGTTTAAACCTTAAACAAATATGGATCGTATTATGATGCAATTAAATGTTAATTAGGCGTAAAATAGCATTTCATAATGTTTTAAATGAAATTATAATACTTCATTTTATCCTACAAACGGTTTTTGGGGATTGTAGTTCATTAATAAGTTTATTTTCTATGTTTTAAATTGTCTAAATCAACTATTAGACGTTGCCGGCCCAAAGCCATTCAACGCTTTAAGCGCTTTGGTTAATAAATAGCGTTGAAAACTGCCGCAGTATATAAGCGAAATTTCAATTAATTAGCGCTTTAAATATGCACAAACGAATTTAAGATTTAAAAAGACTTTCACATTCAATAAGAAATGTTTTGTACTCATTAACTTAAACTGCAAAACAATGCCAATCGTCGTTTTTTTTATCAATTTTCGAAAAGAAGTTATAATAAAGTCTGTTTTAAATTATCACTCATGTGAGATTCTCTATTTTTTACACGCCCGTATTATTGTAGAACAGAACATTAATTGCCAAGAAGGTCAAAGACCCATCTGGCAAAATATACAATGGCGAAAAAAGGCAGTAAATAAATGCATTATGATGCAAACATAGAGGGGTACACAATTAGTTTATATGTGTCTATGGCCTCACTAGAGTGCTTAATTCATATAAAGCTGCACTCTCAAAGATTTAACGTTTTGACAACATTTTTTTTATTTTTTGTCTTTGAATGAGCCAATTTTTGCGAAAATCCTTGGAAATAAGTTGTATAAGACTGCTGACAAAAATTAGATCGCAGATTTTTATATATCAGTTCAAAAATTGATATTCTATGCATTTTTCTTATTTGAACCATTTGTAACGGTTTAAGCCAAAAAACATTAATTTTCGAACGGAAATATGAAAATCTACGATCTGGTTTTTTGTCAGCAATTATTGGTTTGCAATTATTTACGCAAAAAATCTTCTTTCCACGATTTTTTTTAAAAAGTTGCTAAAATGGTCAATCTGTGAGAGTGCAGCTTCAAGTAATTGTGCTATTGTTAACACAAAATAAATAATGACAATTACACCAATATTTATGCAAAAATCTGCAGAAACAAGCTCAGTAGCAAAAAGATTAAACATTAACCCCGCTTAATGGCACTGGATAAACGCCAAAGACATAGAATATAAAATCACAAACAAGAAACACAGGAGAACAGCACAAAACTCCACAAACAGCACAGTGCATACATACTATATATACCTATACAGGGTACATGGAGTGCAACGTAGTGTTTCTATATGCAAATGCTTTCAAAAAATAAACAAACTTACATTTTTCAAATTACATGAATATCATAAGATATATTGATTTGTTTGATCATGCATTACGTTGACCTTATTCAAATAAATACTTGCATATATTGGAACTTAAATGAAATATGATGGTTCTCTTATAATTTGGATTATTATCACATACATTCTTGGCACCATCACCACTTGGCTTCTTCTGGGGACCTTTACCGAACACTTTCTACAAAAAAATAAAAAAAGAACCATTAGAGTCTGAAATAAGCAAAAGAAAATTATCAATATTAAATATTATTTTATTCTTAAAGGCATCATTTTAAACTCTCCAATAACATGAAGATTTCTAAAACTGTGCAACGCTTGTTCAAAACAGTAGTAGTTGTCACTTCCTTAAATCACCTTTTAATCAAAACGTGTTCTGCCATGTTTATTAAGAACCCATTCATATCAAAGTGTATTGGGGCACTTTGCTTCTAAAAGTACAAAATGTCATATTTATGCAACCAGTGCTTGATATATGATAGTTACTGTGCCCAAATCCCCAGTTATTGAAATAATGTACGAGCTCTTCGCCAGAATATACAATTTCAATCACGAGTGTGTCGGGTGACGTAACTGTTCTTATCATGTTGCAAATCAACGTTCAATATCTGGTGTGCAGTAAAATTGAAAAACGTTGTAATTTATCCTCAATTTATTTATTGAACGATTAAGCTCCGCCTCCGATGTGGAAGTTAATAATGTACAAAATGAGAGAAGGAAAACACTCTAGAACAACTTGTCAATACATTATTCATCTAAGGTACAAGGAGAGATTTGTAATTTTGTAAATGAGAACCAATATAAACAAACTCAAAATGAAGGTAACGATTATGACAGAAAAAATTCTTTATCACATTGTACTAGATAAGTTTAAACTAAAATAGGCAGTGTTTGATACGCTTATCAGCTGCATTGGTATATAGAAATAATCTGAACTAAATGATAAATTGATGATAACGCAATCAGTTGAGCGACGAATATCATCGTATCTTGTGCGCTCTAACGACTAAGGCCAAAGTCAACTGTCCTCATTAACTGTTAATTATCAATATGGAAATCATTTAAGTACACTGGGACGAATGAATATTTCCTACGCCCTCCAGAAAATAGAAGAACTGGAGTAAGAGCGCAGCCCGAATGCTTTCTTATCACAGAGTTAAAAGTATAACCATATCTAGTGGATGTTTGTGGTCTAACCAGATCGAGTTGTATTGCATTTCTGCATCACAACACACATTTCCGGGTCAATAAGGCCATAAGCTCTGTCGGTAGTCCTGCTGACAGCAAATTGCTAAATATCGCAACGTAGGATCGAATTTCATCCAAACCATAAGTTCTGTCCTTTACATTTAGTTACGAAAACAGGAAAAGTTCGAAAGAGCGTTCAATGCGCATGCTCAGTATAAGGCAAAAACAAACAACATTTGTTCTAAAATGCGTGTTTTAAAGAAAACTTATCAGCGAGGAGGCGTTCTATTGTTCTATTGCAGATAATCAGGTGATTTATACAATGGTACTCGGTTCTCTATGGCCCACAATAAAGTAAAAACATTAAAGGATACTAATATATATCGTTAAGGTGTGTAATATTAATCTGCTTCAAGCAATCTGTCATTTATCAACAAACTTTTGAAGAGGCTCTATCTTCCATCATTGGTGTTCTGTTTCCACTAAAGCAGCTCAATATGCTAATATGTATGCTTCAAAGGAAATAATTAGACATAGCTAACATGGCCCATAATCATTAACGACTTGAGACTGGGTTCGAGACTCAAGAATCAAAACCTTAAAATGTTGAACATGTTCATGAGGCATACACATTTTAACAAAATACTTACAGTGTTCGTATATACCACGTGACAAAGAACGTCATATAAGCTACGTCGGAAGGCAAGATTTTGCTTAAAATAAAGACTTAAAACAGAAAATGTGAAACACTACAAAAACAAGCTCAGTAGCAAAAGGATTAAACATAAACCCGGTTTAATTGCATTGGGTTAACGCCAAAAACACACAAAAATCAAAAACAAGAAACATGGAAGAAAGCACAAAACTCCGCAAACAGCACAGTGCATACATACTATATATTAAAACACTTGGTATGTTTATCAAGGATTGTTAGGAACGCCTTTCACTGCATTAGTTTCATCAAACGAACCTGTTTTCAAAATAATGTGTTGACAGTACTCCGTCAGACGACCGTCTTGTAAAAAGGTTTGTCAAAGTGTAAGAAACTAAGCTGTCAATAAAACACTGGTAAAAACAAGAAATGAGGGTGGCGTAAGCGGCGTAGATTGCTTTAAGTTTCATTGGTAAAAAATGATGAAAAAAATTTGGAGTGATCTTTGTGTAAAGTCTTCATTCGAAGCAAAATGTTGCATTTCGTCGTACAATTTATGGCTCAATTTATCACGTGGTATACATGAACTGAGTTATATAACAGATATTTTGAAACCTAGAGGGAGTGTCCTTTCCGAACTTTAGTTTGAAATTCAGAAGCAATACGTAAACATATGGGCCCATTAACAACCAAGTTGGTAGGACGTCTGCGGTTATTGATGTTAAGCAAAACCGTCGTCGGCGGCTGATGCTTTTTCTCTATTTACTCAAGTTGATTATCCCAAAAAGCTGGTAACTTCTTAGGGTTGATAACGAAAAAAAGTTGTCCACTCTATGAAAATCATATTAACAAACGAGAAACAACACAACCGGTTTGGGTGCCGTGTCAAACGGTTTTTATGCAGCAGCATTACCCTCAAGCCGAAAACCTGTTGCTTGTATTGTGCCGTGCTTTTTCAAGCTTCTTAAACCAGTAGATTCGAGCACCAATGGGGTATTAGCTATTAAAGTCCAAAACAAATCCTTTTCACGAAGCAAGTTCTTTTAACGATTTTATTCTGATGTTCTTTCCTTAACAAATAGTTGATGCAATAACACAGAATGTGCAGTCCAGAAATTAACACCAAATATATTGTATAACAGCGACAACGCTAAATTTAGCTGGTCTGTGGTAAACCACCTTCGAGCTCAGACAAATTTCAAGTGTCCGTATCCTATTAACGACTTCCTCACTATGTGGGGGGTGAGCTTATTTACCCTCGCCATCGGGTTATACCCATTCGGCGAGCACATGTTAAAAATCAGCTCCCTTATAATGTGCGACCTGGTCATGCATGACATGAATTGAACCAATAGAAACAGAGAAAATACTTCAAAGGCCTGACAATTCAGCTCAAACTAATTACTTCTCATTTCAAATAGTTTTCTATCGAATTGGAGAATTCTCCCATGCTTTATATCTTAAAAGAACGTACTCGTCCGGAGAATTTTGATAATTGGCATAATGTTGATTTTTCTGCTTAACAATGATTAAACTTGACATAATTTTGACTCTGATTAATGATAATTGTAATTCTATTTGTAGTTTGAAACTCAATGTATCATTCCTTTTAGACAACTTTAACCTCATTGTACACTGTTTTCATATATGTATTTACTATGTGCATGCATAATGCCTCGTTTGACTTAGCACTTATAATATACTCATGTTTGTAAACTCTGTTTGCATTGAGTGTATGAATAAACTTTGAAGCTTCTATCGAAACATACGTCAAGGTGCAAAATTAGATACAAAGAAACAATAAAACAGTTAGTTTAAGTCAATATGGCTTTGATTGACACCTCCTTTGATTGGTAATTAGCAAAATCCTAATTCGTTGGCGTTTGCTAACCTGTTACAAACACAATTGCATATCTCAAATAACAGATGTAAAAACATTTAACAAATAATTTGTAAATAGGCAAACGCTGTAATTATGTAACTAGTTTCAATGAACAGAAACATTTTTTAACAAAACAATGGCATAACATACAGCATAACACTTGACAACCGTTTTCGCATTCCCCAAAATTAACTGTACAAACTTCTAATCGGAAGTCGGAAATGTGTCGCCTCTAAAGGCATAATATGCTAGGTATAAGCATCCATCTTCTCATTTAAATTTTCAATTGCGATTTACTACTGATCTTTTGAAATATTACTGGAAAGTCTGTCAACAATGTGCGAATTGTGCAAAAACATTCAGTCGCAATTTTATGATTTCCAAATATATGATTTGCCTCACTTACCTTTAGTGCATTCATGATTTAAGGAAGCGTTGATGCCAAAATATTTTCCTCCGCTTATTAATAGACATGTGCTATCCTTCTACCAGAAAAGTTGAACATTGTATGTTTGCGGACTGAATTGGATTATACTATCTGCGTTCATGTTATGATTCACTCCTTTTTGACAGAGACTTGCTATCAATACACATTATCAATACAGATTTGTTTAAACAAATATGTAACATGTCAACCCAGTGTACCCCTTTAAATCATCCATAAACGCAGTTTTATCTATGCATTTAAATTTTCTTTTCGGTCAAGGATAGTTTCACGATATGTTATTGCTAACATCACATCCCGAATGCATGAATAAAGTATATAAACACAAAAGACGCAATTAGCTCTGCCAATTTCTGCAAAGGATTTTTACTTTCCTTCTATATAAACATTCTATTTTACGGCCGCCAAGACTACCCCTCAAACCCTTTATGTAATAATTGATAATGATACAAAAATAACAGATTTACTGGATATCCGTTACATACATATGACATTCTCCATCTAGACACGTTGTTACTCCTGAATTATTGTATATTGCGACATGTATTTGTTTAATAGTGTTTTGACTATGATTAGCTCATATATTCATTTGTCTCTGTATTGATATTTCAATAACTTAAACATACATCTTTAATGGTGCTGTTGCTAATGTTGTTATTGTTCGCTGCCAGATAAGAACGCAATCTTTGTACAATTGCAAACCTTTGATTTATGAAATTGTGATGGCATTCCAAAAAAATGCCCCGTTATACACATACATTTGGAGTCCTGTTGCTTTGATAGCAAAGGAAATGTGAAACAACCAGGTTAACGAAAAGGCATACTTTGCCATGGACGCATCACAGACCTGGTGTTGGCAAACACCATCCAAAATTACTAGTTCACTAGTGCAAGTTCACTCGATAAGGAGGGACTTGAATGCCTCCTGGTAAGGAGCTGGTGCTATGCTAGCAGGTTAAAAGGTTCTAGTAATTTTGGATGGTGTTTGCCAACACCAGGTCTGTGATGCGTCCATGGCAAAGTATGCCTTTTCGTTAACCTGGTTGTTTCACATTTCCTTTGCTATCAAAGCAACAGGACTCCAAATGTATGTGTATAACGGGGCATTTTTTCAAAATTACTAGAACCTTTTAACCTGCTAGCATAGCACCAGCTCCTTACCAGGAGGCATTCAAGTCCCTCCTTATCGAGTGAACTTGCACCTTGCAAAAGAGGGACACATAACTTTTTTATTATTTTTAAAGGAGCACAAATAAGGTTGATGAAAAACATGTTGTTGTTGTTGTTTTATTCAATGCATTATTAAATCATATTATTTGAGTACAGATGGAAACAATAAAAGCGATATTTGGCACTTTTAACAGAACATAAATGCGTCGTTGAACACAGCTTATTGCGATAAAACAAGCGAAAAAGGCATATTCATCAGAACATAACTGAAATGTTTGTAACATTCTTTTCAGAGGAAGATGGTTAAAATGCCTACGGGAAACGTCGGCTTCAGGTTTTGCACACACGCCTTCGCATCGACTGTCGTTCCCTGAATCACCATCTCTATGTTAAAAATATTGTTCCCTCACCATTTGGTAGGTGTGGAAGACAGGAGACTACATACCACTAACTCTTTATTTGTCCTCTCTTTACTGAACAAAGGCAACATATTTTTAACACTGTTCAATCTCTGACTGGGGTTACTCTTCGTTTTTTTACGATACGGTGATGACACACTGACTGAGGAGCGAAATAGTACTCCGTTTAATGCAGTTCATCGTTGTATTTATTTGTCATAAAGATTTAAAAGCCAGTGATCGACTAAAGCCACCAACACTCATACATCTTCTACTTTGCCTCTCTTTCTTATGTTTTCCTCATTCTTCTCTTCTTTTCTCATACTCTATATTTTTCTACTTTGATACATTTGATTAATTTAGAATATTTTTTTCTTGAATATAGGTAACTGCATCTAATCATTCAATCACCTGTATTTAAAACATGATTTAATATGAGCTTGTATGTTAATATAATTATAACTTCATCACTAATATCTGCCTCAAATGACAATTGTAATCTATCAGTACAGGGCAAGGAACTCTATTAGTTTATTTCTACCGTGTCAATTTTGAAATTTGATAATGTACTTGTATTGAAATGTTGATTAATTTTGCTCAATAAAATATGTTTAAACCAAAATGCCTGAACATAAGGACAGCAACTCTAACTTCTTTATGGACTGAATAAGCACATATGAAGGGAATCTTTCTAAGTAGTCCAACTAATACGAAGTTATTATATACGCAATTAAAAAATAGATAATTTAATGTATTGATGATTATATTGATGAGATTGTATATGAGATGTTTCTAAATTCCCATTTTCATCATCATGTCGCACGAAACGACTGATATAAGTGTTACAGAAACGAGAAGTGTTTGCATATTGTGGGTTCCTAGTCCGTCAAACTTAAACAAACAAATGCAGGGAAAGGGTTTAATTGTGCATAGACAATGAGTGACCAAGTATGTAACGTTCATACTCGGATAACTGACCTTTTTCTTGCATACCGGATGTGTGTTTCCGGTCATGTGACCAGTGCTTGAAAAACCCATCTTACATACCCCATGTAAGATGAGTCACGCGTAAGAACGCGCCACTCCTTATTACATTTATTGTATGGTTTATGAAAAATATATTATGCCATTTCAATAAAGCGCAATGAAATATATATGTTAGAAGACTTTTAATTAAAATTGAAAATAAATATTCGTAAAAAAAGCTATTTTAGTTATTTAAATTTACTGCGCTCTATGACGTCAGTAAACAACGTCGCACGCGCTTTTTGGTGTAATTGTACAAACGTTTGTTTTCTACGTCATTTTTTTCACAAATTGATAAATTTAGATATGCAAGAAAAAAAATCAATCATGTTTTTCCGGTCCGGATCGAAAAATCCGACCCTCGGACACGCTGCGTGGCCGGTAACTCGGAAAGCCTCGTTACCGGCTTACGCACGTGCCCTCGGGTCGGATTTGTCTATCCGTACCGGAAACACATCATTGATACTTATAATCTACATGTTAAGTAATATAAACATTGTAAGAGCCAATGGTTCATCATGAACTATGTTCAAAAGATTACCAATTTTCTGAACACGTTTCATTATCTTACCTGCTTTATTCACAACTTAAAGGGAAATGTTTTCTTTATAGGACACGCAGTGTCCGTTCTTTTAGCCACTGCACCAGCGTGTGACTGTCATATTTCTGTGTGCTTCAAAAATACTTAATGGATTGATTCAATGTTTGTTAAAAAAAACTGCCCAATAAAACGCACGAATATTCTGCGATTGTGAGGATAGTTTTGCCTTTTGATTAATTAATTAATTGAAAATATATCTAATGTATCTTAAATAAGTGTATAAATCAGAAATCGTTGAAAATGAATGTAACCCCGACAATCTTGTTCCGGGATCCTTATACCAATGTATAGAAAGATTCTATTTTCTTCTATTTTGCTCGTTAAAAAAAATAAAAAATAATATATATATAAAGTGCCAATAATATTGTGAAAATCTGAAATTAAACATACCATATTTAAATTGTCTAAATACATTAAAGTATCCGTAAAACAGAGAGTATCTCTTATTTTGTGAATTAGTATATACATGCTCATCCTCATATTGTGCATACATATATGCGCATTTATATGCATTTTCTCATGATAAACTAATCACTTCTATTTGTATTCAACCTACATCGGTTCTGTATTATACGTCATGTTGACTTGATATTTACAAATCGTCACCTTTTGCAAGAACTCACTATGTATCTGCTTCTATATGCAATTATTCAGTTAATGCATTCATGTGTTTGAGGTTATTCGACAATGCACTTTGTTGTTACACGCCTTATAAAAATTCCTTCTGTTCTAACCAAAGGTTTTAGAAGTCTAATATCAAATTGGTGTTTATATTAAACGTCTGTTAAGTTATCTTTAGTAAAAAATTATTGATTTAGAAGAGGTTCGCTCCACCCCTTCTTAATCAATAAGAGTTTGCCAAGTGTCTTCTGACTACAATCTTCTATGGGACGTTTCCATGACAAATTGGTGAACGTTGGCATGCCGTGTTAACATTCTAAAAGACAATACGCAAAACTTCGCGAATTTAGGAGCGAGTAAGTTACGTAGAAATATGAAAATAACTTACCTGATTTGTGCTCTTTTGCCCTACTTCCTGTGTGTTCGTTACTATTTGTATGTCACGTGACAAATTGTTTCCCCACACTTTTATTCAACCATATCATTGATGGAAAGAACAAAATGGAACCTAGAAAACAGCCCGTGAAATGGCCCTATTTAAAGATGAATCTTATGATATTATAGATCGATATCCATAATAAGTTGTTTCGGGAAATTGTTGGAAAGAAGTATTTTAAAATATTTACAACAACCTACATTCTAATAAACATATATTCCGAAAACAAACAAGGTTCCTGCCTAAATCATTTGATGATGGGTACACGATCGCTAATAACCCGTATGTATCTGGGTACCTGTGTAACATCCTCGCCGCAAAATGAACGCGACATTTAATAGTAACTAAGCCATCTTCACAAAACCAAGAACAATTTGGAAGATTTTTGTCTTTTGCCCTATGAAAATTCTAAATGTAATCTCCGTCAATGTGAGTTCGGTCAAGAAGGTGGGGTAACGTCATCTATGCAAAGGAGTAGAAACGAATTAATGACTTAGCATTCACTTGAAAAAGGAGCAGGCGACAAGGCTGATAGAAGATTGTGTTTCTGTATTCGATAAGGTGTCCGCCCAAAACGGACCAGGTGCGCATGTATCCGGGCGTCCGCCCAAAACGTACCCGGTCCGCGGGTACCCGTGTATCCACCCAATACGTACCAGGCCCGTGAGTACCCGGGTTTACGCCCGAAACGTACCTGGCCCGCGAGTATCCGTCCATGTGAATTGTTTTTGCAATAACGCATTGATTTGATTTGATATGATTTGATACACCATCATCTAGAAGGTCTGATAAAGATGTTTATAAGTCCGTGGCACAAACTTACAATTACAATTATACTATTGATGGAAAATGATTGGATTGGCTAACAGATTACTTAATGAAATCGAATAAATGGTTTTGTTAAATCTTCATTATCAGCCTTTCTAGAAGATGGTGTATGCCAAGAATCCGTGGTAGATTTTTTTCTAATGTAATCAATTTCATACTGTAGAGTGTAGTAGAATACGTCTAAGCACCAACAGAATTCTTAATGTCAACGCAACAGTAATGTTGTTTTTTATCTTAGGCATTAAATGTTTTACATACTTGATAATAATACGTGTACATATATCGGTTATAAGTCAGTGACCCTGAGGCTGAAAATGCAAATAATGAAAAAAAAACATTTGTGCTGTTTGAAATCTGGCGTGTGTGGAAAAAATTATAGAAAAATACATCGGTGCAAAATGTGATTTTTAGGGTAAAATGTGGAAAATTGTAAACCGTTAATCGTATATATGAACAACAAAAAGATTCACTTAATGAGCTATTTATATATATATATATATGACACAGTCGAATCTCAAAAAGGCTTTTTTACAAACCTCACTTAAACCTACACAGACTCACTTTACCTTATCTTTCATGTGTACCCTCTGATGAACACGGGGCAAGGAAGATCTACTCACGCCTGGTACGTGAATACTACGGGGATTAAGCCATATCCATATTGAGGCAAGCAATTCAATCGTATTTTTTCCTGCCAGAAACTCAAGAGACACAACACGTGCGATAAAACGATATTTTTTATTTTACTTATATTATGATCATTGAATTTTGTTATAAATTTTAGTAAACGGGAATTACACTTTGTGTATGTGAAAACTATTTAACTCGTTTCCGTGCTGTAACTTTCTCTTGTATGAACATATATTATTTTAACTTGCCACATGTGTTCGACATACCAAAAAGACGTGTCATGTGCAAGACCCGTGTCCTTACCTCTCAGGTAAAGGTCACACTAAGTGTTTATTCACATTAGAATGCTACATATAAGTGCATAGAGTATAGGTTGTCATGTCCGGGCTGTAACTTTTCCTTATACGGACAGATTTTAAAATAACTTACCACATGTGTTCCACATACCAAGACGACATGTCATCTGCAAGTCCTGTGTCCCTACTTTTAAGGTCAAATTAACACTAAGTGTTTATTCACAATGGAATGCTGCAGATAAGGACATAGAGTATAGGTTGTCATGCCCGGGCTGTAACGTTGCCTTGTATGTAATTTAAAATGACTTGCCACATATGTTCATGAGCAAGACCCGTTTCCCTACCTCTAAGGTCAAGGACACACTTAGATGTTTCCTCACAATGGAATGCTACATATAAGAACTTATATATTTGTATTGGTTGTCCTGTACGGGCTGTAACTTTCTCTTGTATGGACATAATATAAAATGACTTGCCACATGTGTTTGACATATCGCGTGCAAGAACTGTGTCTTTACCTCTTAGGTCAAAGTCACACTAGGTAATATTCACAATGGAATGCTGCATATATAAGGACATAGACTATAGGTTGTCGTGTCCGGGCTATAATTTCTCTTGTATTGACATAATTTAAAATGACTTGCCACATGTGCTCAACATACCAAGACGACGTGCCATGTGCAAGACCCGTGTTCTTACCACTAAGTCGAAGGTCACACTTAGTGTTTATTCACAATGGAATGCTGAATATGAGGACATCATGGCACTTTTGTTATTTATGTTTTTTTAAATACTATCATTGGCGTCGAAACTTGGGGTGGCACTGGCAGTTGAGCCTAAGGTATGGCTTCCGATGCTCATAGTGGCGATACGATCTCAGGTACTCTCACTGTCGCTGTCCGTCAGGTACGGGCTAGGTCACTGCCAGTTGGAGTGTGTCAGGGCCATTTCCTCTCTTAAATTGTGAAATATAAGGTTTATCAAAATGTGTTAATTGTCATTATAATATCATATCAAAGTACAATAGTAGTCTTAAATCGCTGATTGCTGATAGTATTGTTCAACCCGATTTTTATGGTGATGTTTTAAAGAAAATTCGTAAAATTTAAATGTTTCCAGCAGGTATTTGGGCAGATAGACTTAATGAATTGGATTTTATTGAAACCGTGGATATAAAGGCAATATTTTGAAGAGCACTTGTCTTCTAGTTTTTGAAGATGTATACCTGAAACAAAATATAGGACTGAATATAGCATTCTTTCATAACTAAGCTTTCAGTCGTTTGATTTTTTTTATGAAGATTTTGATCATTCATGTAATCTTTAAAACCGTTTTTGGCGAACCCGTTTTTTGGCTGACTCCGAGTGTTTTGGCATGTGACTACATTTTTTTTTCAATATTTTACATATTCAAATCATTTAAAAGGAAAGATTAGCAAATACAAGTCGCTTTTATTTTTAATAATGTTTTCCTTATTTGTTCCCAGTTTTAGTACAATGATGCTTTTTATTATTAAACTCTATGATCACACAGTTTTAAACCTTTTATTTTATAAGGCAGACAGTGTGGGATGTTTATAGTTTTTAACAATGACTGCATCGTAGCTTTGAAAGGTTTTTGCATTAGGTGCACTGAAGTGTTTCCCGTCGTCTGCAGATAGAGTTGGGATCTCTAATCATAGAAGTACTTACTAGGGTTAACCTATACATTTATTATTATTTGTTTTATTGATAAGTTTCCTCAGGTTAATGCATACTTTGATAAGATTTACCTTTTGCCTTTTATCTTTATTATGGATTGTTGGGATAAGAGTGAGGTTTGTGCACATAAACTGGTTTAAACCCCAGTAAATTTACATTTTAATGACCGTTCCAAGGCGGTACCTAACAATTCTTGATAAACATACCTATTTTTTAATATTTATAGTATGTATGCACTGTGCTGTTTTGTGTTGTTCTTCTTTGTTTCTTGTCTGTGATTTTGTGTTCTATGTCTTTGATGTTTGCCGAGTGCCACTAAACCGGAGTTTATGTTTAAACTTTTTGCTACTGAGCTTGTTTCTGTAGCTTTTTGCATAAATATTGAATGACTAAACAATGACACAACCTTCTCATCTAAGCATTCTTAGCCTAAAATGTTTTTTGAAGATGCATGCATTTTATTTATTGGAATTCCGGGGGGGGGGGGGGCTGCGCGTTCTACAAAGTTATTTAAGGTACTTGTTTCTGTTTTACACAATATGGTTATTTCCCAGTGCTTCAATGAAGAGGGGAAAAGGGTATTTATGATTCTTATTGTCAAGTTTATTCTGTGGCATTCGATGTTCGAGATTTTCTGGCACTGTTACAATGCATAAACTCATTATTTAATTCCTGATAGTTGGTTGGTATAAAAAATAAATCAGGTTAAATGTCATTAAGTTTTGCAGGTTATATGACACATAAGCAGAAGTTCAATTCAATCAAACTACTTTGAAAAATCTTGGGATTACCTTTATTTAGAAATATATATTATTCAAAAATAAAAACTTATTGTGACTGGTAAACTGTAGCGAGTTCCTGCGAACGAAACGTTTTCACATTGTCTGATATCTATAAAAACATTGTTTTTTTATAAGATTTTTTCTTGCTCTATCCCTCCAGGGGGTACTCCTCAATTTTGTTCCAGTTGACCTCATTCTTAAGACGCATTTTTTCTCCTCAAATATTGCCATTTGTCTTTCTATTGTCCTTCAACATTAGCCAGTACTACTAAATGTTGTCCCGGTTGACCTCGTTCTTATGACACTATTCTTTTCCTCAAATATTACAGTTTTACTTGCACTGTTCTCAACCACCGGCACGTTCTCCCTCAATGTTCTCCCGGTTGGGTTGACCTACTTTTTAAGAGACACAACTTTCTTTTCTTAAATATAACAGTTATACTGGCACTTGTCCTCCACCAGCTGGTACACATCAATTTTGTCGCGTTTGACCTTGTTCTACAAACGGATACATATTATTTTCCTCATATATTATGGTTTAACTGGCAATTGTCCTGCACCACTAGCGGGTACTCTTCAATTTCGTCCCATTAATTTTGTTCTAAAATGGGATACACATTATTTTCCTCAAATAGTGTTGTTTAACTGGCTCTCGTTCTCCAACACCAGCCAGTACTCATTTTGATCCCGGTTGATACCATGTGCATTTTCCATCATAAGCATGAAGCTCCGTATGCGGATGGCCAACTCCTCCGTGACCTTCAGGCATAGCCACACCCGTGGCCTATTTCAAGTGAAACATTCTATACCATTAATAAAGAAAAAAATACTTTAAAAATAAATATATTTCATTAGTGTATTTTTCCACCAAATATAACAATTATTTTGGCTCTTGTTTTCCTCATTTATAGCAGTTTTGCTGGCTCGCTAGCTGCATTGGTTAGTATTGAATTGCATCCTGGTTCACCTCGGTCAGATAAAAAGGAAAACATCAAGTTATAATAACTAAAATCGATTACGTTTTTACAGAGTGGTTGTGATGTGCATCAACTAATACCGAGACATTTACCCGTTTTTTTTTTATTTAAGGTTATGCTGTAATGCATGTCATCACATGCTTGTAAGCTATCTCGCCATTATCAACATTATTCTTGCTGTTTGTGATGTGGTGGTTTCTTTTTCGTTCATACATCCCCTCTTTAACCACACCTAACGGTTATTAAAGTGAAAGTTCTTGAGAAAAGAATTATTGGACCAAAACTGTTTATGTATGTTATGTCTGATGGTATTGTAAGGAGGAAACACCTTGACGTTCTGATCTCGATAGGGGTCATCTATTGGTCATGACCAACCTGCAAATTATGAAGTTCCTTTGTTTTAGCAAGCTAAATTATTGAGTGTAAACGATGCGTGACGTATGGACTGAGTGGCCTACGCACAGGGCAAAAACAATATGTCTCCTCCCTTCCTTTGGGAGACATAAAAAGCAGGCCGTCAACCAATTCCTATATTCCTATATTTTCCTATATTTTTGAGAAATTTCCTATATTTTTCAAAACCTCCTATATTTCCTATATTTTCCTATATTTTGGATTTTTTTCCTATATTTTTCTTAAAAAGTGGTGCTGGGATATATTTCAAATCATTCAAAGGATTGATACTGCCTTTAGATATTGTTTATTTACTGTTTAAATCTGTCATTATCCTCTCAACCATCACCATCATTCAGAATTGCTGTTGTACACCTTGGTTATCCATCTGGACATCTTTGATGAAGGGTATGACGAACATCAAATCTTAAAGGTGTCCACTTTTTTGACCACAGTTGTGTTGCTGCAGCTTTATCTGCCTTGATGGAGAGGTTAAAAGGGGCTGTACTTCGTATGATGAAATAGCGAAAAAAAGAGAAAATTGTCGAAAACTGACATAAACTTGGTATCAATGTGTACAATGCATTGAAACTTACTAACTGAAGTACCAAATAGTTTACAATTAATTTATTTTTTGCAGTTTTTTGGTATTTTTCCATTAAATAAGATTTCTAGGTATGTCTTATGCGATGGTAATGTGTACGTAGTATGTGGGTCGGTGCATCTGTAACAAATTCTTGTTAACACGATACAGTCTTCAGTTTTGATTGTATTTCAATGAAACTTGTACAGTATTTAGATATCCATTAAAGCTTGGTTCCTTTTGAAAATTTTAGCCAAGTTTACATGTAAAGGCAAAATTGCAATGTTTGTTCAAATTATGCCCCTGGGGTCATAACTGGCCATACCAAGGGTTCTCAAGTTTGGTATACTTAAATTGGGAAATGTTAAAAACCTTTTCGTCTCAAACAGCTATGCAGATCCTTGCTATTTTGAACAAGGCTTTATTTAGTGGTCCACTACCATGGTTGTTCAAATTATGCCCCTTGGGTCAAAACTGGCACTGCCCTGTGGTCACAAGTTTCCTAGAGACTTATTTAAAAAATATTTTCAAAATCTTCTTGTTTCAAACCACAAGGCCCATACCTTTGATATTTGTTGTTGAGCATCATATAATGATTTTTTTTAAAGCTACAGAAATGAAATTTTGACCATGAGTACTGTTTTGAAAGCAACTATTTTTTACCCTCAGATTACCTTTACTTGGCACATATTAAAACAGTTCATGCAACTAATCTGCTTACAACACTTTCTGTCCTCAGATGTTGAACATGCAGCGTTTTTTTTAGCTAACTCAAACACAGAAAGTGAACTATATATTTGTTGCTTATTACTCATACATACATGCTCTGAAATTGAGAATGACCACAAGAGCCATGCCAGTAGATAATAGGTCCTCTTGGGCCTCTTGTTTTTACAATTATTATATTGAAGAGTAAAAAATATCAAATAATTATCCAGAGATTTGTTATAGAAAAAGTTTTATTGGTGCCAATCTGGTGTACAGTCCCTTTACGTAACTCTAAATGTCGATTTTTCAACCTTGAAATTCCTATATTTTGCCCCAAAAATGCCAAAACCTCCTATATTTTTGGACAAAATTTCCTATATTTTCACTAAAACTTGGTTGACGGCCTGATAAAAAGGGTTGATACTGAATATCTTTTATATGGGTTGACATATTTTGAACAAACTTGGTACATAGGAAGAGTTCATCGATACCTTTCATTGGATTGTTTTGGGGCCCTAAGGGTCAAGGTCAATGTCGCAAAATAGAAAAAAAGTGAACATCTTTAGATACAGTTCATTTATAATGCAGTTTTTAATCAATAATCTTTTTAACTGTTTGTAAAATTAAAAGAAATATACTGATTCCTTTTTATCAGTCAATCATTAAAACCCCGTTTTCATCGCCATGCAGTTTTTCTTGTTTCCCCCCTACATAGCAAGTCACTTTGTATTTGCTAGCGTTATTCATCTGTCTTGTCTCAACTCCTGTCAATTGCAACAAAGGGACGATTTGCAGAGTGCATGTTTAAAGTCATCTCCATTCAACGTCAAATGTCAAATGACTATATTGTCTGTCCTCTCTATATTTTAAACCGCTTTAATGATTTTCAAATTACTACCACAAGCGCATGTCAGCTTGTTCAAGTCAATGTCACATTCATAGGTCAGAGGTCATAATACTACATTTCGTGTCTGCTCAACAAATCTTGAGCCGCTTTTATGAAATAAGCACCTACAATTATTCACCATCTTGAGACAATGTGTACACTGATCTAGTCCGTTTTCATACTCGCCCTTAAACATTCCCTGCATTCATCTTGATCCTCCGTCCTATGTGTTTCCCTTATACACTTCTATTACTGTTAAAACTTTCTTATGGCCACATCCCTCTGTCAACCTGTGCTATAACCCTCCCAAAAACAATCGCACTTATCCCCTCCCCCGTTGAACCGTATTTCAATCCAGTCATTCCCCTTAATCATATCCTTGCCTATTGCATCCAGCATTTATATAGACCTCTTTCCTTTCGGTGAACATTCCCCATTCCAAGTAACATGTCTAACCCTGCAACCTTCCTCGTCACCTCTCGTGTCAACCTTCCCGATTCCATGCATATATGGTGTAGGGCGGTCCATCGTGCTTCCCAGAGTATTTTTTACTTGCACGTAGGATTGTTTTAGGGTATGGTTCAAACTATATTGGCTACATTATAGAGAAGTACTTATATGCATAATTTAAAGGAATATTGATATAAAAGTGAGAGGTCCCGCAGCACCATGCGTTGTCCACCACGCTCCGTTCATACAGTCAGTCACATTTTGGTGAGTACTTGAGTAGATTTGGCATCTCCAGATTAGTGTCCAGAGCATCGCTCATTGTTTTTGACTGTTATATTGTGTCACCAAAAGCTAGGTTTAACATGTGCCCATTACAATGTGTGTTTAAAATGTCTTCTTTTTAAAAAAAAAATGGTTCTTTGTCCCTTATCTGTCCAAACCTTCATGTTTGTTATTCATTCAGGGGCGCTAGAAACAGTTGAATACTTTTTGGGGTTACCAATACAAAAGGACGCTTTCTGGTCAAGTCCAAAATTAGATTCTTACTAAAAAGGCAGTTATTTCACACATTATATTGCAGTCATACATCGTTGTGTCACGAGATCATATTTGTACGACTTCACAAAAACGTTCCAAAGCAACATGAAATTGTGGTTCCTCAAATCGGATGTTCGCCTTTTGCCGACATTTTTTTTCAAATCAAGGTCACCATGATCTTGAACTATGGCCCCCAACTCAATAGGGGTTGACCATGATTTATATGCATACCAAGCATACAGTAGAAATATTTTGACTTATATAGGTATACATAGAGGTTCAGTGGCATATCATGCTAAATGGCCAACCATCTCATCTCCCGGCTATCGGCGGGAAATAAACAACTATTTTATTCAACATAATTATCAATACAAAATACATTGTACATAAAAATTGTACTGCTGAACCTGGGTTGATAAAGAAAGGACTTCAAATCTGCAAAACAATTTTAATTGTAATTATGTCATTTCTGTGTAACAATACATAACATATAGTATAATCCCAATTAAGTTAACATATTCCTGTTGTTAGATTTGTATTCATAGCCAAAAGGTTTATAACTATGAAATTGAACATATTATAATGATTAAATAAATTATTACATGATGTATTTGTTGAGATAATGATTTAAAGTTGCTTACATGCAAAACCTTAAACGACACTAGGGTGAGTAGTATAGCTCTCCTGATTCTTCTAATAGTCTAGCTTACTAAGCCTTGGCAAAGAAAAGGAAGATTTCAGAAAGCCCTGGTTTTACAGGATAAAAAAATAATTAGGTTTATGTCATTAACTATCACCATCTTCCTTGTCAGCGGTTGTTGAATGTTCTGTTACACTGAAAGACACTAATGACAAAGCCCATCCCTTCTTGATGTGGCCTAGCTACCATTCACCTCCAGTCGCTAATGTGTCGAGGATGCTATATAGTCTGACCTGTTGTGATGATTCGTCTGTGATCATGTGGACATGTGTGCAGATCCTTTTGTGACCACATGGGTATGTGTGCAGGTCATTTTGTTTTCCTGTGGATGTGTGTGCAGATCCTTCTGTGATGCTGTAGATATGTGTGCAGATCCTTTTGTGATCCTATGCGTATGATTGCACATTATTCTGTGATCATGTGAATATGTGTGCAGATCACGCTGTAATCCTGTAGATGTGTGCAGATCACTCTGTTATCCTGTGGATATGCGTGCAGATCATTCTGTGATTATGTGGATATGTGTGCAGATCATTATGTGGATATGTGTGCAGATCACTCTGTGATCCTGTGGATATTTGTGCAGATCACTCTGTGATCCCGTGGATATGTGTGCAGATCATTCTGTGATCATGTGGACATGTGTGCAGATCCTTCTGTGGTCCTGTGGATATGTGTGCAGATCATTCTGTTATCCTGTGGGTATGTGTGCAGATCATTCTGTGATCCTGTGGATATGTGTGCAGATCCTTCTGTTATCCTGTGGATATGTGTGCAGATCACTATGTGATCCTGTGGATATGTGTGCTGATCATTATGTGATCATGTGGATATATGTGCAGATCACTCTGTGATCCCGTGGATATGTGTGCAGATCATTCTGTGATCATGTGAATATGTGTGCAGATCATTCTGTGATCCTGAGGATATGTGTGCAGATCATTCTGTGATCCTGTGGATATGTGTGCAGATCATTCTGTGATCCTGTGGATATGTGTGCAGATCACTCTGTTATCCTGTGGACATGTGTGCAGATCATTATGTGATCCTGTGGATATGTGTGCTGATCACTCTGTGATCCTGTGGATATTTGTGCAGATCACTCTGTGATCCCGTGGATATGTGTGCAGATCATTCTGTGATCATGTGGACATGTGTGCAGATCCTTCTGTGGTCCTGTGGATATGTGTGCAGATCATTATGTGATCATGTGGATATGTGTGCAGATCATTCTGTGATCCTGTGGATATGATATGTGTGCTGATCATTCTGTGATCCTGTGGATATGTGTGCAGATCCTTCTGTTATCCTGTGGATATGTGTGCAGATCATTCTGTGATCATGTGGATATGTGTGCAAATACTCACAATTGTTAGACTGATACCAGTGTGAAAATAAACAAAAGAAACCCATGAAATCTGGACGATATTTTGTAATTTGTCATCTTTATTTTAACACAGCGGTTTCCCCTGCGTTTCAGCTTTTAAAAAAATGTTTTAGTTGTCAACAGTTGCCTAATTTGTCTTAAAGTACTGCAAAATTGATTCAAATTGCTTTCGGGAAAAAATGCTGATCATTAATTATTTCTTCTAAAATACCGTGTTCACTTACTCAAACCAATGTTCAAAACAGTAGTCCACACTCATCGCAATTTTGGGTTAAAGTATTAAGATAATGTGGCACATTTTGAACGAAAATATGACATAAAGTAATAATATTGTTCTATTCAAATTTGAACAATAACTCAAGGTTAAGGTAGCTGCCCATGCAGTGAAAAAAATATCGCAAACATATCTAAGTTAATCATTCTTCTTTTCTTTAACATGATTATTCAAATGCATTAATTCCTTTACATGTTTTAATTATCAAAACATGGATAATAATAATAATAAGAGAGATTCGAGAAAAAAAATATGATGTCAAAATATTCCGTTTTGACCATTTTTACAGCAAAATAAAACTACTTTACATATAAAAGCATCCCAACCGTGAATTATGATGTTTTATATGTTCCAGTATTTTTCAAATAATTATTTGGTCCATATCTATAAAGTCTAAAAGTAAATCGGATATTTCAGTGTGTTAGTGTTAATCGCCCCAAAACGAGAAAATCTTTCAAACCTAAATTTTTCAAATCTTGAAATTAACCTAGCACTTTTTTTACAATTCCTCCAAAAATCTTACCTCAGCAAAATATTTAAGTATCGAGTTCCCTTAAATCATTGTACAGACAAGTGTGTGTTGACAACGGTATCGAAGTCGGTGATCAATAATCTAATTTACTTCCTTTCAGTTGGAAGTTTGATTTAAACCTAAAGTGAACCTACAACAGAAATGGCGTCTACGTTCAATTCATCTCTTTATAAGGCGTCGGATTTAATTCATGACTTTACATGTTCTCCTTGTGAAGAAGACGGACTTAACTCTGAGGCTCAGTACTTTTGTGTGGACTGTTCAAGATATTACTGTTCTCGCTGCGAGTCCAAACATGGTGGCCTTTTTAAGAGACACAAAGTACTCGACCGGAAGGACGTAAAGAAATGGGTTGCAGTGCCGGAGACGGTCGTGGACGAACTGGAGAGATGCGAGCGGCATCCAGGGAAAGCTGTGGAGCTGTTCTGTGGAGACCACCAACAACTCTGTTGTAACATATGTGTCTCAGTTGATCATAGGTATAATTGCTTTAACACATTTTTTTTAAATATTAAATTATCGAGATAAGCTGCGTTTTGTATACAAACTTAATATATAAATAAAACTAAGCGGCAAGTAATTGCAATGGGTACCTAAGAAAGTGCATCAACCAAAAGAAACAGTTAATATATGTCATGTTATTGAACTGCCTGGTAGACAATGGGTTTAAAAGTAGTTCCTACAATATTTAAAACGAAATCTTTATCAAAGTTCTTAAGTTTCACGTTTTATTTATAATAAACCAGAAGGTCGTATAGAACCATGGGACATAAAGTGCACAATGGTTACAAATACGTGAGCGATAACATATTAGATTAGGAACATGCAAACATTTATAAATCAACTGTTTCAGTAATTTTACTCTTACTCATCCGTGTTTATCATGTCCGCCTTATAATTTTTTAGGAGGGATTAAGTACGCCTTTAAAATTTGATTGGGGAGAGGGATTTTGTCCGCAGATTTTATTTTTCTGTCCCTTTCCGAATTTTAAATATCAACCTGTTATAATAAAGGTGTGAAAATTGCTTTAATTAATTGTCTTTGTAAACGATCAATTATAGACACTTCAAATAGACACGGAGTATAAGATGTAAAACTAGCAAGTTAATCAAAGATGATTTGAGATTTCAGTACTTTAATACAGTCAAGGGCAAGTTGAGTCAACCAACGTTTCCTCTGCAAACCAGCTCTATTCAATTATAGCTTATACTTCAATCGTCTAAAACTAAAACTTTCCATCGAAAGGTATGATATAACAGGGACGGCTCCAGGACTTTGCGTTAGTGGGACGTAACTTAGGGGCGTATGCTTTAGACATGCGCCTCATAACTAAAAGTATATGGCTGTTTGAAAGGGAGTTATGGGTTACTCCCTTAAGCAAATGTTATCAACTTGTAGACGGGAATGGTGCATAATGAGCGTATTTTAATACTTTTTCCCATATTGATATAAAAATTAAACTTGGACGCTAGTGTATAAAGACGGGTGAACATTATGACCCTCATAAATTATGCATTTCTTATCTGCCTTAATCTAGCCCTGCGTCCAATAAATTAATAATTGCTAAACTAGCCTATGTAAACGCTAAAATTGCACTGAGAGGAGAAATCGATTGAGATCGTTGTTAGCCTGATAAGCTCCAAAGATGGCAATGCTACTGTCAGCCTTGTTTAAAAGTTTTATTTCTGTTGTATGTTAAAAAATAACCACATAATATATGTATAAGTAGGGAAAACCCAATCGGTTTCGTTTGCAATCATCAGTGTGTGCTATTTTTATCAGATTAAGTTTTTCTGGAAAGGCTGTACAACGATGTCGAAAATTACAATCAGACTCCATCGTATTTTGTGAACAAAGTTTACATTTTCTGTTTTTCCCCATTAGTAATATATCGACCAGTCTCTATTTCCAGTGAATGAGATGATTGTCTAAATCTTAATAATTCTTTGCAATGGTTGTCTTTTTGACACACGTTAAATATTCTTTAAATAAAATGTATTGTTTTAATCTACAATAGTATTCCAATTTTGATTGAGATGTTACGTTAGCAAATCATATTTGAACATATTGGTCTATTACTCTTTGGGTTAACAAAGGAACTTAATTATACTCAATATTAAAAACAACAAATTTTCTTTACCCAATCTGTTTAACAAAGCAGACATAGCGGAGTACCATACATTTTTTCTATCACACATTCTATCACACATTTAGTTATTAATCACAATTCAGTATGTTAAACCAGTTTTAAATGTAACCTTTTAAATAGGAAAAATCAAAATAGTATCAGTGTTTGCGCATCACTTTTCTTATCTCTGAATTGGTTTATACTCATTTAGTTTAGCCCGATTGTAAAGATATCTGAAAGCTGATATGATATTCTCTTGTTTTTTGCCTGGGTAGAAACCAGTGCTGTTATCACTTTTAAAAGGCAATGAGAAACTACCCCTGGTGGGAATCGGACCCACATCCTCACGCGTGAACGGCGGACACCTATGCCACCCGTTCGCTCTCACCTTCTTTTAATAGTTTAATATGTATTATCTCTGGTTTAAGGCAATGCTCGTTGATACAACACATACCAGACGTTGCCAAAGGTATCCGTAACAAACCGGAATTCAAACAGCTGCCTCGACAAGTAGCCAAAATCCAGGCACAAATAAGAAAGCTGCAGGATTCCCGCAAGACAAATCAACAATCGATACGCGCCTCTCGGTCTATGATCCTACAAGAGATCAAAGCTTTCCGAAAGAAAATGAATAAAGTATTTGATCACTTGGAACAACACACAATTGATGAAATGGACTCTATGGTGGAAACGTTTGAAGAGAAAATAAAAGAAGACGTTGAACAATGTGAACGCATGAGCAAAGAGATGGAATCATTTATAGATACAACTCAGACAAAGGGTAAGTTCGACGAATCGCTGGCATTCTTAGGATATTCAAGATGTCAGAAAATTATCAAAGAAACGAATATTTTCATCCAATATACTACAGCAACGGAGGAATTGACATTATCGCTTGCACCAAACATTGCGCTGCATGACCTTATTGCCTCTTTTGAATCATTAGACAAAATTGGGGACATCACATATTTAGGACATGCGCTTAAGGTGGAAATCATTAAGAAGTACAATGTTGCAATTGTTGAAGACAAAAATGAATGCGAAATATCTTCACTATGTGAACTTCCGACCGGGGAGGTCGTCCTTGTTGACGAAAAAAACAGCCGTGTAAAACTATTAACGCACGAATACCAGCCAGTCGACCATTGTAACGTTTCTCATTATCCACAAGAGGTGTGCCACATTGCGCGGAATGAAGTGGCCGTGACTATCAACTTGAATTATGACAACAGGCATAAGGTTCAAATGTTCAACGTTATGTATTCAAAGCTGCAACAGACAAGATGCCTGAAATTGGAGCACACAATTAGAGGTATAGCACACCATTTAGGTCGTCTGTATATCACCTCTGACACTGCACTTCACTCTTACGACATGATAGGTAATGATAGGAGAAAGTTGTTTGAGGACAAGTCAGATACGCACACTGTTTTTAAGTGTGCTATAAGCTCTGATGGCAGTACAATCTACGTTACAAACTACTCAAAAAGTAAGCTTCTTACTCTGGATATTGCCGGAAATAAACTGGCCACGTTAATCGATGCCGATATTAAAAAACCATACGGTGTTCATTCGTCCTCTGCCGGTCACGTTTTTGTATGTTGTTCTGGCTCAAAAACTGTGCTCCAATTAGACAAAGAAGGCAAGACGAAGATGACTGTAATGGCATCTAGTACAGAAGGCGTTAATTGCGCCTTGTCCGTGTGTTACCTGAATCGCTCCTCAACCCTTGTTCTCGGCGATATAAGTGACAATATTCTTGTTTTGAAACTGAAAAAGAATTGGCAATGAGTAGTAAAAGAAAATATACATGTAGTGGCATTCCGGTTTATGAAAACTATGATAGAAACATATGTAACGGAAAGTATTAATTCCAACGTCATTATATGTCAGTATATACTTATGCATGCATTTATTTGAATTGTGTGATAACTAAGAATGTCGTATAAAGTTATAAAGTATGGTTATTGGATCTACAATGTATCAAACAAGAGAATGATAACTGTAAAGAATAGACTTCTACTTTCATAGTATGGTCCTATAATTGGTAAATTAATGATAATAGTGTATTTAAAAACCATGTGTTTATTTTACTGTTTCATTGAACTTTCATCATCAACTTATTATTTTTACAACGGATTTTGCGATTGATGATGTAAATAGAACTTCTTACAGCGGGTTTTAAATGTCTTTTCCGTGTTAGACTTACGTATTTCTTCTGGTAAAACATTCCAAACTTTCCCACTGTAGCATGCAAACGAGTGTTTCTTCTATTGTGTTTTATGTCGAAAGTGAGCAATGTCTTGTCGCGTGGAAGATCGTAATCCATATCTTGTGTTGCTAGATATCTTAATAATGTCTCTTATGTAACTCGGTGTAAGATTATTAATAGATTTAAATACCATAACAGCCGTTTGATATCTGCAACGGTATTCAAATTGAAGCCATTCTATTTTTTCAAATAATTCATGCGATGGCGTTCTAATAGGCTTAAAGAGAATAATTTTTGCAGCTCTTTTTTGAAGCAAGGTGATTCTTCTTATATGCGTTTGCTTACTTTTCCCCCAAACGCTACAACAATAGTCAAACATAGGAAGTATATACGATTTATAAAACAATTGTCTCATTTGATCCGTTAAAAAATAATTCAGTCTTTTTAAAAGGGCTATCTTTGCAATTACTTTCTTGCAGACAAATTCAACTTGCAGATTCCACGACAATGATGAATCAATAATAATTCCAAGCAATTTCTTCGAAGTTACATTTTCAATTAGTACTTTGTCTACGAATAAATTGAGTGCACATGCATTTCTTAATTTTGCATTTGAACCCAACAACATGCAATTAGTTTTTTTGTGGATGTATTGCCATGTTGTTTACTTTGCACCAATCCGATACCATATCTAAATTTATTTGCAACGTACGTTCAATTTCCTGCGTATTTGAACTTTTTGCATATAGTGTAGTATCATCAGCATATAAGTCAATCATGGAATTTTCAATTTCAAAGGTTATGTCATTAATATATATAAGAAAAAGAATAGGACCAAAAATGGATCCTTGAGGAACTCCAGATCGTATACATCTTCGTGAAGATTGGGAATCCCCAAACTTTACAATTTGGTGTCTATCTTTCAAATACGAAGTTATCAGTTGGACGGAATTATCACTGAAGTTGTATAATTTCAATTTATGTATAAGTATTTGGTGATCTACTAGATCGAACGCCTTTCGTAAATCAAGAAAGAGAGCACCTACATAGTTTCCATTGTCAATTCCATCAATCCAATCATCAATTATTCTTATCAACGCTGTATGACAAGAATGTTTTTCTCGAAACCCAGATTGAAATTCATGTATGACATTCGTATTTTTTAAAAATGTTTTGATTTGATCTGCCAAGTGCCGTTCAAACACCTTTGACAGTGTTGGAAAGATAGAAATTGGAATTGGGTTACATAATTGTCGGATAATGCATGATGTTGATTAACAATAATGAAAAACAACACATATACAAAATGAAAGGACGTTGAAGGCGAATGAAAAGAACACTTATTCACAATGGTACTTCGTGAGGACCCCAGCTGTGTTTGAATAGGAATAGTCTCGGCTTGTGAACAACCAGCACCGAACATTTAAGAAGTTGCCGTGCAAAGAATATAACAATTATAATATTTACAGTGGTATTTCGTGATGATGTCCACTGCCATCCGTACTGAGCTTGACTCTGAGCTTGCACTGTCAACCACGATGGTAATGGTCAGTAATTCTCCGCGTGTGCGTACACATCCAACACCGGACACCTAAGAAATTGCACTATCACCCATGATGGAAGTGGACAGTAATTCTCGGCGTGTACGTACACATCCAACACCGGACACCTGCCGTGCACTGTCACCCAAAATGATAATGGACAGTAATTCCCAGCGTGTGCACATCCAACACCGGACATCTAAGAAATTGCACTATCACCCATGATGGAAGTGGTCAGTAATTCTCGGCGTGTACGTACACATCCAACACCGGACGACTGCCGTGCACTGTCACCCAAAATGGTAATGGACAGTAATTCTCAGCGTATACACATCCAACACCGGACACCTAAGAAATTGCACTATCACCCATGATGGAAGTGGGCAGTAATTATCAGCGTGAAGCAAGTGAAACATACATATACATAATTTGACTTTATACTTAGCCAGTTGACATGAGATATTATTTCGTCGTAGTCATTGTTTTCGTATTGAAATATTAATCAGTTATAAAGTGTATTCCAATTCGCATACAATGAAAAAAATAGTAATAAGTTTATGTCTGTCCCTGTTGTAATTACATGAATCCTGTATTTCCGGTTAAGTCACGTACCGGTTTTATCCGTTTGTGATAATACGTTTTGCCTTTCGAAATCGCGTGCGAAAGAAAAATGGTACATGATGATCTTGGCTTTTCTTCGTTTTTTTTCTTCAAACTGTTGTCGTGTTGACTTGCTGTGTCTGCGGAGCAACGCTCACTAAACTGGAATAAAGTATGTCACTGTACAATATCTTTTTAATGTCGAGGTACTATTTGTGTTTTCAGTTAAACAATAAACAATTTAATCAATTATAAAATGACGTATTTACTATTTTGGCTGGGACTAAGTCTAAAATAATAGACGTCAGGGGCGTAGCTAGGCCGTTTCGATGTATACGCACAATTGCAGTTGAAATGGGCGGAATGCCCTTACTGGTTGAGAAGCAGTTTCCGACAGTTTTAAAACTTTTTTATTGAATTATTTATACGTGTTTAAATATATACTAAAATTGTTCACATTTTATATAACTACAGCTCAAGCTGCTATTGTCGATATATTTCTTACATGTGTGACGTCACATATAGTGTATCTAATAGGGGCGCAAAGAGGGTACTTATATTGTTCTGATTAGCTTGTGATGAGAAGCAGTTTCCGACAATTTGAATGCGAGGCATATTTAAGGTGCCTGTTGTGTGTTTTTATTTTCCGTTTATTTAATAAACTAAATATAAGACTGTAATAAGAGAAATTTTATTTAATTTTCCAGCATTTACGAAAAATTTAAACCTTAAAATTTACGACATTCAATTCATACTCGAAATCAGGCAGAGACTGAATATCAATGATTTTTTTTATTCATTTCTGATGGAAACTTGTGTTTGTATACATTTAAGTGAATGTGGATGTGAAACAAGCATGACACCAGTGTTCACAAATATGTACACAATGATCATCGTTTGTATAAGTCAATTAAGGAAAACCTTGTAGCTATTAATAGATATGCAAATTAGGTTCACACGCATGCGCAATACGCTGCGCGTGAAGATCCCCCACGTGCAAGTTTGTGTACAAAATGAAAAATAAACATTAAACATTAAATAATAAAGTTTCTTACGTGTCTCGGTAAGAATTTCAACTTTTGATTGCCTAGTTACCATATAGTTGAATTGCAGTACCTTCTTTATGAAGATCTAAGGAAGGTACGCGAAAAAGCGATTTGTCGGAAACTGCTTTCCGTCGGAAACTGCTTCTCAACCAGTATGGGGTGTCAGGGGAGCTCTCGGTTTTGTCATAGGTCAGAATGATACTGTATAGCAAAAAAAAATTCTTAGTACAGTATCATCAGCATTAAATCAACGAATATTCAATTCAAAAATGCTATGTCTAAAACAGCTTCGTAGGCAATTCAAAAATGGTAATTGTCTTAAATAATGAAACTGCATATGAACGTTTGTTAAAAGGTTTTTCTAAGCTCATTTAACATTTTCAACACGAAACTAACTTCTATTGCAAAAGGTCGTTTAAAGTATGCACTAAAGGAAATTGTCAACGTTTACTCCATAAAATTACATCCGAAAGAGTAATGCAATACGTCGATGCTTCTTCTGGGCGAAGATCTCTATTACCCGTTGAGTTTCGATTTCCCGTTCATGGTAAACGTTCAACTGTCCCAGACAGGACAAGTGACGACATGGTAAACGTTCAACTGTCCCAGACAGGACAAGTGACGACAAATATTATTTGCTAGGGGGGGGGGGGGTGATATAAAAAAGGTCCTTCCCATTGTAATGCGATGTTACAGAAGGTATACTCCAGAAAAAGTCAAGGACAATTTCTGTCGTATTCATAAGTATAAACACGAGCTGCAGTGAGCCATTAAAATTTTACCGAGTCGTGAACATTCATGAAGCATACATTTTACCCACAGTATATTCGACAATTTTGAGAAATGGGTCTTGTCAATATCTGTTTAGAATATTTGTTTATCTGATATATGAAATAAATAGCTATCACCACATCTTTAAAATCAAAATATATCATAAATATTAACAGTTAAAACAGACACCTCTATCTTAAGTGTGCTTTATCGTCCTCTAATATTATATTATTATGCTTCACAAATAACCTAAACAAAATGCACCTCCTTAAAAATCTCATAGAAATGTTCTATGTTACTGCTAAGATGTTTAGTTTATCAGCATTGTCAACTGCTTGAAGATTATCTTTGAACTTATCAAGATGAGGAGGTTCAAGGTTGGCGTTTGACATTTTGAAACTTTGTAAACATCATTCGGATATATTCAGTATTTATCGACGATTCATGCATGACTGAACAATAAGCGAAACTAAAAAAAAAAAAAAAGGCGTTCCTTCAACTAAACGGTAAACGAGGCTGTTACTGAATAATAGGATTTTTTTTTAGATTTTATTGTCTCACATATTCAAAAAAGGCGGCCCGCGAACGCTTCACCCGCCTTACCCTTAAGTTTTTATTGCATTTTCTGACTTGTGCGACAAATTGTACGCACGGGCGTATTGTGCGTAACGGCAGCTACGCCACTGGACGTGTTATACGGGATTCTTCCAATCCCTAACGTCTAAATGGTTGGTGCAAAAACCAGGGGTGTTTTAAAAATATTGAAATTGTATTAAGTGAAGTATTTTATGGTTGAAATTGAGCATGAAGGTTTAAATTCATATTTTACCATGTAAGTTAAAAGTTATTTTGCACAAAACAAGCATTTAATGCATTAAAACACATTGCTTTCCTTTCCAATAAAACAAAAGTTGACTGAAACAGACAACAATTAATGCCAAGAGGAACAACTTGATCCAATCGTAATAACTCAGCCACCTCCGACAAGCTTCGAGATAGACCTTGTTAATACAATCGTAACAACTTGGCCATGGCCGAAATGTTAAGATTGTTTTAAAATTGTGCCCGGAAGCTCTGCAGGTGCCCTTCATGTATACTGGGTATATCGTTATGTTTTGACAGAATGAATTTATGAAGAAAACCCGTCAAACTCATAATTAGAAGTTGGATATTTATTTTTGGTGTACGGAACTAATATAAAATAACTTTATCTGGTAATATTTCTTGTTTTTATGATATTTTATAGATGCAATATGCTTTAACCCGGAATCCCGATCGGAATAACTACCCACTTTTGATACTAAACAATTTGTATGTGAAGGATTTGCCATATCAAAAAAATTAAAAAAATCCATAAACCTACAATTATTTGGACTAGGACTTTCAGTAGGCGAGTAGTTTTATTTTTAATGGTTTTATCAAATAAAGTATCCTTATTTTGAAAGATAAAGGATGTTATAAATGATATCAATGTTCAGATATATGATATAAAATATATATAAAATTTAGTGACATTTCACCTAAAATATATATTTTTTCTTCGATTTATCAAAGGAGTAGGAGTGACCCCTATGATTAATCAGATTTTTTTTATTTTAGGTTAAATGTCACTAAATTTTGTACAGGTCAAATGACACCAATGCAGTTGTTCATTCCCATCAAATGACTGTGATATATATACAGCAATGTTTTTTCTGTTGAAATAATGCTAAATCTAGTGAAATTAAACAATTTATGTCCATTCTCATAGGTTCAAATGAGGAGCTCAAAAAGCGTCAAAGTTTAGTTTGACAGAAGTAGTTCTTGAACACTGTTAAATAATGAACAAAACTGGGAAACATGTGCTTTTTATATTTGATACATTTAAAAGTGGAATATTTAAACCAGTTAGTAATATATATCTTATTATTTTTTTAACTGTTGCCCGTATTTAATGCTGTGCTTTTTGCCACGCACTCTTTAATTGTTTCCATGCAGGAGTAAAATGGGATTTTTGTAAACATCTGGAAACTTTTGGAATATATGCTAATAATCCTAACCTGGTGAAAAGATTGGGTACGTGCTGAAAATTTTCAAACACCTGATTGATTTAAAGGTTAAAGTTTTGGGGCAGGTTGATATTTATTTATAACTTCTATACTCTTCATTCAGTTGACTTAATACTTCACACAATTGTTCATAATAATGAGGAAACATAACTTCATAATATCTTTAATACAAGTTATGGCCCCTGACTGACTTAGGAACTTCTGTTAAATTTTAAGGGCATGTAAACATTTAAGGTCAAGTTCAGATTTTAATAAAAAACTCCTACACCCTTCATTCAATTGACTTAATACTTCACACAATTAATGATGACAATCTTACAATCAGGTTACATAACTCCATTTTAGCCTAAATACAAATTATGGCCCTTGATTGACCTTTATGTTTTAAATTTTCTTTTTATTAGCTCTACTGGCCAAAGGCCAGAAGAGCTTATGCGATGGTAATGTGTACGTAGTATGTGTGTTCGTGCGTCTGTGGGTCTGTAAACAATTGCTTGTGAACACGATACAGTCTTCAGTTTTGCCCCTGGAGTCATTACTGCCCCCCCCCCCCCCACCCACGGATATTGTCCTGCAAGGGACCAGTGCGGCAAATGCAAACGACCTCGGCGATGTTGGCGGAGGCCCAGGGAATAATTCAGAAAAGAAGGGACGGACTTCCCCCCCACCCCCCCTCCCCCCTTAAATTGGAAAATGTTAAAAACCTTTTTGTCTGAAACCATTATGCAAATCCTTGCTATTTTGAACAAGGCTTTATTTCCACTACCATGGTTGTTCAAATTATGCCCCTTGGGTCAAAACTGCAGTGTTCTCAATAAGAACCGGCTGCTGGCCAAAATGGACGGTTCAAATGGCAATAGGGCCGGTTCAAATTTGGAAAACTAAATGAATTTTCAGTAGAATAAGTAGAAGCTGGTTGTTTACTTTACTATTTGAGACGGTTAAACCAAAACTTATTGAGAACCCTGAACTGGCACTGCCCTGGGTGTCACAACTTATTTAAGAAATATTTTCAAAATCTTCTTGTTTCAAACCACAAGGCCCATACCTTTGATATTTGTTGTGGAGCATCATATGATGCAATTGAAAACATTTGAAATAATGCCCCTTGGGCAAAAGCTGGCCCCACCCCTTTTGACTTACTTATTAATTTTTAAAGCTACAGTAATGAAATTTTGACCATGTGAACAGTTTTGCAAACAAGCATTAATGTTACAGAAATGAAATTTTGACGATGACTACAGTTTTAAAAGCAAATATTTTTTACCTTCAGATTACCTTTACTTTGCACATATTAAAATAGTTCATGCAACTAATCTGCTTACAACACTTCCTGTCCTCAGATGTTGAACGTGCAGCGTTTTCAGCTAACCCAAACACTAAAAGTGAACTATATATGTGTTGCCTATTACTCTGTACATGCTCTGGATTGAAAATGACCACAAGAGCCATGCCAGTAGAGCATAGGCCCTTTTGGGCCTCTTGTTTCGTTTGACAGGCACATTTTTATATTCTTAAACATGTTTTGGCAAGGAAAAACAAGTTATTTGACTGACCTGCGTCATTGTTCTGACGTATTAGTCACCATTCAAGCAAAAAAGCAAGCATTCCTTGGGTGGAGAAGTCACAATTTTGAATTTATGTCAATTTGAAATTAAAATTTCTATGAGAATATTAAGGGTTCTTTTAAGCACATACTAATATAAAGTTTAAAACCTTAAATGCTTATAAAGAAGATAACTTTAACACCATTCTCCAAAGCCTAATAAAAAAATGAAAAGGATGTGACCCTAACCAAACAATTTTTAAGGCCTAACCAGGTCTAATTTGAGATCATATTGTGATTATCTTTCTTTGACCATAAGTGGTGATTGAAGGTATATTGACCTGTGTGGCCTTTTGTGGTCATCAGGTGTGACCAGTAATTTGCTCAGTTTTGGAGGGAGTTTTGGAAGTCATTGTTCACCTGACTTCTGTGGTAGACACAGCTGATAATTTTATATGATGAATTTAATATGATGATATAATACTTTCAAGATCATTTAAGAGGTTAGTCATGGTATTATTTCTAGTTGGTTATGATTGCAGTTGAACTGTTATTTGTATCAAAACTGTAGTAATTGTATTGTTCCAAATTTCAACATGGTGGCACATAAATGTATATAATGTATTCTTGGCATAACCATTTATGTTTTTTTAACTATACTGCTTATCAAATATCATATAAATTTGTATCTTTTTCTTATAGACGGATTGAACTCATCCATCTTGAAGTGTGTTAATAGAAATATATCCAGCAACCTACCTGATGTTTTGCCGGAACAATTACAACATTGGACCACATGCACTGGAACCTTCTTATTCAAGGTACCTTATTAGTGACTCCTTTGGTAGCTTGTGGATGCTGTACAGCCAAGTTATCTTTTTAGGAGCCTTCCTCTGATGTTTGAAACATAATTATCTTTCGAAAGATCACGTTTTTTTTCTTATTTCGGGAATGTAACGTATACCAGTGACATTTGGATTTTGGAATTATACAGCTATCTGGTTGAAATTTGGCCAGTTGACAGTGCTTAACCGAAGAATATTGATGTTTGAGTATGAAATTTTAAATCTAATAATACATAATATAAATTAATTATACATTATTTTCTTATATAGTTTTGACATTTTAACATTTACACTCAAGGCAAAAAAAATAAAAAGTGAGTCGGTTTCATTAAAGGGACTGTACACCAGATTGGCACTAAAGAATTTTTCTTCTGCAACGAATCTCAGGGCAATTATTTTGTTTGCAATAATTGACAGGACCAGCTCATTTCCATGAACCCAAAGGGTTTTGCACATATTAATTGCTAGAGCCACTGATGGAATATCACTTTGATTATTTAAGGGGCTGCTGATCGTTTGGTTAATCCTCATCTTGGAGGACTCCTTTGAGAGCTTGTGGATGCAGTTATCTGCACAGCCGAGTTATCCCTTTAGGAGCCTTCCTCTGATGTTTGAAACATAATTATCGTTCTATAGATAACGTTTTTTTTCTTATTTTGGGAATATAACGTATACCAGTGACATTTGGATTTTGGAATTATACAGCTATCTGGTTGAAATTTGGCCAGTTGACAGTGCTTAACCGAAGAATATTGATGTTTGAGTATGAAATTGTAAATCTAATAATACATAATATAAATTAATTATACATTATTTTCTTATATAGTTTTAACATTTACACTCAAGGCAAAAGAAATAAAAAGTGAGTCGGTTTCATTAAAGGGACTGTACACCAGATTGGCACTAAAGAAGTTTTCTTCTGCAACGAATCTCAGGGCAATTATTTTGTTTGCAATAATTGACAGGACCAGCTCATTTCCATGAACCCAAAGGGTTTTGCACATATTAATTGCTAGAGCCACTGATGGAATATCACTTTGTTTATTTAAGGGGCTGCTGATCGTTTGGTTAAACCTCATCTTGGAGGACTCCTTTGAGAGCTTGTGGATGCAGTTATCTGCACAGCCGAGTTATCTCTTTAGGAGCCTTCCTCTGATGTTTGAAACATAATTATCTTTCTATAGATAGCATTTTTTTTTCTTATTTCGGGAATGTAACGTATACCAGTGACATTTGGATTTTGGAATTATACAGCTATCTGGTTGAAATTTGGCCAGTTGACAGTGCTTATCCGAAGAATATTGATGTTGGAGTATGAAATTGTAAATCTAATAATGCATAATATAAATTAATTATACATTATTTTCTTAAATAGTTTTGACATTTTAACATTTACACTCAAGGCAAAAGAAATAAAAAGTGAGTCGGTTTCATTAAAGGGACTGTACACCAGATTGGCCCTAAAGAAGTTTTCTTCTGCAACGAATCTCAGGGCAATTATTTTGTTTGCAATAATTGACAGGACCAACTCATTTCCATGAACCCAAAGGGTTTTGCACATATTAATTGCTAGAGCCACTGATGGAATATCACTTTGTTTATTTAAGGGGCTGCTGATCTTTTGGTTAATCCTCATCTTGGAGGACTCCTTTGACAGCTTGTGGATGCAGTTATCTGCACAGCCGAGTTATCCCTTTAGGAGCCTTCCTCTGATGTTTGAAACATAATTATCTTTCTATAGATCACGTTTTTTTTCTTATTTCGGGAATGTAACGTATACCAGTGACATTTGGATTTTGGAATTATACAGCTATCTGGTTGAAATTTGGCCAGTTGACAGTGCTTATCCGAAGAATATTGATGTTTGAGTATGAAATTGTAAATCTAATAATGCATAATATAAATTAATTATACATTATTTTCTTAAATAGTTTTGACATTTTAACATTTACACTCAAGGCAAAAGAAATAAAAAGTGAGTCGGTTTCATTAAAGGGACTGTACACCAGATTGGCCCTAAAGAAGTTTTCTTCTGCAACGAATCTCAGGGCAATTATTTTGTTTGCAATAATTGACAGGACCAGCTCATTTCCATGAACCCAAAGGGTTTTGCACATATTAATTGCTAGAGCCACTGATGGAATATCACTTTGTTTATTTAAGGGGCTGCTGATCTTTTGGTTAATCCTCATCTTGGAGGACTCCTTTGACAGCTTGTGGATGCAGTTATCTGCACAGCCGAGTTATCTCTTTAGGAGCCTTCCTCTGATATTTGAAACATAATTATCTTTCTATAGATAGTGTTTTTTTTCTTATTTCGGGAATGTAACGTATACCAGTGACATTTGGATTTTGGAATTATACAGCTATCTGGTTGAAATTTGGCCAGTTGACAGTGCTTAACTGAAGAATATTGATGTTTGAGTATGTTATGGTAAATCTAATAATACATAATATAAATTAATAATACATTATTTTCTTATATAGTTTTGACATTTTAACATTTACACTCAAGGCAAAAGAAATTAAAAGTGAGTCGGTTTCATTAAAGGGACTCTACACCAGATTGGCCCTAAAGAAGTTTTCTTCTGCAACGAATCTCAGGGCAATTATTTTGTTTGCAATAATTGACAGGACCAGCTCATTTCCATGAACCCAAAGGGTTTTGCACATATTAATTGCTAGAGCCACTGATGGAATATCACTTTGTTTATTTAAGGAGCTGCTGATCGTTTGGTTAAACCTCATCTTGGAGGACTCCTTTGAGAGCTTGTGGATGCAGTTATCTGCACAGCCGAGTTATCCCTTTAGGAGCCTTCCTCTGATGTTTGAAACATAATTATCTTTCTATAGATAGCGTTTTTTTTCTTATTTCGGGAATGTAACGTATACCAGTGACATTTGGATTTTGGAATTATACAGCTATCTGGTTAAAATTTGGCCAGTTGACAGTGCTTAACCGAAGAATATTGATGTTTGAGTATGTTATGGTAAATATAATAATACATAATATAAATTAATTATACATTATTTTCTTATATAGTTTTGACATTTTAACATTTACACTCAAGGCAAAAGAAATAAAAAGTGAGTCGGTTTCATTAAAGGGACTGTACACCAGATTGGCACTAAAGAATTTTTCTTCTGCAACGAATCTCAGGGCAATTATTTTGTTTGCAATAATTGACAGGACCAACTCATTTCCATGAACCCAAAGGGTTTTGCACATATTAATTGCTAGAGCCACTGATGGAATATCACTTTGTTTATTTAAGGGGCTGCTGATCGTTTGGTTAATCCTCATCTTGGAGGACTCCTTTGAGAGCTTGTGGATGCAGTTATCTGCACAGCCGAGTTATCCCTTTAGGAGCCTTCCTCTGATGTTTGAAACATAATTATCGTTCTATAGATAACGTTTTTTTTTCTTATTTTGGGAATGTAACGTATACCAGTGACATTTGGATTTTGGAATTATACAGCTATCTGGTTGAAATTTGGCCAGTTGACAGTGCTTAACTGAAGAATATTGATGTTTGAGTATGAAATTGTAAATCTAATAGTACATAATATAAATTAATTATACATTATTTTCTTATATAGTTTTGACATTTTAACATTTACGCTCAAGTCAGAGAAATAAAAAGTGAGTCGGTTTCATTAAAGGGACTCTACACCAGATTGGCCCTAAAGAAGGTTTTCTTCTGCAGCGAATCTCAGGGCAATTATTTTGTTTGCAATAATTGACAGGACCAGCTCATTTCCATGAACCCAAAGGGTTTTGCACATATTAATTGCTAGAGCCACTGATGGAATATCACTTTGTTTATTTAAGGGGCTGCTGATCGTTTGGTTAATCCTCATCTTGGAGGACTCCTTTGTGAGCTTGTGGATGCAGTTATCTGCACAGCCGAGTTATCCCTTTAGGAGCCTTCCTCTGATGTTTGAAACATAATTATCTTTCTATAGATAGCGTTTTTTTTTTCTTATTTCGGGAATGTAACGTATACCAGTGACATTTGGATTTTGGAATTATACAGCTATCTGGTTGAAATTTGGCCAGTTGACAGTGCTTAACCGAAGAATATTGATGTTTGAGTATGAAATTGTAAATCTAATAGTACATGATATAAATTAATTATACATTATTTTCTGATATAGTTTTGACATTTTAACATTTACGTTCAAGTCAAAGAAATAAAAAGTGAGTCGGTTTCATTAAAGGGACTGTACACCAGATTGGCCCTAAAGAAGTTTTCTTCTGCAACGAATCTCAGGGCAATTATTTTGTTTGCAATAATTGACAGGACCAGCTCATTTCCATGAACCCAAAGGGTATTGCACATATTAATTGCTAGAGTCACTGATGGAATATCACTTTGTTAATTTAAGGGGCTCCTGATCTTTTGGTTAATCCTCATCTTGGAGTACTCCTTTGAGAGCTTGTGGATGCAGTTATCTGCACAGCCGAGATATCTCTTTAGGAGCCTTCCTCTGATGTTTGAAACATAATTATCTTTCTATAGATCACGTTTTTTTTCTTATTTCGGGAATGTGACGTATACCAGTGACATTTGGAATTTTGGAATTATACAGCTATCTGGTTGAAATTTGGCCAGTTGACAGTGCTTAACCGAAGAATATTGATGTTTGAGTATGAAATTGTAAATCTAATAATACATAATATAAATTAATTATACATTATTTTCTTATATAGTTTTGACATTTTAACATTTACACTCAAGGCAAAAGAAATAAAAAGTGAGTCGGTTTCATTAAAGGGACTGTACACCAGATTGGCACTAAAGAATTTTTCTTCTGCAACGAATCTCAGGGCAATTATTTTGTTTGCAATAGTTGACAGGACCAGCTCTTTTCCATGAAACCAAAGGGTATTGCACATATTAATTGCTAGAGCCACTGATGGAATATCACTTTGTTTATTTAAAGGGCTCCTGATCTTTTGGTTAATCCTCATCTTGGAGGACTCCTTTGAGAGCTTGTGGATGCAGTTATCTGCACAGCCGAGTTATCCCTTTAGGAGCCTTCCTCTGATGTTTGAAACATAATTATCTTTCTATAGATCACGTTTTTTTTCTTATTTCGGGAATGTAACGTATACCAGTGACATTTGGATTTTGGAGTTATACAGCTATCTGGTTGAAATTTGGCCAGTTGACAGTGCTTAACCAAAAAATATGGATGTTTGAGTATGTTATGGTAAATCTAATAATACATAATATAAATTTATAATACATTATTTTCTTATATAGTTTTGACATTTTAACATTTACACTCAAGGCAAAAGAAATAAAAAGTGAGTTGGTTTCATTAAAGGGACTGTACACCAGATTGGTACTAAAGAATTTTTCTTCTGCAACGAATCTCAGGGCAATTATTTTGTTTGCAATAATTGACAGGACCAGCTCATTTGAATGAACCCAAAGGGTATTGCACATATTAATTGCTAGAGCCACTGATGGAATATCACTTTGTTTATTTAAAGGGCTCCTGATCTTTTGGTTAATCCTCATCTTGGAGGACTCCTTTGAGAGCTTGTGGATGCAGTTATCTGCACAGCCGAGTTATCCCTTTAGGAGCCTTCCTCTGATGTTTGAAACATAATTATCTTTCTATAGATAGCATTTTTTTCTTATTTCGGGAATGTAACGTATACCAGTGACATTTGGATTTTGGAATTATACAGCTATCTGGTTGAAATTTGGCCAGTTGACAGTGCTTAACCGAAGAATATTGATGTTTGAGTATGAAATTGTAAATCTAATAGTACATGATATAAATTAATTATACATTATTTTCTGATATAGTTTTGACATTTTAACATTTACGTTCAAGTCAAAGAAATAAAAAGTGAGTCAGTTTCATTAAAGGGACTGTACACCAGATTGGCCCTAAAGAAGTTTTCTTCTGCAACGAATCTCAGGGCAATTATTTTGTTTGCAATAATTGACAGGACCAGCTCATTTCCATGAACCCAAAGGGTATTGCACATATTAATTGCTAGAGTCACTGATGGAATATCACTTTGTTAATTTAAGGGGCTCCTGATCTTTTGGTTAATCCTCATCTTGGAGGACTCCTTTGAGAGCTTGTGGATGCAGTTATCTGCACAGCCGAGATATCTCTTTAGGAGCCTTCCTCTGATGTTTGAAACATAATTATCTTTCTATAGATCACGTTTTTTTTCTTATTTCGGGAATGTGACGTATACCAGTGACATTTGGAATTTTGGAATTATACAGCTATCTGGTTGAAATTTGGCCAGTTGACAGTGCTTAACCGAAGAATATTGATGTTTGAGTATGAAATTGTAAATCTAATAATACATAATATAAATTAATTATACATTATTTTCTTATATAGTTTTGACATTTTAACATTTACACTCAAGGCAAAAGAAATAAAAAGTGAGTCGGTTTCATTAAAGGGACTGTACACCAGATTGGCACTAAAGAATTTTTCTTCTGCAACGAATCTCAGGGCAATTATTTTGTTTGCAATAGTTGACAGGACCAGCTCATTTCCATGAAACCAAAGGGTATTGCACATATTAATTGCTAGAGCCACTGATGGAATATCACTTTGTTTATTTAAAGGGCTCCTGATCTTTTGGTTAATCCTCATCTTGGAGGACTCCTTTGAGAGCTTGTGGATGCAGTTATCTGCACAGCCGAGTTATCCCTTTAGGAGCCTTCCTCTGATGTTTGAAACATAATTATCTTTCTATAGATCACGTTTTTTTTCTTATTTCGGGAATGTAACGTATACCAGTGACATTTGGATTTTGGAGTTATACAGCTATCTGGTTGAAATTTGGCCAGTTGACAGTGCTTAACCAAAGAATATGGATGTTTGAGTATGTTATGGTATATATAATAATACATAATATAAATTAATTATACATTATTTTCTTATATAGTTTTGACATTTTAACATTTACACTCAAGGCAAAAGAAATAAAAAGTGAGTCGGTTTCATTAAAGGGACTGTACACCAGATTGGCACTAAAGAATTTTTCTTCTGCAACGAATCTCAGGGCAATTATTTTGTTTGCAATAATTGACAGGACCAGCTCATTTCCATGAACCCAAAGGGTTTTGCACATATTAATTGCTAGAGCCACTGATGGAATATCACTTTGTTTATTTAAGGGGCTGCTGATCGTTTGGTTAATCCTCATCTTGGAGGACTCCTTTGAGAGCTTGTGGATGCAGTTATCTGCACAGCCGAGTTATCCCTTTAGGAGCCTTCCTCTGATGTTTGAAACATAATTATCGTTCTATAGATAACGTTTTTTTTTCTTATTTTGGGAATGTAACGTATACCAGTGACATTTGGATTTTGGAATTATACAGCTATCTGGTTGAAATTTGGCCAGTTGACAGTGCTTAACCGAAGAATATTGATGTTTGAGTATGAAATTGTAAATCTAATAGTACATAATATAAATTAATTATACATTATTTTCTTATATAGTTTTGACATTTTAACATTTACGCTCAAGTCAGAGAAATAAAAAGTGAGTCGGTTTCATTAAAGGGACTCTACACCAGATTGGCCCTAAAGAAGGTTTTCTTCTGCAACGAATCTTAGGGCAATTATTTTGTTTGCAATAATTGACAGGACCAGCTCATTTCCATGAACCCAAAGGGTTTTGCACATATTAATTGCTAGAGCCACTGATGGAATATCACTTTGTTTATTTAAGGGGCTGCTGATCGTTTGGTTAATCCTCATCTTGGAGGACTCCTTTGAGAGCTTGTGGATGCAGTTATCTGCACAGCCGAGTTATCCCTTTAGGAGCCTTCCTCTGATGTTTGAAACATAATTATCTTTCTATAGATAGCATTTTTTTCTTATTTCGGGAATGTAACGTATACCAGTGACATTTGGATTTTGGAATTATACAGCTATCTGGTTGAAATTTGGCCAGTTGACAGTGCTTAACCGAAGAATATTGATGTTTGAGTATGTTATGGTAAATATAATAATACATGATATAAATTAATTATACATTATTTTCTTATATAGTTTTGACATTTTAACATTTACACTCATGGCAAAAGAAATAAAAAGTGAGTCGGTTTCATTAAAGGGACTGTACACAAGATTGGCCCTTAAGAAGTTTTCTTCTGCAACGAATCTCAGGGCTATTATTTTGTTTGCAATAATTGACAGGACCAGCTCATTTCCATGAACCCAAAGGGTTTTGCACATATTAATTGCTAGAGCCACTGATGGAATATCACTTTGTTTATTTAAGGGGCTGCTGATCTTTTGGTTAATCCTCATCTTGGAGGACTCCTTTGAGAGCTTGTGGATGCAGTTATCTGCACAGCCGAGTTATCCCTTTAGGAGCCTTCCTATGATGTTTGAAACATAATTATCTTTCTATAGATAGCGTTTTTTTTCTTATTTCGGGAATGTAACGTATACCAGTGACATTTGGATTTTGGAATTATACAGCTATCTGGTTGAAATTTGGCCAGTTGACCGTGCTTAACCGAAGAATTTTGATGTTTGAGTATGAAATTGTAAATCTAATAGTACATGATATAAATTAATTATACATTATTTTCTGATATAGTTTTGACATTTTAACATTTACGCTCAAGTCAAAGAAATAAAAAGTGAGTCAGTTTCATTAAAGGGACTGTACACCAGATTGGCCCTAAAGAAGTTTTCTTCTGCAACGAATTTCAGGGCAATTATTTTGTTTGCAATAATTGACAGGACCAGCTCATTTCCATGAACCCAAAGGGTTTTGCACATATTAATTGCTAGAGCCACTGATGGAATATCACTTTGTTTATTTAAGGGGCTGCTGATCGTTTGGTTAATCCTCATCTTGGAGGACTCCTTTGAGAGCTTGTGGATGCAGTTATCTGCACAGCCGAGTTATCCCTTTAGGAGCCTTCCTCTGATGTTTGAAACATAATTATCTTTCTATAGATAGCGTTTTTTTTTCTTATTTCGGGAATGTAACGTATACCAGTGACATTTGGATTTTGGAATTATACAGCTATCTGGTTGAAATTTGGCCAGTTGACAGTGCTTAACCGAAGAATATTGATGTTTGAGTATGTTATGGTAAATATAATAATACATGATATAAATTAATTATACATTATTTTCTTATATAGTTTTGACATTTTAACATTTACACTCATGGCAAAAGAAATAAAAAGTGAGTCGGTTTCATTAAAGGGACTGTACACCAGATTGGTACTAAAGAAGTTTTCTTCTGCAACTAATCTCAGGGCAATTATTTTGTTTGCAATAATTGACAGGACCAGCTCATTTGAATGAACCCAAAGGGTATTGCACATATTAATTGCTAGAGCCACTGATGGAATATCACTTTGTTTATTTAAGGGGCTGCTGATCTTTTGGTTAATCCTCATCTTGGAGGACTCCTTTTAGAGCTTGTGGATGCAGTTATCTGCACAGCCGAGTTATCCCTTTAGGAGCCTTCCTATGATGTTTGAAACATAATTATCTTTCTATAGATAGCGTTTTTTTTTCTTATTTCGGGAATGTAACGTATACCAGTGACATTTGGATTTTGGAATTATACAGCTATCTGGTTGAAATTTGGCCAGTTGACAGTGCTTAACCGAAGAATATTGATGTTTGAGTATGAAATTGTTAATCTAATAGTACATGATATGAATTAATTATACATTATTTTCTGATATAGTTTTGACATTTTAACATTTACGCTCAAGTCAAAGAAATAAAAAGTGAGTCAGTTTCATTAAAGGGACTGTACACCAGATTGGCCCTAAAGAAGTTTTCTTCTGCAACGAATCTCAGGGCAATTATTTTGTTTGCAATAATTGACAGGACCAGCTCATTTCCATGAACCCAAAGGGTATTGCACATATTAATTGCTAGAGCCACTGATGGAATATCACTTTGTTAATTTAAGGGGCTCCTGATCTTTTGGTTAATCCTCATCTTGGAGGACTCCTTTGAGAGCTTGTGGATGCAGTTATCTGCACAGCCGAGATATCTCTTTAGGAGCCTTCCTCTGATGTTTGAAACATAATTATCTTTCTATAGATCACGTTTTTTTTCTTATTTCGGGAATGTGACGTATACCAGTGACATTTGGAATTTTGGAATTATACAGCTATCTGGTTGAAATTTGGCCAGTTGACAGTGCTTAACCGAAGAATATTGATGTTTGAGTATGAAATTGTAAATCTAATAATACATAATATAAATTAATTATACATTATTTTCTTATATAGTTTTGACATTTTAACATTTACACTCAAGGCAAAAGAAATAAAAAGTGAGTCGGTTTCATTAAAGGGACTGTACATCAGATTGGCACTAAAGAATTTTTCTTCTGCAACGAATCTCAGGGCAATTATTTTGTTTGCAATAATTGACAGGACCAGCTCATTTCCATGAACCCAAAGGGTATTGCACATATTAATTGCTAGAGCCACTGATGGAATATCACTTTGTTTATTTAAGGGGCTGCTGATGTTTGGTTAATCCTCATCTTGGAGGAATCCTTTGAGAGCTTGTGGATGCAGTTATCTGCACAGCCGAGTTATCCCTTTAGGAGCCTTCCTCTGATGTTTGAAACATAATTATCTTTCTATAGATAGCGTTTTTTTTCTTATTTCGGGAATGTAACGTATACCAGTGACATTTGGATTTTGGAATTATACAGCTATCTGGTTGAAATTTGGCCAGTTGACAGTGCTTAACCGAAGAATATTGATGTTTGAGTATGAAATTGTAAATCTAATAATACATAATTTAAATTAATTATACATTATTTTCTTATATAGTTTTGACATTTTAACATTTACACTCAAGGCAAAAGAAATAAAAAGTGAGTCGGTTTCATTAAAGGGACTGTACACCAGATTGTTACTAAAGAAGTTTTATTCTGCAACGAATTTGAGGGCAATTATTTTGTTTGCAATAATTGACAGGACCAGCTTATTTGAATGGACCCAAAGGGTATTGCACATATTAATTGCTAGAGCCACTGATGGAATATCACTTTGTTTATTTAAGGGGCTGCTGATCTTTTGGTTAATCCTCATCTTGGAGGACTCCTTTGAGAGCTTGTGGATGCAGTTATCTGCACAGCCGAGTTATCCCTTTAGGAGCCTTCCTCTGATGTTTGAAACATAATTATCTTTCTATAGATCACGTTTTTTTTCTTATTTCGGGAATGTAACGTATACCAGTGACATTTGGATTTTGGAGTTATACAGCTATCTGGTTGAAATTTGGCCAGTTGACAGTGCTTAACTGAAAAATATGGATGTTTGAGTATGTTATGGTAAATCTAATAATACATAATATAAATTTATAATACATTATTTTCTTATATAGTTTTGACATTTTAACATTTACACTCAAGGCAAAAGAAATAAAAAGTGAGTTGGTTTCATTAAAGGGACTGTACACCAGATTGGCACTAAAGAAGTTTTCTTCTGCAACGAATCTCAGGGCAATTATTTTGTTTGCAATAATTGACAGGACCAGCTCATTTCCATGAATCCAAAGGGTATTGCACATATTAATTGCTAGAGCCACTGATGGAATATCACTTTGTTTATTTAAGGGGCTGCTGATGTTTGGTTAATCCTCATCTTGGAGGACTCCTTTGAGAGCTTGTGGATGCAGTTATCTGCACAGCCGAGTTATCCCTTTAGGAGCCTTCCTCTGATGTTTGAAACATAATTATCTTTCTATAGATAGCGTTTTTTTTCTTATTTCGGGAATGTAACGTATACCAGTGACATTTGGATTTTGGAGTTATACAGCTATCTGGTTGAAATTTGGCCAGTTGACAGTGCTTAACCGAAGAATATTGATGTTTGAGTATGAAATTGTAAATCTAATAATACATAATATAAATTAATTATACATTATTTTCTTATATAGTTTTGACATTTTAACATTTACACTCATGGCAAAAGAAATAAAAAGTGAGTCGGTTTCATAAAAGGGACTGTACACCAGATTGTTACTAAAGAAGTTTTCTTCTGCAACGAATTTCAGGGCAATTATTTTGTTTGCAATAATTGACAGGACCAGCTTATTTGAATGGACCCAAAGGGTATTGCACATATTAATTGCTAGAGCCACTGATGGAATATCACTTTGTTTATTTAAGGGGCTGCTGATCTTTTGGTTAATCCTCATCTTGGAGGACTCCTTTGAGAGCTTGTGGATGCAGTTATCTGCACAGCCGAGTTATCTCTTTAGGAGCCTTCCTCTGATGTTTGAAACATAATTATCTTTCTATAGATAGCGTTTGTTTTCTTATTTTGGGAATGTAACGTATACCAGTGACATTTGGATTTTGGAAATATACAGCTATCTGGTTGAAATTTGGCCAGTTGACAGTGCTTAACGGAAAAATATTGATGTTTGAGTATGTTATGGTAAATCTAATAATACATAATATAAATTAATAATACATTATTTTCTTATATAGTTTTGACATTTTAACATTTACACTCATGGCAAAAGAAATAAAAAGTGAGTCGGTTTCATTAAAGGGACTGTACACCAGATTGGTACTAAAGAAGTTTTCTTCTGCAACTAATCTCAGGGCAATTATTTTGTTTGCAATAATTGACAGGACCAGCCTATTTGAATGAACCCAAAGGGTATTGCACATATTAATTGCTAGAGCCACTGATGGAATATCACTTTGTTTATTTAAGGGGCTGCTGATCTTTTGGTTAATCCTCATCTTGGAGGACTCCTTTGAGAGCTTGTGGATGCAGTTATCTGCACAGCCGAGTTATCTCTTTAGGAGCCTTCCTCTGATGTTTGAAACATAATTATCTTTCTATAGATAGCGTTTTTTTTTTCTTATTTCGGGAATGTAACGTATACCAGTGACATTTGGATTTTGGAGTTGTATAACTATCTGGTTGAAATTTGGCCAGTTGACAGTGCTTAACCGAAGAATATTGATGTTTGAGTATGAAATTGTAAATCTAATAATACATAATATAAATTAATTATACATTATTTTCTTATATAGTTTTGACATTTTAACATTTACACTCATGGCAAAAGAAATAAAAGTGAGTTGGTTTCATTAAAGGGACTGTACACCAGATTGGCACTAAAGAAGGTTTTCTTCTGCAATGAATCTCAGGGCAATTATTTTGTTTGCAATAATTGACAGGACCAGCTCGTTTCCATGAACCCAAAGGGTATTGCACATATTAATTGCTAGAGCCACTGAAGGAATATCACTTTGTTTATTTAAGGGGCTGCTGATCTTTTGGTTAATCCTCATCTTGGAGGACTCCTTTGAGAGCTTGTGGATGCAGTTATCTGCACAGCCGAGTTATCTCTTTAGGAGCCTTCCTCTGATGTTTGAAACATAATTATCTTTGTATAGATAGCTTTTTTTTTCTTATTTCGGGAATGTAACGTATACCAGTGACATTTGGATTTTGGAATTATTCAGCTATCTGGTTGAAATTTGGCCAGTTGACAGTGCTTAACCGAAGAATATTGATGTTTGAGTATGTTATGGTAAATCTAATAATACATAATATAAATTACTAATACATTATTTTCTTAAATAGTTTTGACATTTTAACATTTACACTCAAGGCAAAAGTGTGACAAACATTAATTGATAGAGCCACTTATGGAATATCACTTTATTTATTTTAAGGGGTACTGTTCTTGTGGTTAATCGTCATCTTGGAGGATTCCTTTGATAGCTTGTGAATGCTGTATCAGCACAGGCAATTTATCTTTTTAGGAGCCTTCCTCTGATGTTTGAAACATAATTATCTTTCTATAGATAGCTTTTTTTTTCTTATTTCGGGAATGTAACGTATACCAGTGACATTTGGAATTTGGAATAATATAGCTATCTGGTTGAAATTTGGCCAGTTGACAGTGCTTAAAGGTCTCAATAATAGTTATGAATAAACCCAAGGTTTGTGTCTCAAATAGTCAGAGACTATGCTTCCAGTGAGGTAGAGCTAGAGTCTACGAGGGAAATGCTTTTCATATCTCTGAAATCGAATGAGGATTTTCCCTACTTTGAAAGCAGTGAATAATTTCAAAGGTGACTAAACAATTACAGTAAAGCTCTTCGGAACACTGTACAAGAGATCAAATTGATCATACCATGTGTACAAAATGGTTTGATTCAATTAAAAGTGCAGATTGACCATATTGACCAAAGAGTTGCGAATGTCGAAAAATTTATGAATTCTGGAGTGATGATAGTTGACAATTTACAAAGAAATTTCTATGCAGACGTTGGGACAACTTACCGTCATCTTTCAGATTTCACTAGGACAACGGATTCATCGTCTGGTAGCACAATAAGGGCATGCCCTGACCAGCTGAAACGCTTATATAGCGATGGAGCGGCAGATTATTCTTCTGAGCGTGGATCAGAAACAATGTATCGGATCATCCCTGATGCCAGTGGCGTTGAACACCATTCTATTGGGGCGGCGATCATTACACCTGCTGCCCATGTCTCTGCGCCCCCATTGCCGGCCTCTACTCAAAGTGACTGCAAAGCTACAGAAGTGCTAGATGTATTATTTGTCTAAATCTCCAGGTGGACCAGTATGCGAACCTCGTACTCGAAGAAGGGTTCTGGCCGCCATTTGTTATGTGCAAACCCTGGCTGTCACGCTTTGAGATACGACAACAGCGCCAGCCACCAAGATTTCAACGGATGTGTGGCAACACAAATGCTGGTCGGCAGGATCGGCAGTCGCCACGACAGGACAATGTGCAGCAGCGTGGAGGTCTGTGACAACAGCAGCAGCCCAGATTTCAGCTAGCGGCTACCAGTGGCAATATAGACACTAGTCAGCAGACTTGGAAAACTCCCCTGCAGAATCACGAGAAACCTAATGGGTTGTATTCTAAAAGAGTGTTGCTTGAAATGCTAGTTTAAACATAATACATATAATGATGAATGTTAACTTTGCGTGGTTATTGTATGGTATTGTTTTGCTAAACAATTGTTTGATTATGTTTAATGTTATGACTTGGAATGTAACTGGTATATTCTCAAGTTCCAGTTACCTGTCGGATATGTGCTGATTGAAAAGAATGTACACATTTGCGTCCTCTCAGAACATGTGGCTGTACCCACACAATTTACATTTTTTAAATGCATTAAGTATGAATTACAATGTGTATGCTAAATGTGATAAAGACTTATGCATTACATCTGCCAAAGGGGCAGGTAAAGGTGGAGTAGCTCTATTATGGCATAGACAACTAGATCATTTAGTGTCACCGTTACCAATTGATGATGACAGACTGATTGGTGTTCAGCTTCAATTATCACCTTTGCAATATATGTACTTTATACAAGTGTTTCTGCCTTGTTCGAACCACACAAGTCTGATATTTAGGGATTATATTGATAAGTTGTATGATTTATGGTGTAGTTACTCCCAGTGGGGCACAGTAGTGTTTCTTGGTGATTTTAATGCGAAATATACTGCAGATAGCCCTGTAACACGTGACAGATTACTATACTCACTGCTCTGTGATACTAATATGGTAGCACTACTAATATGGTAGCACTCAACACACTTCCGTTATGTACAGGAGCTAGTCATTCTTATGTGTCTTATGATGATAGTTGTCAAACTTTGATTGATTTTATTTGTATACCTGCAGAAATTGTATATACTTGTACACATTGTGAAATGATTGACGATAATTGTTTAAATACTTCTAGACACAGGCCTGTATTATGCACGCTCAAGTTAGGAGAAACTATTTCTGAAAGCAATTATACAAATGCTGATGTTAATTTACAGATCAACTGGAACAAAACACGCCAGGAACATATCTCAGAAAATAATACTTTGCTGCAAGATGATACTGAGCTAAATAATATAATACACAGCGAGTTGGGAGTAGACTCTATAGACAATGCATATGATATAATTAGGAACAAACTTAATGAATATTCATTAATATCTCTTCCGAGAAAAAAGTTTGTTCCTCATTTAAAGCGGTACTGGAATCAAGAACTATCAGATTTAAACAGTACGATGACCTCATTGCGTGTCAAGTGGTGTAGTGAAGGACGCCTAGAAGTTGTAATAACAAATACTGTGCTGACTATAAATGCTGACTATAAAAACGCCAAACGGCGGTTTCGAAGACTTCACAGAAAATCTGTAAACACATATTTAACGACACTTGATATGGAACTTGACAATGCAGCTGAACTCGACCAAAAACGCTTTTGGAAATTAGTAAGGAGACGGCGTTGTAATGTTAACCGCCTTGGGCGGGTATAAACTTTAACGGTTCTGTAGTTCGTGGTCGCCTACAACTTACGCAAGAATAGGGCCATTACTTTGAAAAATTATATACGCCTATTAATAAAACAGAATTTGACGGAGAGTGGCATGAATATGTCTCCGCTGAAGTTAAACAAAAATTTCGAAGTTTGCATCCTGACCCCAACGCGACTGTTTGTCCCCACCAAATCCTTAAGGCTATTTTAGAATGTCCATCAGGGAAGGCATCAGGACCGGACAACATTTATTATGAACACTTAAAACACTCGTGTGACTCTATATCTCCAGTGTTGTCTTCTTTATTTACCGCGATGTTGCGTCACGCTTATATTCCGAGCACACTCAAATTGGGGACAATCATAACACTACACAAGGGAGGTAATAAGAAGAAAGACAACCCTGATAATTATTGAGCGATCACTTTGTCATCGGTAATATTCAAACTGTTCGAAGATCTAAACAACAAATCATGGATGTAATCAACAAGTAGCAAGGAGGTTTTCAAGACCGGTTGCCTGATGGCGTCGTTTACATTGCGTGAAAGTATATTTTATGCACGTGAATGTCACTCTAAAGTATACCTGTGTTTCATGGATGGTCGAAAAGCGTTTGATACCGTTTGGCACGACGGCATTATGTACAAACTGATCACAGAGTGCAAGCTAGACCCAACAACACTTCTTGCCTACTCAGAAATGTATAAAAACGTGAAAAGTTGTGTTAAAAACCAAGGTCTATTTTCTCCCTACTTTGATATACTACAAGGAACGCGCCAAGGCAGACGGAGTTCCCCGATTTTGTACCTCCTGTATATCAACGGTCTCATTAAAGAGCTAGAAGCCAGTGGACATGGTATATGTTTATATCGAATGAAAGTTGGCAACATCACTGTAGCAGATGACATGATTTTAGCTTCCTTTTCTGTTAACGGACTGAATGATATGTTAAGGATATGTGACATTTACTCTAAAAGATAGCTTTATGAATATAATGCATCTAAGTGTTCTGTTATTGTCTTTAACAAACGTGGATGTGCTAAAATGAATAGATGATTCAAACTTGGTAATACTATAATATAAGCTGAAGGTAATAGCTATAAGCACCTTGGACTGCTGTGTGATGCATTCCTCGCATCCTCAAAACTTATCGACGACGCATGTCGAAAACTGCAAGGCACACTCTTAGAAATTTGTAACAGCGGGCTTAACCCATATTCACTAAACGTGATAATCCTAAGAACTATATACAATAGCGTTGTTATACCAAAAGGACTATTTGGCAGTGAGTTATGGACAAACATATGCAAAAACGATATCGTCAAACTGAAGAGATCTCATATGTTCTGTGTTAAATTTATACAGTCCTATAAGCACACAGTAAGCACGGACGATGCGCTATGTGCAATTGATATTACATCAGTGGAGACTTGTATTGACAAGAGGAAATTACAGTTCCTAGGACAGCTATGCCGCTTACCAAATGAGTATCTCGCTAAAACAGTTTTCAATCATAGGTTGGTGAGATTCATTAATTATGACCAACAAAGCCTTGGATTCATACCTGAAATATATAGACTCTTACAGAAGTATAATCTCATAAATTATATTAGTGATTATATATACTTTGGTACATTCCCGTCGAAATCATGTTTGAAGACCATATTGAACAAACATGTAATCTATGCTGAGCAACGGCGACAGTTGATGTCCTTGTGCTCGCGTGATGATGTTGGAGAGTTAATGTCCAAACTTTTATGCGACAATAAACCAGCATATCTTTGGTTGCTGGCCGACAAAGGCAATAATATTGGATTCATTTGTAAACAAATGATGAATATTATTAGCCTAACAACTGAAAGGGACTATATACGACAATGCACTCATTGTGATTTATTAATAGACAATTTAGTTGTGCATCGAATTTGCTTCTGTAGTGCTCATGATGTGAAACGGCATTTGATGTGGAGATATGTTCTCACCAACTCTGACACTCCATTGGATTATGCTAGTTTCATTTAGTTAAAGCCAGTCATACAGAGCAATAAACTGATTGAAAGTGCTGTTGATTGCCTCATAAGAAACACGTCTGTATATCTTGTGAACCTCATTTACAGCTTTCTCACATAGTTTTCTGAGAAATTTTATAAACCAAGACATGCTGGCATATCATAACTGATATATCGTTATGACTATTTATATATATATTATTTATGTGTAGAAAGAATGTGATATTCATTAAGCAAATTTATCTAGATATTTCGCTTTCGTATCTAGGAAATGCATGCAATGTGGATATTGTCTTAAAGTGTGTATATTTAATATTGGTCTCTAAATTGTGCTTTATGTTTACTTATAGAGTTAAGTAAATATTGATAAAGCAATATGAAAAAGACTCAGGCCTGGTAATACCATTCTTGTATTCCAATATATGTACTCGAAAATGAATTATATAAGTGTGAATGTTGTTTAAATATTTCTCTAATTGCATACTGTCACGTTGTAAACTTGTTTGTTGTACATTTATAAACTGTAGTTTTGCTCTTCATAGCATTATGGAGGAAATAAAAGTATATATATTTAGGAGGACTCCTTTGATTATTTATAGGTGATGCCGTAGAATAGTGCCAAGAGTAATTTCCTGAGTAGCTCACAGCACAACCCTCTTATGATTTAAGGAGCTTTCCTATGGGTATGAAACATATTAATTGATAGGACCATCTTATTATTTTGTAATGAATAAAGCCAAAGGAAGTTTAACATCATTGAGGAATGAATTGTGGTGTTGATGTCATTATCGGGGTATGAACGCAATTGGGTTGGTCAATGTGTGTGGAGTCCGAAGGATATCCGAACATATCCGAAGATGTTGCGTTCATCGATTGATAAAAGCAATTGCCGAAAGGCAGTTCATTTAAGGAATGGAAGTTGGGGTGTAAATATTAATTGATGGTTCCACTCACAGAATATTGGTACAACCAGAAGGCTGCCACCATGTATATTAATGGTGCTATCCTTTTGGTAAATGTGTACTTTTTATTTGTAGGACTACCAGTGGGGAAGGGCTGTATTTAGTTGTTGCTGTCAATTATCTTGGTACCAGTCATGACAACATTTACATACCTGCAGCAGAGGCCCTACCGACTATAAACAATCATAGCTGGTAAGAATGGAACAAACATGTACAGAAACAACATATGTATATATATATATATATATATATATATATATATATATATATATATATATTCAAATAGAAGCTTTACTTTTCTGGAAAATTGTACAGCAAATTCCAAAGATTTATTCCTTGTCTGCATACATGTGCTCATACAAATTTTATTTTTTGGCAAAGATGTCTTTCTGAAAATCAGGATATATAAATCAGGATATATAAATAGTAAACTGATTTTTTGGAGGGACTATAGCAACTTATGCTTTTAATACAAAAGTCTTTTGTACATGCAAGTTTTTGAAAGCTAAACATTACAACAAGGTTTCTTTACATTGCTGCATTTAAAGTTTGTAAATGATACCCGTTTATGTTTTCCGTTTTTTGGTATACTGCATATCAAATATGATTTGTATCTTTTTCTTATAGACGGATTGAACTATTTCATCTGGAAAGCGTGTTCATAGGAATATATCCAACAACCTGTCTGAAGTTTTGCCAGAATAACTACAACATTGGACAACAAGCTCCGGAACTTTGTTATTCAAGGTACCTTATTTGTAATGAAGTGAACGTTTGTGTACATGTATTTGTATCAAAGGTCTCAAATAAAGTTCAGAATGAACCCAACGAGTATTGCGCATAAAATTGGTGCCTTTGGTGGGATATCTCCTTATTTATATAAGGGACTATACTGTTTTTAGCTCAACTATTCGAAGAATATGGAGAGCTATACTACTCACCCAAGCATCAGCGTCTGCGTCGGCGTCACACATAATGCATTCAATTAATAATGATAACTGGGGTGACCTGTGTAAAGAGAATGGTTACCCGATTTTCAGCATTGAGTGTAGCGGGCACAGGCTGTGCATACAACTGTCAATGTGACATCGTTTGTTACTTTTGATTCCCCCAGAGAGCCAGCACAGCTCCATGACACACATACAGGTTTCAGCAACTGGGTGTGGTGCACTGGGAGAGAAAGGCTTCCCAGTAATATTTGTACCTTTTTTCTGACCAGACATTTGTAGTAAATTGTTCAGTTGCAGTGGTTTTGACGCCACTGAACCAGCACTGCTACATGACAGATATATATGTTTGACAGTACAAGTGCATGGTCATTCTTTGTCATTTTCAGACAGTCCTTATTGTGTGTTGGCAGAAATGCAGAGTGGTACCACCAGTCGTCTATGCCACCTTTCCCCTCATTTTAGAGGCTAATGTGGACAGTCCCTGCAGTTTACAGCTAAGCCCTCAGTATAGCCCTAAAATTTTAGGTAAGGGATAAATTTTGGCTACAAGCTTACGATTTATGCAATCGTTTTAAGTCTGTACTTGTTCTGAGCACAACTCACATTCCACATCACAATTTAAGAACCCAGACCAAATCTTTTTCTCAGATGTACTGGCTAAGCTTCATGTACGTACACTACTAATATTTGGATAAGAACTTTCTCAAATTGATAATAATTAAATAAATGAGGTATCCCAGATTTACACCCAGTCCTGTTGCAGATACTGCCGATGGCGTAGATCCGGTACATTGGGTCTGAGTTTCCAGTACTGGATTGACATCTCCATGCAGCCGAACTAGAGCCAGGATTAATATCAGACGGTGAGCTTCTGCATATTTATTTCCTAAACACTGCTAGTGAAGGGACTTAATCAGGGATAAGGAAGAAGTGTGTCACAAACACTGTATCATCTTTCTTATTTCATGAGAATCTATAATCGAGAATCACTGTCTTAAAATTGCTGTTGCGATAGAATTTTCATAGAAAAATACTAAGGAAAAAAGTGTATTTCTTACTTAGATGTTTAAGTAATAGTAATAGTTTTAATTGTTTAACAAAGGTTTGCATTAAAGTGACACTCTTATTCAAAATCAATACATACACATGTGTATCAAAGATACATTTTGGCTGATCTTTAACTTAATCTTTAACTACTTACTAAATAATGAATTTATGGTGAAAATTAATTACTTATAACAAGCTCATAACAGGAATTTAAAAATTGAACACGCAAAGATATTAAATGATTGGTGAGTGCTAAAAGATTAACTGTGATGTACTATTGTCTCATAGTTAGAAATACTGTTATTCCTGCACATTTCTTTCAAACTCAACTCGTTATCCTCCATAAGAACTATTGTTTTATACTTTTATTCATCCTTTTTATTATCATCAATATACAATTATATTAATTTTGGTAAATCTTTTTTTGGAGTAAGAGTGCATCTTTAATGCGTCCGTGTCATTGTAGCCCAAGTAGTTCTTTAAAACAATTTTCACCACTTAGGTAGCATTTGATGATTTGAACATTGCATTCTTGTATTTTTTTTTCAAATTTACACATGATTGATATCATATTTGAAGACAATGAATATGTGGTTTTGAATTATATTTTGTAGGACCTCTCTGTGGGTGGATGGATTCAGAGATGACCCCAAAGATGTGGCCATGACTGTGTCACATGGATGTGATAGATGAAACCACCTTGATTTAGTTTTCTGGTGATAAATCAACAGACAAAGTGTTCATAATTTGTGGATAAATAGTGTTTAAGCTAGAAACTTTTCTACAAATTTTTACTCAAGTGGTGAAATGAAATAATTTTGCATATAACAAAGAAGAGAATCTTGCTGTGGGCCGACTTCATACACAATTCTGCAGTCGTCTGCACTAGACCTGTTGGGGCAGTTTGATTTGATTTATCAATGGCTCTACTTAAAGCAAGGTTTTGTTTTCACAAGCTTGATGTAATATTCTTTTTATTTTCACACTAAAAAACACTGACATTTGACAAGTTTCATGACATATTTAAGGCAATTTTCTGAATATTTAAAAAGGTAACAACCCTTCAAAATTTTGTTTACATCATTGTTTTTGAGTGAAAATTTAAGAAATTAGAAATTCTACCTCTTTTAAACACAATATACCGGCTTGGAGACTCAAATTTATCTCTAAGATTGCCAGAGATTCAAATGACGTTTGTTCAAACTTGTAAATACTTTTAATAAATTGAATATGATAAAAAAATATGTTTTACTATACATGTACTCTGATAATGTAAGGCTTTACAAATGGAGTCTGATGTGTTTTATATTGTGTACTATACTTTTAATTCTCTTTTATAATTCAATGCAAAGACTTGTGCAATAAATTTCTTTCTCGGAAAAATAGAGTTTGTTTTCTTGCTACATCACTGGCAGTGATAATTACTTGTTTACCTAATAATGTATGAATTGCATCCTCAATATGTTCCCTTGACATTTGACTTATATAAATTGGGATTTGCATGCGAGTTGCAGTCTTTTCATTGTGAACATTTTTGCCAAGTTCTTTCAAACCTCTCTTTGCGTAATGTTGGGATGTAAATATCTGGACAAGCAAAATAACTTGAAACTTCAAAAAATCATGCCCCTGGACCCACTAGGAGAATTATGAATCCACATGAATGACGCGCTAGCTATGCTCCTGCATGTAAGCTGCAATCCAGATGAGGCAAACTACATGTACAAGGATCTCTGACCAGTGACACTAAAATAGGAGTGTGACCTTGACCTATGGATATGGATTTTGTAAAAGACATGCTGTCTTCATATAGTAAACTTTTGTGAACCAAATCCCCAGGTGCAGGGCTAACCTACATCTTAAGCATACCTTAGTTTGACTATGACTTATGGTAAACTACAGAAATGAGCGTTGCATGTGACATATATGCGTTATTTTAAAATCCTTAATTCACTTAAAATAACACCGAGGCAGAACTGTCTAGGGGGTTTTAAGAAATTATTTCTTGCAAGAAGCAATTATCTGCATTGTTGAGTATCTTTGGTTGAATAAAATGCTGAATATATGACATAAAAATACAACAGTTCAACATTTTAGTGCTATAACTTTTGATACAGTTGAAGTTAACTTACACGGTTTACATAAATTTAGACAAAACAAATGTGCATTTAGAAGAAATTTACTATCACAATCATATGAGGCTTTGTTACCAATACCATAAACCTACTTCTAAACATTGCACATAAATCATCACTATACATTATATCAACATTACGCATGGTTGCGTAGTTTGCAGAGTTTATTCTATTATATCTAATATTCAGTTCTTTTTTAAATATAGACATTCCGGCTCGATGGTTTGTGTACATTGAGGCAAATGAAGAAAGTCGAATAGAGTTATTTTTAGAGATAAATGAAATTGTTATATGCCCAGAAAAACACCGAGGCAGCAAGGTGTAGCTACGGCACTGCATGTTTATTGACTATAATAAATATCCGATCAATATTGTTAACAATTTTATTCGCGATAAATAGGGATAACATGTGTTTTCAAACTTCTTAAAACTGCACTGCCCAAATATCACAAAATATTTTTATTTTAACCACATAAGACCAAAGGTATGTTTAGGCTACAATCAGTTTCAGAGGACGTCAAAACTATACAATAGAAATCCAAAATATTAACATTGTGTACTTAAACAAAACGATACATTGTTATATATCATGTAGGTGTACATTTGCTTCCCTGGAGTTCATACGTCATAATGGTAAATCTCAGCCAATCAAATACGAACAAGCGCATAAGTATGCGAAGTTTAATCATGAATAAAAGTTATGCTTTTGCAGGGGCGTAGCCAGCGTTACGCACTTACGCATGTGCATAACATCAATTTGAAAAATGTTAGACAATATGGTAAAATGCATCTGAAAATGGTAAAACTGAATAATTTGTACTAGGTAAGCATCAAAATGCATGAACGCAATGAGGACATCCTGGAACCAGTGTGTAATGTACTGCTATTCATTATTGAACATATTTGTTAGCATTTTCATAATTCAAACTTAAATAATTGTATAAAATAGTGTTCGAAAATATTTCAATTTTTATTGCAGTTTTGTTTGTTTTAAACGTTCGAAATCATGTTCTTCCTTCATATTCGATAGAACAGCTTTTGCATAATTACATCGTGAATGCGGACACTCGGCAACCTGTATGTTTTGTGAATAAGATGACAGAAAAAAGATGTCAAGGAAATTTAACATACATGTGGGGTTTTTTTGGTCTTGTGTCTTTTTCACCATTGTTTGTATGAATATTTTGTTTTGAACGTGACTTCCATTATCTGGAGAATGTATCAGTTTGATCTTTCAAATGTGTTGTTTTGTTAATCTGGCCCCAATTTCACGAAACTTCTTATGCTTAACAGGCTTAAGTAGCTTATTTTAATTAGCCAAAATACATACTAAATTGAATATTGATAAATGAAAAATGGTGTATTGTGATTATCATAGAGATAATTTCTATTTAAAGTATAAAAATTCTTAAGAAGTAAATATCATGCAATTAATTCAAAACCAAAAATAATGAGATAAGCTTTATCCTATTAAACATATATTAAATAGATGGCAACGTAAGCAAGAATGTAAGTTTGCATTTTACAAACGTGAATATATTGTACAAGTGTGAGAAAGCCACTGCTATGAAGTATTTAGCATGTCAAAGGCAGTCATAAAGTAAGTGTTCATGTCAAAGGTTTGGTCAAAACTGGATGCAACTGTACCTGCAGTGAAACAGTTGACTTACCTAACCTTAATATCTAACAAGAAATGTTGGGGTCAAACCGAAAAGTAAGGGAATACTTTTGTGTGAATTCAATTATTGAAGTAAAAGCTTTTGAATCTGTACGGGCAGTTATTTGGGAAGACCTGTTCACAATGTACACACTGTTCCAGCAGTCATTGGGGTGAGGCCAGTTTGCGATGGTCACACTGTACAAGCAGTTATTGGGGTGAAGCCAGTTTGCGATGGTCAAACATTTTAGGCAGCTATTGGTACAAGGCCAGTATGTATTGGTCACACAGTGCAGGCAGTTATTGGGGTGAGGCCAGTTTGTATGTTCACACAGTGCATGCAATTATTGAGCCGAGGCCAGTTTGCGATGGTCACACTGTACATACAGATATTGGGGCGAGGCCAGTTTGTGATGGTCACACTATACATACAGATATTGGGGCGAGGCCAGTGTGTGATGGTCACACTATACATACAGATATTGGGGCGAGGCCAGTTTGAGATGGTCACACAGTGCATGCAATTATTGAGCCGAGGCCAGTTTGCGATGGTCACACTATACATACAGATATTGGGGTGAGGCCAGTGTGTGATGGTCACACTATACATACAGATATTGGGGCGAGGCCAGCTTGTAATGGTCACACAGTGCATGCAATTATTGAGCCGAGGCCAGTTTGCGATGGTAACACTGTACATACAGATATTTGGGCCAGGCCAGCTTGTAATGGTCACACTGTACAGGCAGTTATTGGGGTGTGGCCAGTGTGTGATGGTCACACTGTACATATAGATATTGGGGCGAGGCCAGTTTGTGATGGTCACACTATACATACAGATATTGGGGCGAGGCCAGCTTGTAATAGTCACACTGTACAGGCAGTTATTGAGCTGAGGCCAGTTTGTAATGGTCACACTGTACATACAGATATTGGGGCGAGGCCAGCTTGTAATAGTCACACTGTACAGGCAGTTATTGGGGTGAGGCCAGTTTGTAATGGTCACACTGTACATACAGATATTGGGGCGAGGCCAGTTTGAGATGGTCACATAGTGCATGCAATTATTGAGCCAAGGCCAGTTTGCGATGGTCACACTGTACATACAGATATTTGGGCGAGGCCAGCTTGTAATAGTCACGCTGTACAGGCAGTTATTGGGGTGAGGCCAGTTTGTGATGGTCACACTGTACAGGCAGTTATTGGGGTGAGGCCAGTTAGTGATGGTCACTCTGTACAGGCAGTTATTGGGGTGAGGCCAGTTATTGATGGTCACTCTGTACAGGCAGTTATTGGGGTGAGGCCAGTTAGTGATGGTCACTCTGTACAGGCAGTTATTGGGGTGAGGCCAGTTTGTGATGGTCACACTGTACAGGCAGTTATTGGGGTGAGGCCAGTTTGTAATGGTCACACCGTACAGGCAGTTATTGGGGTGAGGCCAGTTTGTGATGGTCACACTGTACAGGCAGTTATTGGGGTGAGGCCAGTTTGTAATGGTCACACTGTACATACAGATATTTGGGCGAGGCCAGCTTGTAATAGTCACACTGTACAGGCAGTTATTGGGGTGAGGCCAGTTTGTGATGGTCACACTGTACAGGCAGTTATTGGGGTGAGGCCAGTTTGTGATGGTCACACTATACATACAGATTTTGGGGCGAGGCCAGTTTGTGATGGTCACACTATACATACAGATTTTGTGGTGAGGCCAGTTTGTGATGGTCACACTATACATACAGATTTTGGGGCGAGGCCAGCTTGTAATAGTCATACTGTACAGGCAGTTATTGGGGTGAGGCCAGTTTGTGATGGTCACACTATACATACAGTTATTGGGGTGAGGCCAGTTTGTGATGGTCACACTGTACATACAGATATTGGGGTGAGGCCAGTTTGTGATGGTCACACTATACATACAGTTATTGGGGTGAGGCCAGTTTGTGATGGTCACACTATACATACAGTTATTGGGGTGAGGCCAGTTTGTGATGGTCACACTATACATAAAGTTATTGGGGTGAGGCCAGCTTGTAATAGTCACACTGTACATACAGATATTGGGGCGAGGCCAGCTTGTAATGGTCACACTGTACAGGCAGTTCTTGAGCTGAGGCCAGTTTGCGATGGTAACACTGTACATACAGATATTTGGGCGAGGCCAGCTTGTAATAGTCACACTGTACAGGCAGTTATTGGGGTGAGGCCAGTGTGTGATGGTCACACTGTACATACAGATATTGGGGCGAGGCCAGCTTGTAATGGTCACACTGTACAGGCAGTTATTGGGGTGAGGCCAGCTTGTAATGGTCACACTGTACAGGCAGTTATTGGGGTGAGGCCAGTTTGTGATGGTCACACTATACATACAGTTATTGGGGTGAGGCCAGTTTGTGATGGTCACACTATACATACAGTTATTGGGGTGAGGCCAGCTTGTAATAGTCACACTGTACATACAGATATTGGGGCGAGGCCAGCTTGTAATGGTCACACTGTACAGGCAGTTCTTGAGCTGAGGCCAGTTTGCGATGGTAACACTGTACATACAGATATTTGGGCGAGGCCAGCTTGTAATAGTCACACTGTACAGGCAGTTATTGGGGTGAGGCCAGCTTGTAATTGTCACACTGTATAGGCAGTTATTGGGGTGAGGACAGTTAGTGATGGTCACTCTGGTTATACAGATATTATGTTCAATGACTTTTCAAGATGAAAACGGAATGATGAAAACGCCATACAGGAGAAAAAGAAAGAAACTGTCGACAGCAGGATTCAAACCCAGATTATCTTGGAATACTTGCTGTTAAAACGGGTTGGGTACAAGATACACACATAATTTATAATTTGATGAATCCTGAAACATGTACTAGTATATCAGACAACACAAGAGGTGTTTGTCAAACATTACCCCCCCCCCCGCACCCCCGAGCCATGTTGTCAGGATTATATGGTCAATTGAATGAAATATGCATGGACCCAAATGATGCTGATTTGTCACTGACATTGGATGCTGTTGTGGCAGTTTTAAGATTATGACCATTCAAAGTGTGAGAATAGAGTGTGTCATGACCATGACCTTTGACTCTATGACCTCAAAATCCATAGGAGTCATCATCTGATCACCAAAAATCTAAATGTCAAGTTTGAGGGCATTGACAAGTTATCACACAGACAAAGCTTTTTTCGCTCAAGGTCACTGTGAACTTTACCTTTGACCCGATGACCCCTAAAATCATAAGTGGTCGTCTAGAGGTCAGACACAACTCCAAGTTTGAGGGCCATGGGTGCAGGCATTGTCGAGTTATCACTCTAAACATCTTCGCATTCAAAGTCACTGTGAACTTGACCTTTGACCCAATGACCCCCAAAGTCAAGAGGGGTCATCTACTGGTCAGGCCCAACCTTCATGTCAAGTTTGATGACCATAGGTCCAGGAATTATCAAGTTTGCTTTCAAGGTGACTGTGAACTTGATCTTTGACCCCCTAGAATCAATAGGGGTCATCATACCGAAGGACCGACCGACCGACATACCGACCAACATGTGCAGAGCAATATACTCCTCTTCTTCAAAGGGGGACATAAATATATTGTACAGAAGTCCCATCACATTGCCATGGAACCCATAGTTCTCAATCTGCTTAAATCTTTGAGAAAACTTAATTAAATTTAATTGAAACTGAGCAGGAATTTCTGGAGGTGGTGACATTTCAAGCCATCAATGACAATAACCAGAAATAAACTGACGATCACAAATACTCAACTTCAGTTTTTTGCCCTGAGACAAGCTAAAAAAGAAAGCATTCATATTTTTTCATCATTTATTTGTAACATTTCATGTTCATGAAGGTTTGAAATATGAATTTGTTTCCCTGTATACATAATGAAGGTTTGTAAAATGAATACATTGTATATATGAGGAGTTTGAAATCTAATAATGTCAAACAAATGGAGAGATTTGTCCTGCACAAACAAATGTACGTGGACATGGATTCAATACATTATTTATGTTAAATAATGTAGGTCATTATCAAGGGTGGTCACAATTCGATTTGCTGACATTTACAAAACCATGCGACCACAAGCCAAGACACAAAGTGAGTACCGGTAAATGAAAGAAAAGTATTAAATTTGTATAAAACTGATAATGAAAACAACATATTCACATGGTGATACAAACAGTATTTACAAATGTTTCATCTTTATGAAAATTTCACTGATATATACAACTTATTACCAAAACTTATATTTATAAATATCAGTTAGTGATATTATTAATCTATAAAGGCATATTGCAACCAGTACAACAAGTGTAGATTCTAGTGTGCAAAATCTGAAACATATCAAACCAGCTTCTTGTGTAATAAACAGTATCCACCAAACATACATGAATCCATTCCAGAAACATTGAAACTTAATTGGTTCACTATAAATAAAGCCTGTAATAGTTGAACAAAACCTTCATATACCATCACACCAGTCAGAAAAAGTACTGCTTTAATGCATAAACTTTTAACTATTTCTGAGACTCGGTCAAAATTTAAACATTCATCAGACAGGACTCTGATCTCTCTCACAAAGTAGACCTGTGTACATCTGAGATCATTTAGACACATTCCAACAACGTTTCCAACTTATATAAATCCAAATTCAAGCCCTGGAAAGATCCTTCAAAATTCCAAGCATCTTTCAGAGAAAGGCTTTTGTCCCTATTTAAGCATACGCATGTAGTCAGATGAAGATCACTGTTGAAATCCAAGGATAAGACTGACACCTATCATTACCTGTATGAATGTACCAGCACTTTTTTGACAGTTAAGATTTCGTTGTATTTCACCGCGTGTTTGTTTGAATTTGACCACTCTCACAATCCAAGCATCTGTTTCACCTGGCCTTCTTCCGCCTGTTGGTCATCACTCACATACTTCTGTAGCAATTCCATTTTCTTTCTCTGTAATAAGGCTTCTTCAATCTGAAAACATACAAAAGCATGTACAAGAATTGAATACATCACCATATGCAGATTCTTACTTTAGCTTGACAATTAAAATTCCTCAACATAGGGTATTTTATTGCCAAACTACTAAATTCAATAATAAAACTTATAACTTTCACCCATGTAAATTACAAAGAGACACAACTCCTGATATGCGATTTGACTACAGTTCATTAGTAAATCATTAACCTGAAACATTTTGAAAGATCAGATATTGCCAACAGGAATAAATTTTAAATGACACAACAAAATATGACATCAATTACAATGACATTACCGTAACTTAGGCTCTGACATTTCCGTAATTAAATATTTTTCTAGACACTGCAAAGAAATTACCATACTGCAAATTCATATTTAATAATAAAACAAGAATTGTTTGCATGACAAAGATGAAAACATGAGTGCTGCGGAGTGGAGGCCTAGGATGGCCTATTTTGTTGGAGGGGTTTTCCAGTGATAAAAGGAGCATAACTCAACAATTATTAAAGTCAAAGTTATGTGCCTTGCTATAAATGTCGTTATTGTCTCTAGCAACAAGGGTACCAAGTTTCATTGCCAACGTTTAAGTATTTGCCACAGCTTCCACCGACAACCAGTCAAGCTGCTTATGGCATCAAGGATATGACAAGCTTGGCATTTATATCGATAAACTGATAACTACCTGTTTTTGTGATGGCACCTCCACGTGGGCAATAAAGTGCTGCATCTCAACCTCCTCTCCCGCCTCAGCTGGCTGGTCAACCTCCATGTCTTCTTCATCCTAGTAATTAAAAGAACAAATATTTACCTTTTTCCTCCTTTTTCAAAGCTTTTTGGTTACTGTTTAATTAATGGTTATTTTACGAAATGTGTCGCTGAATATCACATTTGTGGAAATAAGCATGTAAACATTGCACTGATAGAGTGTCTAAGAGTCTTGACAGTGTTTGCAAGACTTCCTCAAACTCTAAATACTGCATAGCCAGCAGGCTTGTTGGTTTTATTAAAGCCAAGTACTTGTGTAAGAAGCTGGTGATCAAATTCAATTTCTTTTTTTCCCTACTACCCTTTGCAATGACAACTTAAACATCACAAACAATGGAAATACCTGTATTTTAATGTATTTTCTATCTAAGTTTCATGTTATTATCTTTGACAACAGAGTTGTGTTTGCGACACAATAAATCTTTTGCAGCTACTGTGCTCTGCATGGAAATAAAGGACAATCCAGCACACCCTGCACTGGTAAATTACTTTCCAGGCTTGCTCAAATTCTGGATTTTATCAAGCTAGGCTTGTTAAAAGTCTTATTTCAATGAAGGTGTCAATACAGACACTGTGATGATTCCTAACCTATGTCTTCCAAAATAAAACATTTCAATTTTGGAAGACATTATAAGTTAAGAACGATCAATCATTAAAAACGCTACACAAGCATACCTCATCCTGTGGATATATCTGTGGAGTCACTAGTTCTGTCTGCTCTGGCTCCTCCGATATTTCTCCCCGGTCAATCTTCTCCTGCTTCTCTTTCCATTCTTTCACTTTATCTGCAATAGCTGTAATACAAGACATAATACACGATGTATCTAGACTTAAATCTCCACATGTTATCTTGAAGTCTCAATCTTCGGCTGTTCTGACTACCCTGATAATTCTACCTCAGAAATAATCCTTTGCAATTCTTTCATATCTCTAACCTTACCATCTCCATGGCCTAGTGGTTAAGCGTCCGCCTATGGAGCGGGAGGTTGTGGGTTCGATCCCTTCCCGCGTCATACCGAAAGATGTTGAAAGTTGGTACAAGCAGCTCCCTTGCCTGGCGCTTGGCATTATTAAAAGGGTAGTGCTAGGAAAAGTGGTGTACTCAGTACTGGTTTAAGCCAGGAAAGTTGTAACCTGTGTATCGGTGCTTTACACTGAGCACATAAAAGAACCAAGGGGTCTCTTCGAAAAAGAGCTAGGCTATAGCACTCTGACTTTTTGTATCCCACCACTGTCTCTTCAGCATACTGTCCCTTCAGCAAAAACAAAGGACCCCGTTGGAAATAAGTGCTTGCAATTTCGCGGATTATCCTTGACCGTAAGGTCTAAAGAAATACATAAATAAACACATCTGCTATAGACATTTTCATGGGGGCTGCATGTTGCCAAATTTTACACTGGGTAGATTTAGCATGGGCAGTTCATTTAAAATATCAAAAAATAGATAGTATTTGCAAAAAAGGCTGTCCAATATATAACTTAAAACTAAAAATTGTAACTGCAAAAAGCTCTTTAGCTATAATATATGATATATAAATATAAATTTATTGTAGTCTGTGTGCTATAAAGAATGCACAAAAGTCTATGCATTCCATTTCCCAAGCTGTTGTTTTTATTCTGCATCCCAGGGCGGATATTCATAATGCATCTTAATGCATTTCTTAACTTTAGACAATTTCTTCAGACAAATATATTATCAAGTTATTATATCAAATGACCAGTAAGATTAACATACAACTAGAACTCCGCGAGTCGGATGTGTCGCCTGACGAATTATTTACTGTCAACATTATAGCTGTTAGATTGGCATTTTATTCATTTATAGAAAATGATGTTGCCATTTAACTTATCTTTACTGATGACGATGCCTTGTTTTATATTTGTAAAGGGTCATGCAATGAGATGTTGTTTTAAAGCAAAACAGGAAGTTGGCCATTTTGTTGTTGTTGTTGATTAATCGAGACCCCTTGTTGTATTTTTGTAGAGGGTCACCCAAGGAAGCTTCCTGTAAAGTTTCATTGAATTTGGAATGGTAGTTTCAGAGGAGGTGTTTTTTTAAAGCAAAACAGGAAGTCAGCTATTTTGTTGATGTTGCTGTTGTTGTTGATCAATCATGACCCCTTGTTGTATTTTTGTAGAGGGTCACCCAAGGAAGCTTCATTCTTCAAGATATGCCCCGGACAAAACTTTAAGCATGAAAAATAACAAAGGGCAATAACTCTAAACATATAGATGCAAGAGTCACTGTTTTTGTGCACTGCACTTTCCCTCAATCAGATATACCTACGGAAGAAGTTTCAGGTTGATACCTCTTATAGTTTACGAGATATGCCACGAACAAATCCTAAGCAAGAAAATTAACAAAGGGCAATAACTCTAAAAATATGGCAGCAAGAGTTACAGTTCTTGTGCACTGCACTTGCCCTCAATGAGATCTATCTAGCTATCTTATATTCTTCAAGATATGCCCCGGACAAAACTTTAAGCATGAAAATTAACAAAGGGCAATAACTTTAAAACTAAGAAAGCAAGAGTTACGGTTCTTGTGCACTGCACTTGCCCTCAATGAGATCTATCTAGCTATCTTATATTCTTCAAGATATGCCCCGGACAAAACTTTAAGCAAGAAAATTAACAAAGGGCAATAACTCTAAAAATATGGCAGCAAGAGTTACGGTTCTTGTGCACTGCACTTGCCCTCAATGAGATCTATCTAGCTATGAAGTTTCAAGTTGATACCTCTTATATTCTTCAAGATATACCACGGACAAAACTTTAAGCATGAAAATTAACAAAGGGCAATAACTTTAAAACTAAGAAAGCAAGAGTTACGGTTCTTGTGCACTACACTTGCCCTCAATGAGATCTATCTAGCTATGAAGTTTCAAGTTGATACCTCTAATATTCTTCAAGACATGCCCCGAACAAAACTTTAAGCATGAAAATTAACAAAGGGCAATAACTCTAAATATTTGGCAGCAAGAGTTACTGTTATTGTGCAATGCACTTGCCCTCCATGAGATCTATCTACATATGAAGTTTCAAGTTGATAACTCTTATATTCTACAAGATATGCCCCGGACAAAACTTAAGTATGAAAAATAACAAAGGGCAATAACTCTAAACATATGGAAGCAAGAGCAACAGTTCTTGTGCACTGCACTTGCCCTCAATTAGATCTATCTACATATGAAATTTCAAGTTGATACCACTAATAGTTTAGGAGATATACCCCGGACAAGTGAAAATGGGACGCGGACGCCGCCTCCGCCGCCACCGACGCCGCCGACAAAAGTAATCCATATATGTCGTCTTTTCAGGCGACACAAAAATGACTTACTTAAGTAAAATGTTTTATGAATATCAGCCCCGATCATTATTCTCTTTATTCGATCATTATTCTCTTTATTTTCAATACTACTGGGCAATCTGATCTCACATCTCCCATTTTTGTTACTACCAAATTATTTTTTAAACACAAGAATTTTACTTACAAGTGAAGTTAATCAAATATCTACATACCTTTTTTCTCAACCTCCTGTTCTAGAGGAACAATCACACCATCATCTTCGTCCCGGTAACCATAGTAATCAGCATCAATATCTTTCATCAACTCTCCCCGATTTTTACGTGGAGGGGGTGGGGCTATTATAAACATATGATAGAAAATGTTGCAGATTACAGCTTCAGCAAAGAAAATAGAATAAGGTCAAAATGTTTGATATTTCTGCGTTTAAAATGAAAAATGTTTTTTTTTTACTTTAAATAGAATGATAGACAAAAAATACGTACGTTCTTGTTCAAATAACTCTCTGACACCAGGAAGTTCTTTGGCTGCTCCAAAATATCTGCAAGTGATATCAGTCACTGTTATATTTGTATTTAAGTCTTTATCATAGTCATTTCATCAATTAATTTCATTTAATACATTATCTGTATGAATGTCACAAATGGCAACACATTGATTATTTCATTTCCTAAACTTTGAATTCATTTTCAGTACTATCTGAAGTTCAATTTACTCAAACATGTAGCAAAATAATGAAACTATGACACCAAGATAATTTCAATTACAACTTAAGTCGACTAAGAATTTTATTGAAATAGCCCCCAGCTCTCTAAATCTGATTATTTCCGTCTGATTTTGAGTTGGTATTGATTTACAATTGAAAGACATGACCTTCCCACCTGATGACGCTACACATATAATTAATTTGGCATGGCCTTAGTGTGCAAGTAAAATTGAACTTCTTAACAACAATCTTTAAGTACGGTTTAGTATCTCTTACTTGTAACCTCTATTTCCCGGGACCTCCTTTCCTTCATGGTCCATCATCTTAGGTCCAATTTTCTGTGGAGTAAAAATATGAGGAAATGTGTTTGCTTTTGGTAACACTAGGCTTAAAAAGTAAAATGTTTGTTTTCTTAAAACTGCAGGGAAACAACATATGTCAAACTAATATTTAAAGGCTTACAAACTCATACTACACAGTACAATGTTGATGACTTATTCCTTTACCAATAGACGGACTGTAAACTTGTATAATGACTTCTTATTCTCCCAATAATCAGGCCCATCTTTCTCACAGTGAAGTTTGTTGATAAGTTGATTCAGTCATAGATGTTTCATAATCATACTACAATTACTGTAAACTACTTGTTTACCTTATAATCAGGTTTCATACATAATTTAATGACTACTTGTTTACCCGGTAGTCAGGCCCATCCAGCTCCTTGATTCTGTCTTCCCAGTGGCCTTTCTCCCGCAGAAGTTTATTGATCTCGTCATTGATGTCTCGCAGCTTGAATTCACCCAGACCCGCTGTAAAAACCATCAATATAGAGGTAAGATTAGATTTAATATTACCATATGTATTGTATGCATTTATAAGTGTATAATATGTAGGTAATGTGAATTTGCACAGAAAGAATATTGAATAGAAAAAAATGTAACGAACGAATATGTATCAATACAAATCATTGCAAATTTCACTAGAATGTTAAGCATTTAAGTAATTCAATAGGACAAAAGTAAAAAAACAAAACATGATGATTTGGAAACTTGGACAAAAAAGATACTAACAAAATATCTTAAGAAAAACTATTAGATACATTGCCACCATTGTAGATTAGATTTATATGTATTTCATGGAAAACATGAAATTTGAAAATCAAGAATGGTGTGATATGGATTATTTCAAATTTATTTTTTTATAATATTCGGAAAGGAAAACAAAAAGGCTGACAACTGTATATACTTAGTACTGGTATTGTAATCTGACAAACAATTTAAGCAAAGCGAAGGATATTTTTACCATTCTGAATCTGTGCAACTTTCTTGGATACCTCTCCAATGATCTGGCGTCTGAACTTCTCTGCCTTTTTCACATCATCACACTCTGTGGCCAGGTATGGTCTCCTCTCCTGAGTTAAATCATTTAAAAATACATTAGATAAATAAATTAAACATAAAACCTAATTAACAATATTTTTTTTAAACGATATATGAATCACTAATGCAAGCATAATGTTACTCTAGAGTGTGGCCTTGTGTTGTTAGGGAAAACTGGAGAACTTCGTCAAAGAAAACCTAGCTTGGTGACCACTAACAAAACTGACGCCTTGATGAGAAGCAAGTGCGCTCAGCAGACTGTTATCTTAATCATAGTAATCAGGTGAAAGTAATTCACACTTTACTTAAATACCGTATCTTATTGCTTACCTATATTGATTAAACTCAAATTGAACATTGGTAAAAGTGTTTTTTCAAAATCAAAAAAGCCACAAGGCAGATGGAACTATAATGCCTCTAAGACATAAACAAGCAGGGCATAAAAATAAGTGAATAAATGTCTTAATTATAAAAACATGTAATAATTTCTTGCTGTATGCACTAATTTTTCATACCACTTCTTTTTTCTCATCCATATGAGCATTTCGCCATCTGGCAAGGGCCGTCCTGTTAATGGAGGAAATTGATACATGTAATTAACAACTTATAACTAAAATTGGGAATTTTATTTTCACAATAGGGAAAAAAGTATTTATCGTATGTGATGCCTAACTGAATCTGATGTTAAAGATTAAGAAAGCTTGTGACAAAAAAAATATTCCAAATTTCCTTAAAGTCATTAACTGGTTTTATACAGTGGGTTATTCAGTGGTTCATGCATGCATGCGAGCTAGTAAAGAATATTTAGTGCCAACACTAAAATAGCTGCACCAGGTTCATGCCAGTTTTAATAAAGCAATGATGAACAGTAACGAATAAAAAAGCGACTAATTGGGATCACTTTCAGCATAAACAACAAAGTTCATTATATTAAAGATAATTATGACAATTTCTATGCATTTAACAAGAAGCAAGTAAATAACTTACATGGCCTTTTCACTGTTTCTTGCCTGTAAAAGAAAAACATATCACATTATGTAAAAATTTATCAGCACAATTTAAGAAAAATATGCATAACATACAATTGTTAACATTAACAAAACTGTAACATGTATGATTGATATGATATTCAAGACCATTAATTGTAATAACTGATCAGTGCCTTCTGCCCTTTTCCAAACCAAAGATCAGGCATCTGTGAGTTCCCCTCGAAAAAGAATACTTTATTACCCTATGATAGTCAAATTCCCCCCCTTAGAATAATTTGCAATTAAAGCTTAATCAGGTAGCAATCCAAATGTTTTAAGTTGAGAATCTGTTTTTGTAAAAGATTCCCCTATTGCTTGTATATATAAATAATCAAGGCCGCAGTAAGGGATGCCAACTCTAGCCTTTCCCAAAAGTACTGAACTACAGTGGTAATAGAATTCCTTTCTGTTGGAACAATCAAGTTGTCAGATTGTGATATAATATACTATTAGTTTGATTAATTATTCTGGTTTATGTGTCTTCATAAACTTAAAACTAAAACTTTCATTTATAACTCAAAACTAAATAAATACAAAATATGCTAGATTTCAAGGCGTACATTTATTAAACATAATTTTTTGAGTGGATATTTGAACAAATGCCTACATAATTTATTACATAGTTACACTGCACAGTATGATTTGTTGTGTTTTAACCAACATTGATGTATCCGAAATTAATATCCGAAACTCAATCAACTACTTCATAATGGAATTTGCTGTACACAGATAATAAAATAGTTGAACAATCTAATCAGATATATTGATGAGTGTCTTAACTAATTACTTACCATGATTGGAATGAAATAGAATATCAATTAAAATGAGAAAATTAGGTTGAAACTAAAACAGTGCGTTTTTCATCGATATCATCCGGCGTTTGGAGTAAAGCGTTTGGTGATCGAGATCAAAGTAAACAACGTGCAAGGAAGAGAAGTGCATACATTTCTTCCAGTTTTCTATATTCTTTACTGGAAACCGATCCATTTGACTGTCAATTTTATAACAAGAAAGATCTTTCAGTGTTGATTCACCAGCAATCATGGTAGGTAATAGTAGAATTAACTAAATTAGAAAAGCAATATATTTTCGTGATGGCAAAAATCAACAACATCACTAATGGCCTTTGAACGCTTAATTATTTGAGAACAATTATTTAGTAAAATCACTATTATTTCACAATGTGTTGAAATAGATTAAACTTTAAACTATCAATTCGGATCAGATAGGTGTGGTCTTATGTTGTGGGGGAAACTGGAGTACCCAGAGGAAACCCACTTGGTCGGCTTGGTGATCACTAGCCAATCTCACATCACAGAAAAGTGTATGCCCTGTTTCTCAATTTGGAATCAGGGTCGTGTCTTTAAGAAGATATGGTAAAAACGTACCTCTATAAAGCTTTATAGCCTATTCCAATACAACTATGCAATGATATGTTATAAGAAATCACTGTGGCTAGATTTTGTTGCCTTGCATTTTTGTAAAATTTGTTTCATGAAAAAAACTTCAAATTCCTCGTTCTAAAATGAACTGTTACAACAATCACATTGAATTTCTGGAGGTTTGGCTTAACATTCATCAACTTTTCTATTGGTTTGAAAAGCCCTTTCTTCCGTAAGGTAAGTAGTCCTCACGATTACAGCTCTACATAAACAACTTGCCTCTTGGAAGCAAATCAGAATGTTTTGAACTATATGAACTATTTTTTTCGTTCATTATATTTTTTAAATCGTTGTTTTTTTTCTTTAGATCAGAAGACAAGCCAGACTTCGGAGAGAATACATTTATCGGAAGTCAATTGAGGATCGAGAAAGAACAATACAAGAGAAGAAACAGAAATTAAAACATTCCCTTGATGGTTTGTATAAATATACTGTAGCTGCATACATAAAGAGATACTGTCTTTAACTTAAGCAAAATTTAATTCAGAAATCAGATTTATAAACTTTATTCCATTCAAAACCATACACTTTCTATAAAATAAAACAAAAAAAAATGAAAGGAATACATGTGTAAGTTTGCATTTTAATGATGGTTTAACAACTTAAAAATGATTTATTCCCAAGTAACAAATATATCGATATACATACATGTACATCACTACATGTGAAGTTTTTTAAAAGTTCATGCATCTGTTATATATATGTTATTACTTTGACTGGAAACATTCTTTTTAATACTTTTCATTTTTGAGCAGTTAAACCATTTTTATTCTTTAAGTGAACATCACTGTCATGTATACCATTTCCTTCAGAAAACAAGCAGATACCAGATGAGATTGCTGAAGATGCTGTTGATATTGAGAAAACACTGAACTGGGACGATGAGGGTGCTGATGGTAAGGCATGGGATGTTCTACAGTACTGTTAAGACCAAACTTTACACTCTTGTACACTTGGAGTGCACACCTAGTTAACAAGATATGCACTACAGATAAACTAATTAGTTTATTAGATAAGCCAGTATTGATTTTTCTGGTCCGCCTAGATTGGCCTAATTATTTTGATTTAATATCATGAGATGTTCTAAAGTTAATATGTTGCACAATGTTAAATAAACATGAAAGCATGACATCAACATTAACATTTGTACCCATTTTCCAATTGAAGATCCATGATTTAATAGCAAGTCCCATTACCATTGCAAAAATATTTGTTGAGTAATGACCCTTTATAAACTTAAGAACAACAGTCACGTTTTGGCATGAGCTTTCATTGAAGTCGAGGCTGAAAATGACATTATGTCTTAAACATGTTAATTTGTGTTTTCTTCATATTTCTAGAGCATTTTAATTAAATTTATTCTGATTTTATAAACACCGCCTCTACATTTACAACAATAACGAAATTCTAAAAAAATATAATGTTGATTTCACTAGGTAGTTCATCTTTCTACATTAAATGCTTTTTAGGTCTGACAACAAATGTTGATGATGAATACAAGTGGGGCGGAGTGGAAGATCCTAAGATCATGGTGACAACTTCTAGAGATCCAAGTTCAAAGCTGAAACAATTTGCTAAGGTGTGAAACATTCATACAAAGCTAAAATGCAAGTTGATCAAAAATGCTTTTCATTTTCACTAGACGAACAACCAATTTAAGCAATCCGATTTTTCAATTTTTAGAGGCAGCCTATTAAAAGTTGTTTTTATTTGGATCACATAAAGTATAAGGCTACATTTAAAAAAATCATTTAAGCGAACATGCTTTAAATAAGTGTTGCAAATGTTTAACAGTGGAATTTGTGGCCAGGTAGCTATTTATTCAAAAACCCATTTATAAAGGCTAATATTTTTCATATCTGTACATAAAACTAACATTTTTTTGTTTTGATCATTAAAGTCAAATGTGTTAAACATGAAAATAAAAAAAAAGATTTTGCATCAACCTATATTGTGCGTCTTAAACTGAAGATTTTCTACATATCATTTTTTAGGAGATTCGACTTGTATTCCCAAACTCTCAGAGAATCAACAGAGGTAACTACGAGGTCAAACAGCTGGTGGATGCCTGCAGGTCTAATGACGTCACAGATTTAATAATCGTACACGAACATCGAGGTGTCCCTGACGGATTTGTTGTCTGCCACCTCCCATACGGACCCACGGCATATTTCACTTTATCTAATGTCGTCATGAGGCACGATATTCCAGATTGTGGAACGATGTCGGAGGCTTATCCACATCTTATCTTCAATAATTTTACCTCTAAGCTAGGGAATAGGGTAAGTATCAGACTAAGATTTAATGAACATAAGTGTGTCCCTTTGTTCTGCGAAACATTCAAATTTCTTTTCAAAAACATACTTGTAAGTTAAGTTGTGACGTTTTCAGTGGTTGAATTAACCATAAGCCCTGAAGCCATGCACTGGTAGAATGCTTTCTGGTCTGCTCATATTAATAATTTTATAATACAGGGCTTGTTGAAAAAAATGGTGCGAAGCACTAGGGTAAAAATTTGGGTTTGTTCATCTGAAAGTTTAATATTGATGACTGTGTTTTACAAACTAGTATGATGGGGCATTAATGTTTGATTGTAAGATTTGTTATAAATAAGTTTGAATGTTGTTGCTGATAAACTGAGTTAAACTGATGATGAACACTTCAATTAAACAAAGTATTGTTTACGGTGTAATCAATAAAATATAGTTTGTGCTGCATAACAAGTGCTCAATTTTGTGTAACCATACTTGAAGACTATTTTTTGGTGATGCTCATGTTGAAATAATGGAGACAAATTGGTTATTTCAGGTGAAAAGTATTTTGAAGTTCCTGTTCCCTGTCCCAAAAGAAGATGCCCGTCGAGTTATGACATTCTCAAATGAAGAGGACTTCATCTCATTCAGGTATGAAAAAACATTTTGTAGATAATAACTCAGTGTCCAATTTTCAGTCTATTGTAAAGTTTATACAGATCTATGCAGCTTTAGATTATTTTTTTTTTTTTTTTTTAGATATTCACGTACATATTCAGACTTGGTACACGTATTGCGTTGCCAATGATGATAAAGAAATGCAAAAAAGGCAGATAACTCTTGCTCAAAAAGGTGTTGATTTATGCCCCTTGATCTGCTGTATACAACAGATGAGTGTTTGCATTTTAAGATGTTCTTGTTAAGATGGTTACTAAGTCTGAAAAATTCTATTACACTCCATTCAAAACAATGAAGGAAGTTCTAAAGAATGGATCAGCTTTGAGCTTGACGGTGTTGAAATCCTATGGTTAATAGGTCTTTTGCAGCTGTGGCTTTGTTAAGATGGCTTCGTTTACACACTATCCATGACTGTATCATTATGCTAGTACTTTATCAAAATATTGAAAATACATTGTCATCCAAAACATGGCAAGATGATAAATCTGTCAATCATCATTCAATTTATTTCTGTTCAAATGTGACTAAAAAGTAGAAACATTATTCGTAATTGTGTATGGCCTTCCTAAACTTGTTAACTGTAATGAGAAAAAAGGGAAAAATAAAGTGTATAACTGAAAGTCATGACTTTAACCACCCTGTCTAAGGTTTGAAACATTGAAATTAAGATGTATAAATCATTTTCAGACACCATGTGTACAAGAAGGGTGAAGGAGGCAGAACCATAGAGCTGAACGAGGTGGGACCACGCTTTGAAATGAAACGTAAGACTGTTTTGTAAATTAATCACACTTTTTAATCCAAGTGGTTTTCAGAACACAGAGTTCATGTGTATAAAGAGATCTTGTTATTAATATAAATACAACTATGTATTTTCTAAGGACAAAAGAAAACCCATAAGAATGTCTCCCCCATCTTCTCATATGCAAATGTAGTTCAGCACTTAATGGTCAATCATTTGTAATTTTACATGTATAGGAGAGGCTAATTTTATTGGAAAAAAAACCCATCACTTTTAATGAAAATCATAGGATTCTTAATTGATCAGTAAGCTCAAGGGAACAATAAAGACTATGATGTATTTATCTCTAAGTATAATACTAGTGTCACAGTAACTGTCCAGTAATAATAAATACTGTACAAGTATATCAAATGATGATGTAATAATATGATATTATGTATTTCAGTGTACCAGATAGTATTGGGAACCTTGGATACCGTGTCAAGCTCCGACGTGGAGTGGGTTTATAGGCCTTACATGAATACAGCCAAGAAACGCAAATTCCTCACAGACTGACAATTGTGATACAATGTTAATTAGCTTTTTAATTGTCTGTTGTTTGAAGAAAGGTTTAGACAATGTCACTGTGTCATTGTCTTTGTGCAAAAACTTGGTTGGACAATAATTTAGAAGATTAAAATGAAACTTAGTACACGTTACAATGATAATTTGCACGTGTTACTAGTCCCTCACTGACTAAAATGAGACATTTTGTGCTCTTGTTTTTTTTAACATACAACTTCCATGTACATTTTATAAGATATAACATCACTAATATATATTGAATTACGGTACATGACATTAGGTATTTAATTTGAAAGTTAATGTTTAGGATAAGAATAATGTTTCATGAATTAGGGCCTTTTAACAATGTTATAAAATGTTTTGAAAATAAAAGCATTTAGCCTGAACTTCTATGATCTACTGATAGATACATGTACAGTCTTTTATATCAATTGAAGTCTTTTAATTCTGGAAAAATGTTATGGTTATTTGTGCAATAAAGGTTGGTGAAAATAATCCTCTGTCTTGATATTTTTTGACTGATATAGTTTGCCAATGTTGTATTCACAAGGTTATCTAGAATGGGAATAGGTTTGAAAATTTCATGTCAGTTGATCCAGAGACCATGTCTTGTCTACACAATAACTTGAGAATAGATGGATGTAGGACCATGAATACTCGATGGTAGATCTTCCTTGGCCAGTTAGACCTCATTTGTTGAGGGGTCAGTAGGACAAAGGTCTCTCATGGTCTTTGCTTCTTATAAAACACTGAACATTCATATTGCAGCAGGTTTCTGTCCTACTACTATTACTTTTTTGGCAATCCCTGGACAACATCTTTTGCATTCATATAATCTGCATTTAAACTTGTAGATTCTATAATCAAAAAGGGTGATCTTATTCCTCATTTTATGCCCCCAGAGGTGGGCATATTGAAATTGCACCGTCCATCCTTCTTCCATCTGAGTGTCCGGCTCAACTTCTTGTGTCCGCACTATAACTTTCTCTTGAATATACAGGTCATGGTCACATTTTGTGTTTGAATACTATAGAATGCTGCATATAAGGACATACAGTATAGGTAGTCGTGTCCAGGCTGTAACTCTCATGTATGGTCAGATTTTCAAATAACTTGCCACATGTGTTTGACATACCAAGACTTCGTGTCACCTGCAAGACCTATATCCCTACCTTTAAGGTCAAGGTCACACTTAGTATTTGAATACTGTGGAAAGCTGGAAATGAGACAAAGGTGGGAGTGTCTGGATTGTAACTTTCTCATGTATGGACAGATTTTAAAATAACTTGCCATATGTGTTTCACAAAAGACTACGTGTCGCATGCAAGACCCGTGTCCCTACCTCTAAGGTCAAGGTCACATTAGTGTTTGAATACTACGGAATGCTACATATAAGGACATGGAGTATAGGTGCTCATGTCCGGGCTGTAGCTTTCTCTTGTATGGACAGATTTTAAAATAACTTGCCACATGTGTTCCACATATCAAGTTCTTATGTCACATGCAAGACCAATGTTCCAACCTCTAAAGTCACACTTAATGTTTATTCACAATGGATTGCTGCATATAAAGACATAATATATGTATGGAAAGTGAGAGTATAGGTGGTTGTGTCCGGGCTATAACTTTCTCCTGTATGGACAGATTTTAAAGTAATTTGCCAAATGTGTTTGACATACCAAGACTACGTGTTGCGTGTAAGACCCGTGTCCCTACCTCTTAAGTGTTATTTATTATGGAATGCTGCATATAAGAACATAAGAGTATAGATGGTTGTGTCCAAGCTGTAGCTCTCTCTTGTATAGAGATTTTAAGAAACATTTTCACATGTGTTCGATGTACCAAAACGCTGCATGAAAGACCCGTGTTCCAACCTCAAGGTTACACTAAATGTTTGTTTATTATGGAATGCTGCATATATATAAGGACATAAGAGTGTAGGTTGTCAAATATGGGTGGTATTTTTATGTTCAGAGGCAATTGAAAATAGATTGCTGTATGTATTTGACAAGTAAAGGCAATGTTGCATTTGCAAGACCCATGATGTATTGTTGTCACGCATAGAGGAGTTTCAATCCTATGGCACAGATATAATGCCATGTGGCCTTGCAAATGCACCAGCCATGTTGGTTAGACATAATGCAATGTTGTCTTGCAAATGCACCAGCCACATTGGTTAGACATAATGCCATGACTGTGGTCTTGCAAAATAATGCACCAGCCATGTTGGTTCGACATAATGCCATGACTGTGATCTTGCAAAATAATGCACCAGCCATGTTGGTTAGACATAATGCCATGACTGTGGTCTTGCAAAGTAATGCACCAGCCATATTGGTTAGATATAATGCAATGTAGTCTTGCAATTGCACCAGCCATGTTGGTTAGACATAATGCCATGTAATCTTGCAAATGTGCCAGCCATGCTGGTTAGACATAATGCAATGGGGTCTTGCAAATGCATCAGCCATGTTGGTTAGGCATAATGCTATGTAATCTTGCAAATGTGCCAGCCATGCTGATAAGACATAATGCAGTGGGGTCTTGCAAATGCATCAGCCATGTTGGTTAGGCATAATGCCATGTAATCTTGCAAATGTGCCAGCCATGCTGGTTAGACATAATGCAGTGGGGTCTTGCAAATGCATCAGCCATGTTGGTTAGGCATAATGCCATGTAATCTTGCAAATGTGCCAGCCATGCTGGTTAGACATAATGCAGTGGGGTCTTGCAAATTCACCAGCCATTTTGGTTAGGCATAATGCTAGTAATCTTGCAAATGTGCCAGCCATGCTGGTTAGACATAATGCAGTGGGGTCTTGCAAGTGCACCAACCATGTTGGTTAGGAATAATGCCATGACTGTGGTCTTGCAAATGCACCAGCCATATTGGTTAGGCATAATGCCATGACTGTGGTCTTGCAAATACACCAGCCATATTGGTGAGACATAATTGAAATTTCATTGCTATTTTCTTCCCTTTTTTAAGTACTGACATTGTCCAAAGGTCAATGTCACATTCAGGGGCATTTTTCAAATACTGCGACTTTGGGACTCACTTTTCACATGAGAAATTTGATGCAGATTAGCATTTGTTACTGACCAACCATGCTCTTCGGACAGTGTGTTTTACAACCATATTAAACATTAATGACTCAATTAGCAATAGTCCATTGATTGGGACTCACTTTTGGCATTGTGGAAAGTATATGCACAATTGTTAGTAGATTATCCGTATTGATTTTGGGGTCAATAGGCCAAGGTCATGATGACTTTGACTAGAAAAATTCAGGGCAATTTTGTTTATGATCCAAAACAAGAGCAACTTGGTGTAGTCTACAAATCTAAAAATATGTATAAATATACATATATATACACTTGAGTCATGCTTTTGTACTCAAAAGTTCTAATTTCAAGGTGAACCTTATAACAAAACTTTTGGACCCTCAACCTAGGCAACACATTCCAGTTGTGAAGTTGAGGCTAAGGTTCAAGTGTTTTGCATGCCTAATACTTTTTTCTCTATCAAAAACAGATGAAATAAAAGTGTAATGAACACATGAAGAGTTCAAGAACAAAGAAAGGACATACATGATAAATCCAATGTAGGGGTGTTTGAATCTTTTATTATAAATTTGAAGACTGAAACATTTACATAGTGAAAACAATACTGACATATAGTATAGGGAAGATTTCACAATAAATATATTCACCTTAAAAAATAATAGCAAATTATTTAAATTCATGTAGCCCCAATCATCCTCCTTTAAACATAATTCAGAAAAACATTACAGGAATACACTTATCACTAGTATTGCACAAATACTCAATTCATACGAGTATGTAATTTCTTAGAATAAATTAATGTAATTCATTTAAAGTGGTAACCACACAGAAGATATGCATGCATATGCCATTTACATAATATATTTACAAAAATTTACCACATTTCTTCATGCCACAAAGTTGATGATTAATGTGTTTTAGTGGTCAACATTATAAAAAAAATCAATGAGAAGGAAGGCACAATTACTCAATTTCTTTAATAAATTTACTTCAGTAAATTAGAACTCAGCCATTATTGATTTTAATCAGGTGAAGCGGTAAACAGTGGCTGTCCCAGTTTGTGGGTAGTTTATGCAATATAATGTAGACCACTAAAAATCTCAGATCAGTAGTATGTACTTACACAAAATAAATGGTTATGTCACATCAAACCATTTAGTTTTTAAATACATACAAACAATCTTTAACCCTTACATAACATCAGTGACTATAGTAACACAATATTCATGCATTTTAATAAATACATGTATATGTCACTTTTTGAATAAATGATTTGGTAATAAAATCAATTGCAACATTATAACGTACAAGTTTAATACTGATTCAACCAACATTCTTCTACAGAAAAGTTTTCCTGCCAATTTTTAACAAGTATAAAGTACAAAAAATATACATAAATGTTCACTCATACTTCATAAAAAATAAAGTTTCACCTTTAAAATGAAATATTTTAACATGTATACTGATAAAATTGTTATCAGAATAAACTTAATACTAGTTCTAGACTTTTTTGTTGCAAGAACTCTTTGAAAGCATTACTTCTATTTGCGTTTTAAATTGTCAGGGCATTAAGAAGCCTGAAGTAGAAAAGCATAGGAAAGTCCTAGGAAAACTCAACACTCACTTGAAACAGCTTGTGCACCCCAACGTTCACAGGCATTTGTTTGTCCACCATGACATTCATGAATATGTATATGCGGGTACTTCGGTGTCATATCAATTAATTCACTGGAAGAGGACCACCAATGACCATAAATGTTACTATTAATAACATTTTCATTATGTGAATCAAATGAATAACAATACATAATTGTCAAATGTTTCACTCACAGGGATAGTAGAGCACAAACAGGTTTTCAGGGAATTTTCACTCTATCAAAATTATTTTTTTATGATTAAGAGAAATCATTGTTAACATATAAATAATATTATTACATGATATATAAATAAACTGTCCATCATTACATGAAGGATTTTTGTAGACAAAATAAACAGTTTATAATGTGACATTATAACATGGGGGGAAATCACTTAATGCCATATTGACCAGTCTATTTATAGACCAAAAACAGTTTATCATATGATGTCATAATAACGTGGGAAAACCCATTTCATTGTGTTAATGATCTTGTAGAATTATGTTGCCATTATAATATAACGTCATTATATATTTTTGATACCTAACAAGACTAATACTATTGACTTCATGTCACAAATGAAAAGATCAGAAATTGTGTCAGCTGTTTGTTTCATGTATTTAGCGTTGTAAATCATCAAAATAAGTATTTACAATATATCACATTCAGGGGTCATTCATTATGAAATTCATCCAACTCAGTTAATAAATTCCGTAATGTATATACATATTACGTTTATCAGTGACAAAAACTTAAACAGAGCATCTTTTACACTAAATTCCAATTATGGTATTTCAATCCAACATTACCCATCTTGTTTTAAACTAAAACATTCCCATCATTCTAACATATGCATCTCGCTAGAATCCCCATTCTCCTGTGGTGAACCCTCTTCACCCTCCCCTTGTGCCCCTGTCTCATCCTTGACCCCAATCCCCATTCCAACCTCCTCAACAGATACTCCCCCATCCCCCTCAGCCACCCCCAACACTTGACCCTCACCTCCACCCTGGAGGTGCTGATTAATTGCCATAGTAACATCACTCGACACAGATGCCATTGAGACTTCAATGGGTTGGCTTGAAGATTGAGCCAACTGGAAATTGACTGGTAAATTGTTGACCGGTATATTATTCACTGGTATACTGTTCATTGGTATGTTGGTAGATATGGGCTGGACTGCTTGTACTGTCTGGTACATGGACACTGGGAGGACTGTCATTATGCCTGCAATAGAGATGGAGAGAAAAACTAGATTAAAATCACACAATATGAGAGTTGAAAGCATACCGTAAATTCCAATCCTGAAAACACCAGTATGAGGGATTCGTGTCCAAAACAGTGAAAAATCAAACTTAACAATTGTATGATAGTCTGAAATAGAAAGCTTTTTATCTTGATTTCAGCATTTATACTGAATTTGATCATCCCAGAAATAAGGACTCCACAGGTGTAATTTATCAGGTGACCAACCCCCCCAAAATTGGTGATCTGTAAAATTTACAGGGTGTTCTGCAATATTTAGACAAAAAAAATGTATGTGTTTGAACATTTGAATTATTGTTTAAATTGAATAGGAGCATACTTTTCTCATCGAGCTTTCGTTTTCACGAAAAATTAGTGACAGAAATCACATTATGATATGTGTAACAGAATTCTCGGTCATACTAAAATCCGAAACGGGTCTGATTTTTAGTTTCGATTTTATCAAAAATGATGACATTATTGGCCAAAGATTCATGAGATTAAGTGCTGACTATTATATCTTATATAAGATCATCATTTAAATACCAAAACATTCCTTTATTTAACGTGACTGGCTTCTTAATTAACCAAAGCGCTGGGGACACTGTCCCGGAGAACAGATTTCAGTACATTATATACATGAAATGATGGCTAATTTATCGGTCATTTTAGTAAAATTTAAACATACAATTTTTTTAAATAAAGACAACAAGTTAAAATTTAAATTTAAAATATCCTACCACTCAATTGTGATGCATCAGCCCCAGTAAGTATAATATGGCCACTGCTATTTAACGATGCCTGTAGTGCCCCGAGTGCTGCTTGCTGAGACGCCACTTCTTGGGTTGCCGCTGAAACAGCCACCATGTTGGACGTGTCCGTAAAACTCTGGGATATTTGAATCTCTTGTTCGCTTGTTAGCTGTGGAACGCCATTGTTATCGTGGATCTGAAATAAAGCAGTAATACAGTAATACTAAGTATTCAAGCAAGCAATACAATAACATGCCACTGGTTTTCTTTTCGCTTTTTGTTGCCTACCCAAGGCTCATTCACAAAAGGGTGACATAAAAACACTGCATACTGGTTATAACATAATAGGCCTAATGTTGAGCATTTATAACTTAACAATAGATTTATTTAAAAATGAATATGGATTTTCACACTGATGCAGTTCAGAAATTTAATCTGATATGAATGATAATGGAAGAACACAGATGTCACAGGAGCCTGCCACTTTTTCGGACGCGTCATCCAACCAACATAGCCGGTCTATCTGTATGATGGACACTGAGTCATCTGTTAAAGAACTGTATAACTAGAATTCAGCGCAGCAAACACATTACTTACTGCATGGACCAAAGTAGCCTGGGTGCCGTCTGGTAGGGTGACCATCTGACTAGGGGTGTCTATCTGGATGATGGACACAGAGCCATCTGGGTTGTTGATAGTCTGCATCATGGTGCCCGCATACTGCTGCTGGTGTTGGACTGTCACGCCAGACTGGGGCTCCTCCTGATTGGGAGGGGAAAACTTGTTTGTTAACATTTCAAGAAGACTTACCTTCACAATCATTTTTGTATTTTAGTGAATAATTATATATCTGCCATAATCAAAAGAAAGGGCATGCCCAAGATTTAAAAAAAACAAAAAACATTTCTAATATTAAAATAGTGATTTGTAATCCTGTCAATTAGCAAATGATATGACAACATTTTTAAAATACTTTCCAAGCTCCATTTCATGACTGTTACGTTTAGTCAAAAATAACAAGTTCATTTGAATCAAACTCTTGGCATAGTTACACAATATTTTTGTTTTCTAGATAAAGGTAACATTTCAGATTGTCTTGAGAAATATTAATTACCTAAGCAATAAAAACTCGCTGACATACTTTAAATACTTGTAGTAGATCATGTCGACCATGGTGCATGTAACAATTCTTTACAATTTGCCGTAATGCCTCTGTCCAGGGCACCTATGAAAGAAAAGTAACCTTTGTCATTTGACAATGTCTTACTAAATGGCCATCTAGAAGAACTAAGATGAATAATCAATATGTTTAGCTACTCAAAATGTTCATACATCAAAGGCTGACTTATATTAATTCATTGGTATGATGATTTATTTGAAAAGTTGTGACAAAACTGGGACTTTGATTCTTAATACATCTCAACTTGACATTCAACATTTGTAAGTCTTTTATAATGCAGCACACACCCTTTTCTTCTCTTCATCAGTACGGACATCGCTGCGCACATTTGCCCACGGCAGATCACTCGGCCACCAGATTGGTCGACATTCTATACGACCCCATCCAGGTTTGCTGCGACCAGTTGAGTACTTTAGCATCTCAGGAATAAAATTGCGCAGCTGAGCCTTGAATTAAAATCAGAATGTGTAAAAAACTCTAGCGATATCTCTGTTTCTGCAATAATAAGTGCTCGTTGTGTACAACATTGTCAAGGCAACTATGCACAACCTAATTTTGGAATAATTAAACTAAAAAAAAATAGTCGTTTATTCGAATTATTCTATTAACATTGCTTTTTACTTTGTTGTGATTTTGAAAAATGTTGCAATGTTTTTCGTGATTATCTGAAAGATAACAGTCAAAAACATCCAAAAGAAGTAAAAAAATTCATAAATCATAGACTTACAAAAATAGTGTGGTCAGCTTCAATGAGTTATAACAGACTAATGTAGTTTCAAGAAATTGGCTTCAGTTCTACCTAAACTTGTAACAGTAAGATTGTCTATTAAAAAGGTCAAGTATGTACCTGTGTCATTTTGTCGACTGGTGTGGGAATGCCATCTATAACAAGGCTTGGAAGTTCATGGAGTGCAGAGTTTTCAGCCTGGGAGGGCGGAGTGTGCTCCAGAAGGGCTGATTCCAGGTCTGACAGGATCTGGGGCTTGTTGTTTCGTATCTGTGGTAAACAATACTGCATTGCATTACCTTTAAATGTTTTTTCACCTCAAAAACGGATACAGTCTATACAATATTTTGATGAGTTTTTCAATTAAATTAGTTACACATCAATTTGAACCAATAATTCAGATTTTAAGTAATGTTTTAGAAATACTGTGGTAGCTACTGATAACATGTGTACTATTTTCTAAAAAGTTCCATACGAAAATCTTCTGTTATATTTTGATTTATAGCCAACAAACCAATTTTGCACAAGAACAACACCAGCAGGGTCCATGACATCAAGGGTATGACAGTAATGACATTTTTCATCGACAAACAGTCAAGCTTACTAGACAAAGGTCTGGGCATACCACATTTTCGAGAGGCTGTGATCCAAACACCTTGTACATCATCATAGAGTGGTTAACATTCGGTGTACAGCACAGGACCACAGCCTGCTGGCCTACCCTGGTAGAATACTCCTCAATTGTGTGACGTAACTTTCTGCAATGAAAAATACACATAAGATAAAAAGTATACATGTATCTAAATTTCTCTGAAGGTTTGGATCCAGACACATTGTTCTCCTGGGGTTGCGGTTGACATTCGTCACAGAACATTTGGCGTACAGGACAGTATGACAGCTTGCTGTACCACTCCTCTGCAATGATTTAAACTACTGCAATGAAAATATTATTAACAACTTCGGCTTTTAATTCATTAAGTGTATTCTTCCACGCACAAGAAATCAAAATTTCAAATTACAAACATCTTTCTGCTGCTAAGCTGCCATCTTGTTTAACACAAATTGCATACAGTAACCCAAATTTGGCAGTTATGAAGAATGATGGCAATACCTATCATAGCCTTACTGAGGACAAAGTTGATATTAATCATTTAAAGATAATAGTACCTCAGCAATCTTGTCTGCTGTCGTTTTCTTCGTGCTGGGTTTGTTTCAAAGTGGTGTGGGTGCAGCTTGCGTTTCCTTGTTGACAACACTGCTGCCGCTGCTGCTACTCCAATAGGACCTGTAGGTGAAACATAGTTGTTACATATTTCATCATCAACAAGATAGGCCGAACAAACTAAAACATGCATGTTCATTAAATTTTATTTCAAGTCTTTGTAATGAGCAATCATATAACCATGCATGTGAAGTAACAGTGCAGAAATATTCTTCAACCCAACAATATTTTTGAAATTATAAGCTTGAATGTTATAAACACATGACTGTATGATGGTATCATTTAATCTTTTCTTAAACCCTTAGTTATAATAGTTATAATATTGAAATTATTTGCCTGAAGCTGCCAGCTGATTTGTTACATCGTCATTGACTGCTGACCCAAGGATTTCGGAATCATAGATAGTGCTGTCGGGAGAACTGGGTTCACTCAAATCACTCAGGATCTCATTCGTTGGCATCTGGGCATGCCCAGACACCATACTGTTTTGGTTCATGGCTCACTCTTGCATGTTGTTCTGGAAAAAAGTGGACCTATCATTTAACTTCAGAGATAGACTTATGTAGTCCTAATGATCAGACAATTTTTAGAGAAGTCTCCTAATCCCATAGAAAATTTTGCCAATCTATCAAAACATAAAATGATCTGATCAACATACAATTTTATAAGGAGCAGAATTTTGTTTTCATAAATTAAAACATTTTCATCAACTTCTTTTTTGTTAGACAAAATTCAGCCTCCACCATAAGACTGGTATGCAGTTTTAGAATGTTCTGATTGTTTTTTTTCATAATTTCAATTAATTCAATTTGTCTTATAGGGACAATTGACATGACGCTTAAATTGGATTTGGACCACCTCTAAAAATTACATTGGTAACGGTCTGCTGTAGATGAAAGTGCGTTCATAGTGTAAGGCTGTAGGCTTGAAGTAGTAAGATGGTGTATTTGATTGGTAATATGCAAATTGGCATATCCAATTCTCCGTGTGGAGGTTCAGGGCCAATATATATAAGACCAGTCGACCCCTTCAGGGTTGAGCATGCTTTTCTCTGAAGGGATCTGTTGCGTCTCTGGCCTTGCATGTTACACATTAAAGGATTTATCCCTATTTTAGGATTAATCCCTATTTTATTAGCGTTATTGCAGTACTTTCGCTCAGCCACGACTTCACAAATCCTTGAAGCTGGTTTTGTGTTTATCAAAAAAAATCTTGAGGTTTTTGAATTCATGTTTTACATATGCATGACTGAGGTCATCTTGCGATATTTCACCTACAACGGTAAAAAAAGAATGACTGGCGCAAAACCAATTCATGCCAAATGAATGCAACTTTTATTGTTCAGAAAAGCAAGTGCAAATGTTTATTTAAAAATATATTTAATTCAATTTCACTTAGGCATAATCATGAGACTACTTTATCTCTCCATTAGTGTAACTGATATTTTGTTGCATCATGGTGGTGCTCAAGGTGCAGTGTCATGTCATTTTGCATGGGCCAGTCTGTAACATATTTAGATCTGTCAGGGCTCAATCCATGATTTCGATGGTCCAGGTTTTGAGCACCACTGGCCATACATTTAGAACTTTGATTTAGAAGATATTCTATCAGCATGAAGGTGTGTATCATGAATTGCTTGCAGATCTGAGATGATTCATTATTGGTCGGCCATCTTGAATAATTTAAATAATTTATATTTGGGTGGAAATATTGTTTCAAGACCAGAATGTTCACTTTAATTGAAGTCTAATTGTCATTTGGCGGGTAAATGAACTATTAGCGTCTGCAGCACGTCTATGTGCGCAAAACATCGACGTAAGGGCACATTTGAGGGAATGCGACTGCGCCGAGAGCTGCGCGCATCAACACCTGTCCGGGGACCTGCGCACTCGTGTCAAACTTTCAGACGACACACGATTTGTTTATAGCGATATTAAAGTTCTCACAGGCTGAGTTAAAACATGGAAAATCTTTGAACACGCATTAACAGCGATATTTTGGCGATAAAATGAGAAAAAGACCAAAACTACAACATGACACCGATCTTATGCTTACCTTCCGCCTTCGTGAAATATTTTGATCTAAATGGGTCATGGCGCATGCGCTATCCTCGGTTTATTTTGGCGGGGAATCCAAACTATCATGAGGATGTATAACCTCCCATTTCGTACCCCAACACTCCACGTCATGCTTGATTCCTGCGTAACAATTACAAGTTGTGTTGAATGCCTGTGTACCGAATTATACCAATGATATGTACCGCGTACCACCCTAGTTCCTATTTCGAGTAGATCTACTCCTAAGTAATGCCTTAGGCTAGAAGGCCTGAATACTGCGTACCAAACGAGGGGAGGAGGGCTGGTCAGCCTAAAAAATGGTAACCAGCACGCCTACATATTTTCAAGTTTGCGTACTGAAACTTGAATTTCTTCCTGGTTCTAGAAAAATCATTGACTTGTACACACATACCAGGTGCATATAGCATGGACGAAAATAATGCGTACCGGCTCATTATTGGGGGTCCTTTTTGGTTTGATTCGAAAACATCGATGCATTTAAAGCTGCACTCTCACAGATTGACCATTTTAACAACTTTTTTTTATTTTTTTTGTCTTGGAAAGAGAAAGATTTTGCGTAAATATCTGCAAACCAATAATATAAGATTGCTGACAAAAATCAGATCGTAGAATAAGATTTTCATATTTCCGTTCGAAAATTAATGTTAATGGCTTAAACCGTTACTCAAGGTTTAAGAAAAATGCATATAATACATTGATATTTTGCCAGCAGTCTTTTATAACTGGTTTCTATCGATCTTCGCCAAGACAAAAAATAAAAAAAGTTGTCAAAACGTTCAATCTATGAGAGTGCAGTCTTTAAGTTTGACTTAAAAGTATATGTCTAATAAGCTGAAACTAAAGTTAACACAAATTGAATGAAACGATTTTATTTCTTCTTTTTTTTAAATTTAGCAAAAAATCGTGTGACCGCTGTGTGACATGATATTAAGGAAGCTACGTCCCTGGATATACGTACAGAGGGAGTTCCGTAGCGAATTCCTGATATATCAATAAACAACATATGTTTACATATTATAAATTCTAAAATGATGAGCAATAGATTTTCGGGTATAAATCATTTGTTGGACACAACTGAAAGTGGTTTCAGGATTTGTTGTAAGAGGGCGCCTAAATTCAAGGCGCAACTTTGGATGCGAACCGAGTCCAATATATATAGAATCAAAAATTGTATGGTTGAAATGTAGTTAGGAGGTTACGGTTTTCTCTCTCGAAAATATTCTGGTTTTCTTAGTATGAAATCGTGCATTCTGATGTATTGTGCCAATATTTCCTTCTCCGATATTGAGGTAAAATAGAAGAAAAAAAAATTGGACAAATTTAGCACTTCTACCCTCTAAAGTTAGAATCAAACACTGATACATGAATAATGTATTGGCATCATTATACAGTCGAACCCCGTTGGCTTGATCTCAGGGACCAGCGAAAATACCAGTCGAGCCTCGGAAATTTCGAGCCAAGCGGGAATGTTTACCTTCAGGTTTAACGGACATCGGTCCTTTACATCAAGTTCGAGCCAACGAGGAATTCGAGCCAAGCGAGTTCGATCCAACGGGTTCAGACTGTACATCAATTAAATCGTAATATATTTATCATGTTTCACTTGTTTGTTTTGTATTTTACTTTGGTCATAGCAACTAGGAAGCCATACAGGAAGATACATGTACACGGATCCGTGTAAACAGGAACATGACTGCACGTGCACGTATGCCCAGTGCTACACTTGAAACTACAGAAACACGCTCAGTAGACAAACAAACTGGAAGATTAACAGACGTTTCCGGCAAATTATACCTCTGTTACTGAGATTAAAGACGAGGAAGCCATCAATAATAATGTTTCCCCGTCCCACCAACCTGGGTCACCCGAAAGATAAAACCGTCTGTTGTAGATGCAGAAGAAAATAAAGGGCTTACAGTTAGGCATAATCCACAAACATCTTTAAAAAAGAGACTTGCCGGGCCTACAACCAGTTTAACTACATTTTCACACCATCCAGACATTAATCGACAAGAGCCCGTAGAACTCTGGAAGATGCGACTTGGTCCTGTTCTAAGAAAGTTGGTAATGGTAAAGTCCGTGGTAATACACCAGCGTTTGTATCAAAAGGACATCTTAACGGTCTGCCGCCCCATTTGGGCATTTTATTACAGATCTTACTGGAACCACAAACTAAACATAGCTGGTAAAATGCAACAGTTTGCCATGTGTACACTTTAAGACAATTATTTTCGGTCTGATATATAGGGTTTTGACATCTACAGTCAGTTGTGTTTCAAGTATATTACGATGTTCTAAATTTGTTGCAAACATCTTCGCTTCAAAGATTTTGAAAAACTCCACTGCGATTTAAACAACAACAAACGCTGGTTACACATTAATCCTGTAGTCCCTAGATGTGCTCGCTGCCCCCTATCCTTCGTTAGTGAGTTCGTGAAAACATTGATACAGATACACATAACCATTATGTCAGCCTCAAGAATCATATGCATTGTTTCGGCGGTTTTTGCAAAACCTTGCTTATCTATAACTTCTTATAAATAACTAGCTTTAAACCTGACTCATAATATTTGTACAATGTTTCAAACGGATCAATAATTTTGAAGTATTAAAGGTAAGTATACATTGAATCACATGTGGAAAGTTTAACCTCCCACACATAACAATTAACCGAGCAACATTCCGTTTGTATGTCTATAAAACATTGACAAACAAAAATACATGTATTTACTATTTTATTCGTTCCGGCAGGACTATTAATAATACATGTACATATTCGGGTGGGTGTTAACATACCAATCGTGCTATTTTTTGTGACTATCTAGGAATTGATATACGCCATGAGTGGAAATACCAGCGCTTACAGTGAGAGTTTTCTTGGGACTTTACGGAGAAATGATGGAAGCAAAAAATTGGAAATTGACAGTGGAGGAGGCTGCTGCATGTGTAGGGTACTGTAAACTTTACAAATGTTAAAAGGAGATATACTAGTTTTTGAATAGCTAAGTAAAACGACCAGGGCTGCTTCCAGGATTTTACGTCAGGGAGGGCACAACCTATGGATCATATCGCCTTTGTCACCAGAACCGAAAAAACATAATTATATAGGATCCCAAGCGTAATGTACGGTAATCTTCTAGAAATTATTGGCCACTTAATGTAGTTTACTTGAAATCATTGCATGACTGTGAATTTCACGCATGTATTCATTCTATTTCAATATGCAGTATGAACTGAAAACATTTAATAAAATTCCTATTGGACAAACGATATATTCAAAGTAAAGAATATATTACAATTTAGTCTGATACCCTGCTGATTAATATACATATTGTTTAGGCCTGCATGTAATTGCTGTCCCGATTTTAATTTCTAACCGTTTTGATTTGATTTTGTTTGTAGTTTGGACAATGCGGTAGCGTTTTTGTTACTTCCGCATTTGAGTGAAACTGTCAGAATTTCTAAATTTTCGCAAGTTTCGTCTTTTATTTTTGTAATCTACCTGTGTCAGTGCAACGTTTTGAAATAACTGTGTTAAGATTTTTATTCTGAGCGATTCGTTGGAGACTGATATTGAAAATCTTTGTTGATTTTTTTTTTTTTAATTTCTTTCACTTGGATTTTTTTTTGTCGTTAAAATTTAGGAGACTTGCTACAGTTAGAACATTATCTAAACAAACTGGCTATGGTGTTTTGACAATTTTGACAACCTAATTGAATCATGTCAAGACAGGATTATGATGATCCAGCTGCAAGACCGCTTTTTGGGGAGACACATCCACAGGTTCTACAAATCACTGTTTTAATACTTCTTTAGAAATATTATGCACCAGTCAATTGTAACCACGGCCCCCCCAGGTCCAGGGGTATACCGGGGAAATGGGCTGTGTTTTTCCTTCCAGGTGGCCCTGCAGTGCCGGGTGAATGCAGTGGTTTTGTCTTCCCGCCAAATATAGCGGGGAGTGGGCCTTACTTAGAGTCCCTTGGGTGCGGGGGCATTTGGTTGGGGTTTCACAAGCAGTTCATCCGAGAATGGAGACTTTGCCCGGGCTTGGCTGGACCGAAAGTCAAAGTCCCCGTTATTCCCCAGACCTGTGGGGGCCGTGGTAACAATTGACTGGTGCATTATACATACATTATAGCTACATATCAATTTAAGATATGTTTTTAAATACAAATTCAATGGGAACATTTCCTCGCAGATAAATAATTATGTTTCAAATTAAAATTATTGTTGATCACTCTTTACAAAACTACAAATATTCTTGAAGTAGACTTATTAAGCACAAGCTTGGATTAGCTCTTAAAAACCTGTTGCCTTTAAAGCTTAAATGATGCACCCCATATAAGCGAACCAAACTATCCAGATTGGAGATAGCCCTGGTTGAAAAACATACGGCCAATTTGATCTTTTTGAGCCGTATGATCCACTAATCTGATTTGTTTTAGCTGTATGGTCCGCCAATCTAATTTGTTTGAGCCATATGGTCCACCAATCTGATCTGTTTGAGCTAATGGTCCAACAATCTGATCCTTTAAATTTTCAGCAGTATGATCCACCAATCTAATCCACATGACTGAGACATGGTTCACCAATCTGATATGTTTGAGCCGTGGTTCAACCATCTGATCGGTTTATCTGTATGGTGTACACGTCTAGTGTGATTGATTGTTGGTTCACAAATCTGATCCGTATAGTCCACCAATCTGATCTGTTTGATCTTATGGTCTACCCTTCTAGCCCGTTCAAGGTTTGAGTTAAAGGTCCACCAATTTCATCCCTTTGAACCATATGGGTCAACTGTCTGATTCATTTGAGCTGTATGGTCGTCCAATGGGATCCTTTCTAGCCATATGGTCCACCATTCTGATCAGTTTGAGCTGAAAGTCCACCGAACTGATCCATTTGAGCTGTATGGTCCACCAGTCTGATCAGTTTTAGCTGAAAGTCGACTGAACTGATCTGTTTGAGCCGTATTGGTCCACCAATCTGATCCATTTGAGCCGTATGGTCCACTGATCTGATCTGATTGAGTCATATGGTCCATCAAACTGATACATTTGAATAATATGGTCCACCAATCTGATACATTTAAGCCAAATGGTCCACAGATCTTATGCAGTTGAGTCATATGGACCACCAATCCGAACTGCTTGAGTAGTAGAGTCCTCGAATCTGATCCATATGTGCAGTGCCATGTTTTTTCATTTATTTGTTATAAAATATTTCTGGTATTTGTAATGTCTGAAAAAACTTGACATACATAGAGTGTTTATGTTTTTATATTTTTTCAGGATCGAATATGCAACTTGGTATTGGCATCATTCACAGGAATTCTTGTTGCGGTAAGTGAACTCCAATGTTAAGAAAAATAATTCACTATATTATGTATCAATGATTAAGTTATAATGACATGAAGGTTGGTTTTCCTTTTAAATCAATTCTTAAAACAGTGAATCATACATCACCATGTTAAATGCACAAGTACTATGATCATAATTGTGGGCTACATGTAATTTGTGGCAAACTAAAGCTCTGATTAAATCAATGTTTGCATTAAATTGTTTGTTAGCCATGGGAAATAACCTGTGCCCATTAATTATAATTCAGCTACAGTGTTTTCTTTGACTATTTGATTGTTGTTAATTCCTATAAAATATGTATTTCTTTTATATTTTTCAGGTAACACTTGTCAGTGCATTTGTTTTCCCCAAATGGCCGCCAAACGGAATAAACATATTTTTCGCTGTTGTCATGCTGTTCATTGGATTTGCACACTTGCTTCTTGTAAGTTTGATGAACATTAAGATTAAAAGAATAAGGAGGCTGTAATACTCGCCCAATTGTCTGCCTTGGCGTCTAGTTTAAGTTTTAGGATAAGTTTGCATTTTCACTTATAGCTCCAATACTCTTTATTCAATTCACTTAATACTTCACACAATTGTTCAGGACCATCACACAATGAGGTAACATAACTCCATACTATGGGAATTACAATATATAGGATATAGATATGTTTAAGTTTAAGGGCACATTGTGTTTCTAAGACAAAGCGGCGTATATATTCGAGCACTCTGTCCAATGTCAGCTCTTGTTTAATGAATGTTAACTTTGAAACTTATTTACTATTATTTACTATTAAGTGACTATTATTGTGCAGACATTCATTTCAAACAAAGAAGTATAGGTGTAAGGATGTTATTATTTCATAAAGAGCAGTAATTGCTTTTAAATCAATTAAATACTTTTGATAAGAATTCAAATTTACAAATTAATTAAACATGTATAGGCTTTTTCTTGTAGCCTTGAAAATATGAACAACTGCCCAAGAAAAAGATAAAAGAAAGAATAACTTTAAAAATATGTATATTGTAACATGTTAATAATGTTTTTGAAAGGTAGAAGATGTAGAGTTTTGTTTTCCTTTCACAGATTTATTGGTACAGACAAGGAGATTTGGAACCCAAGTTCTTGCGGCTGATTTTCTACAATGCTTTCACCATGATTTTGCTGTGTATTTGCGGAAACCTGTATATTCATAATATCGGATATGAAAAGAAATAACACAGATTTGGGACAAAGCTGCAATGTGATATGTGTCTCTTTTTGTCATTTATTTAATTCAAGTGATTTTCTAAACGTGAACATTTCTTCATAATTTGTGAGCCTCATTCTTGACATTTTACATGTATGTGTGAGTGATTGTAGTTGTATAATATTTCAAGATTCTGCTAGGGCAGATTAAGAGTAAATTATTTCATAGTCGATGCTTGACAATATCACTATTTGTAGATAAATATGCATAGAAAATGCAGATTTCATCCCATTATCTTATAGCTTCTTCCCTTTAAAAATGACTTACGGTACTTGTATTTTGGAGTGATATTTCGCTGCTTCTATCTATACCATACCAGTAATATGTTGTTGGAATGTGGAGCGAGACATGGACATTTTGAGGATAAACCGTTGATATTTCTTTAATTTCTTTGAATACTCATTTACTGACTGTGTTTACTCTTGTTCAGACAGTTTATGTACTTATTTGTTGAAGAAAATAATAATTTTATTACAATTATATGTGCCAATGTTAATGTTGTTTAACAAACACATACCATGACCTTTGACGTGAGGGGCATAGGAATGTTTTTACCTGCCACAGATAAGTTTTACCTTGTATTTGATATAGCATATATTGCATGATTTAGTTACTATACACCAGACCAGTTATTTTTATATTTTGTTGATGCTTTTAGCATGTGCAGTTGTAATTATAAGATATGGATATGTATGTTCTTGATCCTTAATGATGTGACAGAAAGATTTTTGGATCAACTCCTGTTGGTTTAGTGATATGTTCATAGTGCTGCAGTTGTACATTCCCTTGCCTTTTGAAGGGAATTTCCACCATCACAGACCATGTTACTAGAGTTTTACAAATAATATGATTTGTATATGTAGTTTCCTTAACAAATTCTGACTCCTATCCTCTATTGGAAACCTACATGTGATGCAAAACCCCTTTTGATGTACAGACGTAAAAACCTTTATTACTACACTATTGTCAACTATTTTTTGGGAACTTCTTTCTTCCATTTGCTGATGAACTTGGCTTCTCTACTTCCATAGTAGACATTGCCAATCCTTATTGTCTTAACAAGTTTATTATTATCAGTTAGCATGCTGTAAGATGTGTCACCCCCCTTGTACTTTACACCAGCTTATGTATACGTTTCACTTCTATGGCGTTTTTTTCATGTTCAGATAAATTACAAAAGCACTTGTATACAAGTAGGTGTAAGCATGCTCTTGTAAAACATACATGTATTTATGCGTGCTTTATATAGTATATTGTGCAATCGTCAAACTATTGTATTGGTGATGTAATTGTTATATTAAGGTGGTTTTCCTTCGTTTCTCAAAGATGCCAGATCTTATATAAATATCCATACATGTATGTAAAGGTTGTCAAATAAAACAAAATAATAAAATGTTAATTTTTTGTTGAACAATGTCCTGAAAAATCGGAATGCCCATATAGTATCTCCTTTTCATGCTGGTATAGGTATCATGAACAAGATAATAGTGAACAAGAAACATAGGCTCTGAAAAACATTTTATAATAACGATCATACAATCATACGGGAGTATAAACTGTTTAATAATCACTAAATGTACTTGTGATTAAGGACCACATTATTATTGACAGATGTCAAACCAGGGACTCTGATGCAGTGTCTGGTATGTTGAGAAATGCAACCACAAATACATTAGGTGTTAAATTAAGCTCAATATTGAGGTATTTAATCTTATTTGATCAGATGCATTTATCCATTTTGCTTATCAGAATACCAGTACTGATGGCCTTAATAAGAAGTGGGTTAAAAGGGTTATGTTGAGGATTGCTACATTCTGGTTAAAGAACTGACATTCATAATTCGATATGACCATGACCATGTTTTGAGTCATCCTGACTGATCAGTTGGTCGATTTCCTTGTTTTAAATTCTAATGCATCATACCACATAGTGGCAAACATCTTACATTGTATCTACTACTGCATCAAGGCTACAGCCATCGGATAAGAAAACAAGAACACTGCAGAACAAACATCATTGCTCATCTGCTGTTATTTTAGTTGAAGAAGGGGCATATTCTACAACAGCCAGAGTTATCGAACTTGCTTTACAAAAGCATTTTCCCTATCGGGAGTGGAAACATACATACCAAGGTTCATTTTGAACCTTTTGTTGCTCTCAGAAGGGAGGAGTATATACCTGGTAGTTTCTCCATTTTATGCGAACCTCTTTCTGGCCGTCTGGAAAATAGCTTCAAAACAACTGATGAGAGTGAAATAAAACCTGGTATACATTCAGATCGATGGCAATGAGAGGAAGTATAGTGCACCAGAACCATAATCCTTTTGGGCATAGGTATCAAGTTATCTCTCCTGTAACTGACTTTCGTAATCGGTGCATTTCCTGGCCATATTTTTGAAAGAACTAAACACATTTAAATGAAATTTGAAATATGGATAGATGGCAATGAGAAGAAGTGAAGTGCATAAGAACCAACATGTATCTTTAATTATCTCTCCTTAACCTGAATTTTTCGAAGTGTGTTCTTATCAATATCTAATATAGTTAAAGTATTGATACAACTTGAAAAATATATAAAACCATTTTGGGGACAAGTTCCGGATACCCTTTAGGCCCCAAAAAGGAGTCAAAGGGGGTATAGCACCCTGTTGCAAAGGCAAAACTGGCTTTTTATAAGCTCTCTTAAGGGCTTGATCTTCAAATTTGAAGCAACCTGGGTAGTAAATTCTAACAACTAATAGGTTAAGAAGCAAATGCAACCAGTTTACTATTTGTTTGGTATCTGGGGCCATTTGATCTGCAAAATTCTGCAGACAAATTACATCCCTGTTTTTAAAAAATAATACAGTAACAGACAAAAAATTATTTTTATTCTTTATTTCACCAAGAATATGGTCTCCTCTGTTTTAGCACAATTTTATATAAAATACAGCTTAACAGTTTCTAGAATATATACACAAGTCTAGTCTCTAGTTTAATAACACCTTGAAATGGCATTGCACATACATATTTTTTCACTATAATGGTGCACTAAGAAAAGTCACTTACAGTTATAAACTTACACGTTCTGTCTATCTAGAAGTGTTACTATTAAGATATTTATATATGAAATACACATGATAATATTCCTTGAATATCTTTGAGTTAGACTGAACACAAATGAGAGACAGAAATGCTTTATACAATGCCAGCATGAAATTGAATAAAATACTTTCTAATGAATTGATACGAATTAACAAACTAATGCATTTTAGCACACAAGAAGAATAATCACCTATATATACTTCAGTACAAAATGATTAAAAAAATGTTGTTTCAATCTGTACTTTCAATTTCTAAAAGTGAGAACATTTATTCTCATGTACTTGATGATAATGTTTTGTTAAAAATATGCTAACCTTTAGAAAATGGAAATTATGCATTAACGGTACATCATTCTGACAATGTGTCACAGCCATTATGCAGTACTGGTTGACACACAATGACATGCCCAGCATGTTCAGGGCTTTAATGAAACACAGTCTCCTTGATAGATCAAAATATTTATGTTTATTGGCCAACAATGGGTGAAATAAAAAATGTTCCAAGTGACAAGGAACATCTTCACTTGCATCCCTCGACCACACTAAATACTTGAATAAAAAGTGTAATGTTGACTAAATGTTGAACTCCATTTAATAGAAAAAGGAAAATTAAATTTAGTTCCCATTTAAGGAGTCTTTAAAGGAAACAATGGTCCGATTTGTCAGAACTTTGCTAAGTTAATATGAATAACGAGTTCCTTGGAAGGTTTTAAATGTGACATACCAGTATTTGACGATGAGCTCATATTATTCAAAGCTGTTTTAGATCTTGTTCGAAATACTGCAGATCACAAGGATACTGGTATATTAAAAACTTCCAGAGCAGTAAAGATTTGAAAGTTAACATCTATGACGTTAACAATAAACATCTATGATGTTAACAATATTGTTAACTTTATTGAAGTTCTGAACAATTTGCCCCAAATCCTTCCAATATACACATGTTTATGATAGCTATAGCCATTACATCCTTTTAAGAGAACTGAGAAAGTGATCTAAAATGTTTCTGTTCAAGATCAATTAAGAAATTCTAAAGGAAACAATGTTTCTCTTTTGTTATTAATTATTATTTAAGAAAATTATGGACATTAAACACTTCTCTACAAACTAAATAACAAGAAAATTAACATACTCCAATAAAAAGAAATTGCACTTTGAATTTTTACAACAAACATGTAAAATCACAAATATACATGAAAACAAAGACACATTAAGGAATCAAAACAATTCAAGAAAGGATTAACACAAATTAAAAGGTACACAATTCAAGTCAGCATTTTGCTCTAAGAATTATCGTAATGGAAAAATTTACTTGTCACACGGTTAACCTGGACAATAAAATGCATATGGCGTTGATCAAATATATTCTTCAGTTAAACAAAGCAGTTATTATCTAGGGCTGCAATAATCCCATTACACATTATCTCAATTGTGGCAGACCCAAAGCACAGACGTCCAAAACACTTTGCTAAAACCTACTCTTAATATTAAGAAAACTATTACAAAAAGACGGTCGTATTATTTAAGACGGTCGTATTATTTCAAATGCCACACTCTTTTTGGGATTGAAATTAACATTTGCAATAAAAACTTTAAGATAGTAATCAAACAATGTTTTCAGGCTAGTAGAAACTTTCAGTATGCTTATATTTATATAGTTAAGCTTGTATAGTTTTTGGTACTTTACAGAACAATATTAAAATTCAGGCTAGTGCTTGAACAAATCTTGATTATGTGCTAAGCTTAGAGTGAGAATATGTAATTAAATAACTAACATCCGGATACTTACAGTGTATATATACATGTATAACAAACAGAAATATGATTTCTTTAGCTAAACCCACATTGAAGAACATTGAAACAACTGCATGTTAATGCATGTAATTACTAGGATAGGAGTCTTGTGGCTCTTTCATCTGTGTGGGACTTTCAACAGACATTAATGGGCTTATTCACCAACGTCTTGGCCCATAATTACTAACGTTCAGAGTTCAGGTTCAAGTAGCAGAACTATAAATCTTTATTTTATTGCCAAGTTTTATCTAGTTGAGTTTTGATGATGAAATTGCTAAATTGTCAACTCATTCACATTTATTTTTCATAAAACCAAAGGAATAAAGATGATTCTTATCTATTTAAAAGAAAAATGAGTCTGAGTCTAGATTTGGACTTGAGACTGTTCTTAATCATGGCACAAGAACCGCAAAGCTTAACATTATCGCAACTTTCTGTCTTGTACAGCAACAGTGGTAAACAAATTCAGGGTATATTATAACTTAAACATTTCACAATTATTTCAAAGGAATGAGTAAAACGAATGTAATATAAAAAAATCATTTGTCAAATTTAGTTATATTAGAGATATCTTAAAACATCCAAGAATTCAGCGTTCTGAGCCCGAGTCTCGAACTCAGACTGAAGACATAAGTGAATATGGGTTCTGCACCTCAGAGTAAATTGTTTTACCTTAACACTCAATAAAGCTTTATGTATGAGCAATTTCTCATTAGTATCCAAACCTAGGTTCAAATAGTACCATATAGCATTACCCAAGTACTCCCGTGTGGTATGATAATTCATAATTTCTGGAAGACATGAAATAATAATAATGCTTGAGTCCTGACCTAAGCTTTCACACTTTTTGAAAGGCCATATTTTTGTAAAATGCTTTATGGATGCAGCAAATGTAGTCTGTTAAAGATTAACAAAGACAAATAACATCATCACCTACGTCTGTTTTAGTATTAAGTCTGTACATTTCCTTGCATTGCAATTAAAATGCAGAAAATCCGACCATTTACTGACTAGAGTATTAATTCAATGTACCCAAGCATGTACATGTACACAATCATAACAATAAGACATTTGGATGAACAAGTCTGAATTATTACACCAGCGGTGGGCATCACTTTTTAAAAACAAAACAACACCCTTCTACATAAAATCCAGAATCAATGCATGCCTGGTAAACATTTAACCGTGCATGGCTTACAAACTTGTCCTATAAATTTCGACCACTGTGTACACAAATTAACAATCAACATGACAGATAAAAGGCAAAAATAATTAGATAAATTATTTTAAAAATTGCAGCCATTTTAGCTTACTTATAGAATAAATGTACCCTTGTCCTGTAGACTTTTTGCTTTACATATATCGAGAGATAGTTCAGAAGAAATGATTAATTTGTCTATTTACACATGTACAAAAACATATACCAATAAAAATAACCTCCATCTATTTACAGAGAGTATATTATATATTATGCTGAATAATAATAAATGCACTCATTATAATTGCAAACATTGAGGAAACTGTTTTGTTTGGGAACACATCGGTAAAATCTTTAGAAATTATCACTGAATATGATAAAGTCCCCCACAATTCCACTATGACATCGTTTATAATGATAAGGGTATATAAGAAACCATAATTATTCTTTTGCAAAGCAAGTGAACATTTTTTTATTAAACATACAGTTGTTAAACCTTACATTTCTTTCTAGGTTTCCAAGAAACATAGCAATAACAATGGAAAATCTTGTTAAAAATATTTTTCCTATGAATTATATTTGATTTGATAGTCTTTGCTTTAACATTGCAAGAAAAAGAGACCTATTCAAAATAAAAATTATTACTGATCTAAGGCGTTAATTATAAAATTAGGCATGATCTTCCAATTTTGTCACAGCAAAGAAAAAAATCATCTAACAAAACATATCTTATGTAATAAACATCCTATTTCTAACATACACATGTTTAGACTATATCGCAGTGACCCACTGTTATCATGTTACACTCAAGTTAAAGCAATACATTCTGAAATTGAGCTCTTTTTCAATTGCAAAATCAATTAAAACATAAATAATTGCCTGAATTTCAGGCTCAAAATTGCACATTTTACTTAAAAGATGACGGAGAAGTCGATTTTGGCGGAATATTGTCCAAATTGGTCTCCAACCGTCTCGACATATCTGGCGAACGGGTTGACGGTTTCTTCATAACAGGTGGTTTTACCTTTAATGGTGGTTTTGGCTTTTCGGAGATGGGAGGAGTGAAACTAACACTATGCACTTGAGACATTGGGGAGGATTTTAAATGGTGTTCATCTAGGCTATACTTCCTGCCCGACATTGCCACTGAAGGTGTCGTAACATCATCACGTTTGAAACCAAATGTGGATAGCATAGGCCCTGATTTGTTTAGAGGGTCACTAGGTTTTTGCTGTTGTATATCTGTTTTGTACATTTCTGAGTTTGAAATATTTCTCGGCATTGAGGCAGCCTTTTTTAGAGTCCCTTGATTAGATTTAGCAAACGTTTCGGCAGCACTCATAGTAGGACTATCATGATCACTGCCATCCTGTGACGATGGTGAATTTGATCCTTCAGGTAAGTCTAGGACTAAATCTGGAGTGTGCTTAGCGGAAGATTTATTTTTCTGAAATGGCAGACTCATTCTTTTATCTGAAGTCTGCTGTAGCTCCAGAGATCTTACGTCAGACATAATCTCAGCTAAAACATTATCCATACTAGTAATATCCTCCGAAGCACTGGTTTGATTAGAGTCTGTCTTTTCTGGAGTCGATACTTGTCTCTTGAGTAACTCTACTCCTTGACCAAGATGATATCGAGACCCAGAGTCACTTTTTGTACTTGACCTCGATTCTGACAATCGACTTTCAGTAAACATCGATTGGCTCATAAGATTTCCTGGACTAGAAGTAATAATTCCAACATTTCCAACAATTAGCTCTTGCGGCTCCTTTGGTCCATCAATTACAGTTTCTTTAATCTCAGATTCCATAAGCATCTTTGATGATGAGACACTTGATGATTTCAAGCTTCCATGCTCCCCGGATCTAGAGGACAGTGACAACGAAGAAGAGGAAGTGCTTTTTGTGTCATCTGAAATGCTCTTCTTATCCTCGGGTCTGAAATTTAACAATTGAGTTTTATAGGATTGGTGTCATACACATGGAACATAAAATATATCCTAGTCGGTAAGTTAGAACATGGAAGTTGATAAGATAGAAAGTGGAAGTCGATAAGTGGAAGTCGATAAGTCAGAAAGTGGAAGTTGATAAGTCAGAAAGTTGAAGTCAATATGTCAGAAAGAGGAATTTGATAAGTCAGAAAGGGAAATGAGGTACAATCAGTTTCCAATGCTTACATTTTGTAATACAGCTGCTAAAATTTCACATCCCATATTAGTTACAAACTAAAATTAATATATTTACCCGGTAACTGATTTTCAAAAAGTTCTTTTTTGTATTAGAGGTAAAAAACATGAATTCTACTGCCTTAATGTTGAGCTAGTTCTATTATGACATTTTTCATAATTACTGTGACACAGTGTGTATAGATGTTGGAATGATTTTAAATCTATTTACTTTGCTATACCTGGAGTGCATTTAGCATTTATATAAGATTTATTTTTCTAATGCTGCCTCTACCACTGCTTCCTTTAATCAAATTATGTTAACAGCTTTAAAACATGTTTATAATTAGACAAATCAACATAACAATAACTTACTGGTGCTTAATAGCTACATAATTGGATGGTATGAGGCCTTCCTTCCCTGCGAATGCCCCCTCCCACCACTCTGCGGACGCCTTCGTGTACAGGACAAGGTTATCTCCCTTCTTGAATGAGAGTTCGCGATCTGTACGCCCCTTGAAGTCATACAATGCTGAGGCCTCATAGACTTCTGTGTCTGAAATAATGTAGGGTTATATATCAAACTTTTATAAAGTAAGATATAAGTAAATCAAATAATAAAGCTGTATGATAACACAGTCAAACGAAGTGTTATATGTATGTTGTCTGATACGCAGTTTATAACTACATACATGTATATAAAAAAATCAAACTTAAAAAAAATAATCTTATTATGATTGCAGCATAGTGAGGTCTAGTGGTATAGATTGCAGTGATATATACCGGAGCCCATTAAGCTGTGGAAAAGGCACTTTATAATAGATATAGACCTGGTGGAAAAAGACAAATACTGCGGGCTCAATGCAAGACAAACTTAACTCCAAATGAGCAATATGGCTTGTCAGCAAACTTGCCCAAGATTATGCACAAACACATTCTGACCGAATTTGGTGAGGATAAGACAAAATTTAATGCTTCTAAAGTAGTTGATTGGACAAGACTGATTTTAAGTAATTTCTATTATTTACGGGCAATTACTCTAGAGTGACTCAAGCAATAGGCTGGTTATCTAACTTATCTGATTTATTAGCCCATACACATTATGGCCATATTAAGTGATTAGTGAAGAAAGGCTTTTCAAGCTTTTAATAAGACTAAACCAATTTTAGGTAATGTCTATAATTAAAGGGCAATAACTCTCGAGTGACTCAAGCAATATGGCATTGGTGGTTATCAAATTTGTAGGAGAAATAATGGACGTCAATAGCCTGCCCACAGGTGAAACTATAATATGTTCCGTTCTATGAGCGGGCTCATAATAAAAATAGATGGAGTTACAACTGCCTTGCACTCTATTCCACCAGGCTATCGACATTGATCTTATATTTCAAAGCCTCCTGCTATTATAGTAGACATTTTACAGATACCAGTAGCACATTTTCACTCTGTATATTAAAATAACTGGACAATAGTCACAAATATTGCAACGCTATTTACTGAAAGACATTTGAATAAATATAATGAAATGACATGCAGTAAGATATTAGAAATTAAACAAAATATTCTATTGGTCTGCTCCTACAAAAATCACATGGTCACTGTTAAGTCATCTTTGGATACCAATGATTGGCCCATTCTGTTACTCATCTTTTTGTAAGCAGCCATTTTATTGGTCGATGACTAGACTACAAAGTGAGATAAAACAATGTAGCTGAAATTTCACATGTAACAGAATGGGTCAGACAGGGTTTACCGAGATGCTGTTATGTATACATCTACTTGAAATAAAGGGTTAATTTCTTCTGAAACTTACATCAATTAGGAAAGCATTCAATGTATTAAAAATATCATTACAAGAATGTAATAGGAAAACACATAAAGCAATTATTTGTATGTTTAAAGACAAACACATATCTGGGGTATAAATGAGGACTTCATTGGAAAAATGTGACCTTTTTCATTGTTAATTTCCAAAGCACAAATACTGTTGTTAGTTAACAAAGCTTGTCTGTTTGTAAAACTGTCATTGTTCAATGCATACGACCTTAATGCAGTAGTAAATAGGAAACATTGTGCCAATATACAGAAAATATCTATCCAAGGATAAAAAATGAGCACTGGGAAACAGCGCCACAGGGCCAATGCCAACACTCATCTTTTGTTGTTTTTCTGTAGAATAAGGGGCAATACTTGACAAATTTTACAGACAGAGTTAGAGGCCTTGTTGTACATGTGGGTATTGTCCCTGGCAACATGTGTACCAAGATTCATTTGAATATTTTGAACAGTTCGTGAATTATGGCCTAAAATTGCTAAAGTCTTTGCACGCTGACAATGCTAAGGCTATGACAATACTTCAACTTTTTCTTTTTAAAACAACAGACAAGCTCAAATGAAACATTCTGAGTTAAGATCACATTTATACAATGTACACATTCAACAGTTGTAAGAGGACAAACATGTACATTACTGCCTGGTGCTTACCCATCATAGAATCTGATTTCACGGGAGGAAACAAATACACAATTAAAACATTGAAAATTCGGGAATATAAGTACATTACTCAGTGCAAAAGAACAATAAAACCATGGTGACTATATAGTTTAGTTTATACTAACTTCTTTTAGCTAGATTGTGACTAAAGATGATAGCTTAAAGAATCAAACTTGACTCCGTTTCTGGGCAGACACCAGTACTGGTATCCTTTTTGAGAGGCCATTAGAAAGTAAACCCGGGTAGGGATCGAACTTTCACCCCCTTGGGTTGACAATGATATACATGTAAAAAGTTTATATTTCAAATCAAAAATTAACATTTTGTTCTGATTGTTTTATAATAGTTTGTTAGAAAACCAAAAACTTGTACCATTACATTCTTATTTTTAATGTACCTGAATATTTAACAGTTTCCAGATTCAACTTAGAATTACCTACGAAATGATCACAGTAACCTCCTAACATTATAAGCAACAGAACTGCTGATAGTTGACAACAATAAGAAGAACAATTCACCAAAGTAAAGAATTTGATTCGCACTTATACAAAACTCGCTGATTATTACTTTTAGACACCAAAGCCTCAACATTATATGTAACATGCCCCAATTTCTCAAACAATGGCTTATAACAGGAACAAGAAAGCTCTATCTTTTTAACTAGGTATAAATTGGGTAATTTTGAGAGTTTTGAAAGAAATTTCTCTTAAAAATAAATTATGTTTTAGTTTATAAAATCAAGTTTAAGACAGTAATTTTGCAGAATAAAATATGATTCTTTAAAGCTGTTATACTCATAAAATTTCAAGAAATTGTGGCCAGATGTTTTGCACTGAGTTTGCTAGGATATATTCCTTGCTATCATGAACATTTCAGCATAATTGTCAGGTATACCTCCGAGGGTCATGCATGAAGCATATATAGTTTTCCTTGCTGAATATCAACACATTTCAATTATTGTATTCTATGTTGTTTGTAATAAACTAAATGTAAATATACTTTATAGCATTAAAGTTCTGCTATGAGATACAATTGACCTGTTAACACTTCAAAGGGACAGGAATGTCAAAATTTCACTAGAAACCAAACTTGAGAGTCTACAATATATAAAATCTTGATTTTTAACATGTTTCAATGTTTGGCTCTACTTATTATTTCATTTACTAGTAAAAGATACTCGCCAGCAGCCAATTGAATCAAACTGTCTTAAGTTGCAGCTGGTAAACTTTAGGCTAGATTGGGCAATTATTTTTTTAATTATTATTAATTAAATATTGATTATTGACCAATCAATAGACGTTTTAGTTTACTTCGACCAATCCAAAGAATTAACCAATTTTAAACAATTGGCTGCAGACATTGTTTTTTTCAACCGATTTTATTTCTTCAATCAACATACTTGGCTTCATAACTCATTGTCCTTGTACAAGACGGAGATACTTGTAGATGATATCAGAGAAAAAATCACAAGAAGTAATGTTCACAACCCAAAATGGTATAGTATTAAATTTTGCTTACCTTCGTCATCATCACTCGGCATGGAGCTCTCTCCCTCCTCCTCCTCCAGTCCATCAAGGGAGTCTTGTCTGAAACATAATTGTAATCCAGCTTTTAGAAATAACTCTAAACAATCATGCAATGACCTAGTTGAACTTTATTTTTTCTTTGTTTACAGTCCAATAGACAAATTGTTGAACAATTTTGTAATATTTATTTCTGAGACAATAGTTTTTGAGTTTTCGTAGCATAGTATGTGTTTCAACTCATGATCAGGTAAATTTTAAGTATAGCCCGTTTTCAAGATGACCATATACTCATAACTTGTGACAAGTATTTCAATATTGCTGAACAAACAACAACACCTTCAGCCATCAAGAATCCTAAGGCGTGATTTTTTACTTAGGAGAGATTTCAAATAGTGCAGTATAACTGTTAAAATCTCTCTTAGGCAAAAAAATGCTCCTATTTTTTATTGCTGATGACACATGCACGCAAATTCATATTATATTGCTTACCAAAACTGCCAAGTTCTTACCCCATATCAACGATACATTTTTCATACATCTCTCCTCCATCAGACGGGAAAATCTCATCCTGGTTTCGTATAACTGTCTTGATCACCTCGTTGACATTCGTCTGGAACGTGACCTGATCGCGGTCGGGCGGGATGGGGATCAGAGTCGGGCCGAAACAGATGGCAAGGTTGTAGGGGTCCATCATGTTCTCGTCAGAGTATTCAGACAGACTATAATATAGATTATCAAACAGGAATTAGTTTAGGTGTAACAAATTTTTTCTGACCTTTAATTAATCTTCTCCTTTCGGTATAAATTTTTCATATTTTCTTGTACAGGAAAGACATGTAAATATACCTCGACCAAATCCGACTAGTGAAAAGTGTATAAATGATATTAAGATAAATCCTTACTAATGACTAAAAAAACTATATTTAAAAGTCCTGACCTATCCCTACTATAATTTTGGCAGTGGCAGACAAAACTAACAATTCGTTTTTTGACAGCTTGAAGAAGAAAGTCATTTTTGAGACACAAAAATGATAAGCTTCTGTTGTAGCTCAAGTCAGAATGTTTGATTCTACCTAAATAAAAAAATTTTTGTATTCCAAAAAACCTGAAATGAAGAGTTTAATTTTGATATTGTTTTTGAGATGTACAGCAACTATTACATAACATACTACCGGTACATAGAAGTTGCCTTATTTAACAACATAAGGTTGAGGAATGTAACACTTACTGGTTGAGGAATGCAAAGAGGTATCTCATGACGATGACTATCGGCCTGGATAGTGACAGCAACAGTTCCTTGATCTTGTCTATCTTAGCCTGCTCATCTAGACCTGAAAATCAGAGTTTAATACAATAAAATAGGAGAGATGGCACCATGATTTCAGAAAACTCAAGAAGAAGAATAAGTTAAATATATCATCTTACAGGCCATGTTTTGCTAAAACAGTTTCAGCTGATTTCAAAAAGACCAGTCAATTTAAGAGTGAAAACTATATAACTTTTTCTGGTAGCTCTGTAAAAGGCAGAATGGGTATTTTCATTACTACACAAATAAGCTTCAAAAAGAAATTCATTCCTTACACTCTGCATCACAAATGAGTAAAAATGAATCTTGAGGCTAGGGGTGTTGCTTATTCAGGGAGCTATCTTATTTAGAATCTAGGATCAATTTTGTATCTAAAAGGTCTTCAACAGTAGTATTACAGTGTTGGAAACTTCATCTTGGTACGCAAATTGCTCCCATGATTCTGGGTGAAATGGCCAACAAAAGCTTACAGAGAAAAAGCCTAAAGGTCACTTACGACTACAGTTAATAAGCTCGTCAAACAGCGGCAAGGGGAAAAGTGGAGGTTTCAGCTCCCTGAAGAACATTTTGAGAACTCCAGCTGCAGAGTTTATTTTCTCACATGCGTCTTCTTCGTCTGCTAGTGGATCATCGCCTAGAAAGATAAGGACTAATTTAGTTAAAAATCAGTAAACTATATTTTGGACATGGTCCAACTTTTGAAGTGGATGGAAAGGACATCAATGACAAATTAAAATGAGGCATCATTGTTTACTATAATTATGTATTCTGCTTTTTTCATTTCTTTGGAAAATTCTACAGTGTTTTTCTTTTAAATTGAACTAATTCCAAAGTCAATCAAAACTTGGACATGCTGCTTTGACTTAAAAACCTGCATATAACTTGTGATACATTGCCATTATATGTTAAATTATTTAATTACATATTTTGTATGTGCTGCGCTTTTGTTTCAAATCTGTACCTTTCTCGAATGCTGTTTTCAGGTCGTTGATTTCGACTTGTGAGCCGGGAATTCTAAAGATCCCCTGATGGTGCATGCCGTACAGGTTCAAGACCCGTATACAGCTTTTAATAACTGTAGGGATTTCATGGCCTGTTGCCTGCAAGGATGATGATGGAATGTGATAATAATTTAAACTTATTTATATAACAACAATTCTGGAACAAGATTTTAAAACATTATATTAATCACTCTCATTGGCACGATTTTACATGAGAGTGTGGTCTTGTGTTGTGGGGGGAAACCAGAGTACCCGGAGGAACCCCACTTGTCCGGCTTGGTGAACACAAACTAGCGTCAAATGTGATAACAAGTTTACCAATTTGTTGTTTACTTTTAGTGTTCTATCTTTTAAACCATTAGAAGTCATTTCAAATATACCCATGATTTTCTCATACACACATTCAATAAAAATTGTAATAAAGTGCATAGATGATAGCACAAATTGGATGCACAGAGTTCAACTTTAACACTACAGCCAAGAGTTATCAAAAGGATGCATCTACACATATTTAAACATCTTGGCTGTTTTAAATACAAAACCCACTTGCAAAATATGCACCGTTTAGTCCTTTGTTCCATCATTAGCTAGGTCCTCACCATTGTGGGCAGCGAGCAAACAAACTTCATAATTACCTCAATATATTCATCCAAGTTTCCACCAAATAGTTTCGGCTGCCCGACCTGTGGGTTCCGACCTATACGTCGCTTCTTTGGTTTAGGGGGCAAGGAGGGCGGCCTTTATTAAAGAAATAATTTTCATTAACATTTATGGCAGCAATTTTTATTTTGGAAATTTGGATTCATTTAAACTTACATCATGAAAAATGTTTAACTTGTTCTTATTCTAAATCAGAAGACAGATGTGTGAAAGTTGAACATGAAAAAAAATATGTATAAAGAAAAAGAATTTGTTAAAAATAATGAATTCAATACTACTACTACTAAATTCATTGGTATTGATATATCTACTTTATTTTCAAGAAAAATCATTTCATCATACAGGATTTACATTATTATATTCATGAAATCGATGATTATAAAGTACTTGGAAAAGAGCACAATACAAATTTCATCAGCACTGTTATCATTTTTATAATGTTAAATATTTATGATAAACTCAGTAACTGAAAGATACAATAATCCCAAACACAATTAAAAGAAAAAAAAAGTTTCACTTTTTAAAATACATGTACATTACATCATGCAAAGTAAGATTTAAGCTAAAGAGTTATATAAGGGTGCTGCACCCTGCCCTTTTTTGGTACCCCCAATCTGGCCTCATGAGACCTGCATTGGCACCCTTCAACCTTCTTAGAATAAAATGCTTCAAATTATCAAATATTTCCATTGTTTTGTTTAAAAGCTAAATATATACGAAGACATATCTGGCAGTTGAAACCAAAAACTACTTTCTTAGGATTTTTTTTTGTTGAATCTGTAATATTTATGTACTTCCCAAGCTCAAACAATGCTCCCATTTCACCTTTACCACCCTGTTTCTCTTCTGCAGCACCCTGCCCTGCTCAAACCCTATGCAAAGCTACATAAATAACTGCAATTTTGTGTAACATGCAGAGATATACCAGAATAATTCCGATAATATTATCTTGTACCAATTGGTTTTTAACGAGTTGTGGCAATATCATTTCATATCTAATCGCTGCATGGGGATGTTGTGCCATATGTTGAAATTATAATCATGCCATCTGTGACGTATGTGCCAAATATAACATTATTTCAAGTGAAGTCTGTGATAGTAATATGACTGCATTAGCAATAATCAAAGCTAACAAAATGTTGAAAATAAGGAAAAAAGGCTAGAGTTATGTTTTTGAATACTGAAAAGTAAAAGAATATTAATTTCTTAACAACATAAGATGATTATGCATATAGCCTGTAATGCACATCAGAAGAAAATCATTCCATTTTTCACCTATTGAGAGAAAACCTCCTACTCAGTTCTAGATATATCAACTTCTCAGAGCCTTTTCTGAAATAATTATGGGAATAAATCAGCCACACTGAATTTACCTAGTAAGATATTCAGTAATTTGAACACTGTTGGCATCTAACTCCTAAGTTTTATCACTTGAATCTCGTAATGAAGAGTCATCATTCTCCCGCCACAAAAAAGGACACAAAACTGTTGAGATTATCCTTCATTAGAATACAACCTACACATACAGCCAATGAAATTGCAGATAGGCAATCATTAAGTACTAGGCTTAATCATTCAGAATTTAAACTTTCGCGGTTGTTTAAAGGTCCGCACACTTCCACTCATCAAATATACAATCCCTGCATCAGATTTTGCATTGACAATGTGTCAGCCAATGAGGTTGCATTTTCTGTCACTTAGATGACCTCAATTAAAATCTTCATGATTAAGAAGGGTTCAATTGCAAGGCTCACTCCGCCCATTCTTAATCATTAAGATTTTAATTCACGTCATCTAACTATGGCTTGTGCATCATCTTTACATATGTAATGTTTTCATGTCTACTCAACAGCGCCTTTGTACTACAAACGATATTGCTGAAAATCAGGTGCAAAAACCACACTTTGTCAGCTCTGTCTTTTATGTGGCGGGATAATATTCATAGCTTTGTTTAGACTGCCTTTTAACATTCCAGAATGTAACCATGCCAAGTTTGTCAACAGTACACCATTTACCAAGTTTTAATAACCAATCCCAAAACTAGAGTACGAGTCAAACTTCATCAAATTTCTTACAGGTGTTCAATGCTAATCTGAGTGGTGTAAGACTGACTCCTAGAAGAAGAATTTTAATAACAAAAGAATAACCAAAGTATTTTACACACAAAACGAAACATTAAGAACTAATCAACTATAATATCAATTATCCAGAAATAGCATTATTAGCAAGTATTCAAATTTAAGCGATGTCTCTGTTTAAATTGAGTGAGACATAATGAATAATTATTCAAAACATAACACAGTCATATATTAAACATTAAATAAAGTTGTAAAGATCACTATTTTGATATCATCTGATCTTTGTTTTATTAGCTGTTTACAATATAATTATGTCGACCTACTATCTCTCTTTATTTTTTTCCATAACAAAGTAATACATTTTTCCAAGAAATATTTTGTTCAAAGCTTACCAATCAATCAAGCTTATCAATCAAGTTAAAACCCATACTTTTCAAATTGCAAAGCAAATTTCAAAGACCACAATACTTCATTGCACAACATGTATCATACAAAATGTAAAAGCGATACTAGACACCTCAAAGCAACAAATCATACCAAGACTTCTGCAATAAGAATGAAAAAAGTACATCAAAACGCAACAAAAATACCAACCTCACTCTAACTCCACTAGAGGCTGAATCTTCGCCAAGGGCTTTCTGAATGGCATTAAACTTGGCCTGAAGTCTCGCAATTCTGTTGTTGCTGAGGGTGTAGGACTCAAATTTCTGAAAGATAAAAGTATGAATTTGTATTCGTTGATATATAGTGAAGCACAACAATTCATGTAAATGAAATGATTTTGTCATGTTGGTCTCCAGTTTTTTTCCAACTATGAAAATGCAAATAAAAGCTGACTGTTCTATAACAAAGTGGTGTTTAACTGGTTTTAAAAAATGAAGTATATTAAATCTTGATAAAACGTCCAACCTTAATCCTATTATGAACAAATACATGAAATTCATGTAATTACCAATACTAATCGATAGTTATTATACACATAACTCATGTAAACACATGTTCCTATAAAAATTGAAAGTAAACATGAAATTCATGTATAACTATATACACATAGCAATAAAAATCGATAATAAGTACATTTTAAAAAGAGTTATTATTGTTATTGTTACAAGTTGTTATTACTTGATTATGAAACATCTTTTTTCTTTTGTCAACATTTTTGTTCCTTGTTTTCTGTCTAAACCTAATAAACTTTATTTTTTAAAAGAAAATAATATACCCTTCAAAATCTTGCCTAATTGGAAATTGAATTTTATGCTGAAACATTTAGCTTGAAGACAATATACATATACCTGACACATTTTGGCACATTCAAAGACAACATTAATTCCAAGGTGAAAATAGGAATACAGTAAAGCTAAAAGGTACCCCACATGGCAGAGAATGTTTGAAGCCTACCATACGCATTATAAGGGCTATCACATTTTTCAGTTTGATATTAATTCTAGCTGAATTGTGAAAACCGTTGAAAACTGATAATAATTGAGCTCGAGTCCATCTTTGGTATAAAACAGAACTGGTGTCCCTATTCAGGGGCCATGAATCAGAAACACAACCTCTACGGTGAAAGGCGGACACCTTTACCACTAGAACACTCTCACCCTGGTGGGGATCAAACACACAACCTCTTGGGTGAGGAGAAATATAATAGCTGCCCATGCTGGTCTCGTGGGTATTAAACCCCTGACGCTTGGCATGAAAGGCAGATACCTAGTCCAATCTCACCCTCATATATTGCAGTTTCAGTGCCAATCATGAAGAAAATCTTAGAACTGTTTTTAGATCTCAGCAATTACCTAACAATAACCTTACTACTTATACTCATATTATACATTGAACAAGTCTTGCAATTACATGTATTTGCATTATACATGTACATCAAATGGTTAAAAAGCAACATAAAAATGAAAAGAGGATAAATTTCAAGCTAGAGGTCTGTTACACATTCATGTACCTTTAAATACGATAGTCTTGTCTGATTTATAATGCACTTGAAAATACAAAAAAGTTATATTAGTTATATCAGTTCATGAAAACAACAACAAAACAATGATATGTTCATTCTTTCCTTATTTCAACTTATTCTGATATATAATGCCAATCCCAGCAACATCGGTATGACAGAATTAAATTATTGTTTAGTATTTATGAAATAGTGCAATTAACAATAAATGTGCTTTATACCATTCGTGCTATTGTCATTTTAATATTTGATCATTTTTGTACATGTGCTGTACTATTCAATAACCTTTGCCATTTTCACGATTCAATAAAATTTGTCAAAACAAATATCCTGGCTGCTGATTTTGCCATTTTTTTCACCGCATCCTATCTATAGTATTAGCGTGTTTTTTTGCCTCTGTCCAATCTATGCTAGCGTCTTATTCGATACTAACAACCTTTAACCATTACTTAAAGCGGAATTTTGTCAATCAATTATCATATGGTACTTAGAGAGAGGGAATGTAAATGTGGTTGTGGCTGCCACAATTGTGAAGAGGTAGATCTGATTTCTTTAACTTTATTATATCATCAAGACTGTTCCATACTCAACTATTAAACTTGAAAGCTTTAAAAACACAATATCTAATAAAAGAAACACAATCTAATATATTAATTGTTAAATCATATTACAAAACAATATTATTTGAAATCTGTTGACTTGACTTACATCTAAGTAATATTTTTCAGTTTCCAGACGCTGAGTTCGTTTTTTGTCCGTCTCATGGGGCGATCTTGGCGGAGTATTTTCGTCTACAAACAAACTGGTGACGTCAATGTCTTTACGGTTTATCAGTTCCGTCAAAGACTTTTCAGTGGCTTCCAATGATTTCCATGTCTGAAAAACATTTTTTTATCATACACAGATTAGAATGTAAAGATTGATTTATGTAGCTTAATGTCATTATAATAATATTAAAGGAAATCAGAAGTACAAATATCACGCTCTTGAAATACAGCTTTCGAAAGTACAGGTAAAACTTAAGTAATTGCAAACATCCACGATATTAACAGAATGAAGATAAGTTGTAAAATTTAATGTTGCAAACTAAATTAAACAGTAATCTTATTCAATCTTATAACAGTTAAATCATAAGTATCAGAGTTTGCACTGAAACATAAATCTTCTCTGAAATTTATAACACACATTGAATAATTTATTAATATTGTTTGCAATTATCTTAACATATGAATGGGTAAAAAAAAAAAGGCAATACTCTGCTAAAAAACTCATGTTCATAAAGTTAATTTATCTTCAAAAGAAATAGTTTCAGGCTTAGTTTTGAAAATGATGCTCTAAAATGATGGCTCAGCATTAAATTTTCCAGCATAAATTGCGAGTGGAATTTTTTTTTGTATTCTTTTTGATAGCTTGCAAGCTTTAAGAAATTAACTACATAGCACTGCAAGCCAAAACTTATCAGTTTTTCTCAGTCAATTAAGGATAACAAAGATTACAGCTAGAATTATGGACCTAACAACACATACTGGAATTGGCAATTCAAAAATCTGTACCAAGTTTTAAAAAAAAATATCTTTACAGTTTTATAAGTAATGGGCAAGAGTCAATTTATGGATCATGCACAGACCCTAATGACAACAATAAGGCTATGACAATATTTTTTTCTATAAAATACCCCCAATAAAAAAAATGAATATCTAAAATTGTATTTCTGAAATAATACCTCATCATTTTCCAACTTGAGTTTTTCTAGAACATTCTGTGATGAGTTGTGACTCTGCACCAGCTGGTCTTGAACAGGTTTTTGAGCACTGATCTGACGCATCTGGAAATGAAACAAGTAATATTAGTTACCACTTTTTTAAACAAGGTAAATCAAAATAATGATTTAATGATTTGTTGGCATGATGAGGTGGAAATGGATAGATTTGTGGTGTGGGGATAACTGGAAGACCCACAGGAAATCCAAATGTCCAGCTTTGTTTACTACCATCCAAACTTAAATGCACCCAAGTTACGAATCCAACACAGAACACCTTAGTTGAAGGAAATTTTGTCTTAACCAATGCACTTAACAGGACATATCCATAATTTTAGATTGTTTTCTCTTTAAGCTTCTTCTCACAGATTGACATTATTGACATCTCTAAATCAGCTGAATTTGGCATCAATGCTTTCAATTCAGTCGTATAAGATAACTCTCTTTTCTGAGGAATAATTATAGAGATAATATAATGTAATTATATAAAACATATTATTTTCATCATTCCTGACTGAAACCGTCACCTATACAAAAGAAAATGGATAATAAACCATGATTTAAACAATGCAATACCTCATCTCCCCGATATGGCTGAAATTCAAACTTTTTCGGCAGCATGAATGCTTGGTTGTTCAGCTCGAGGAATTTCTGCTTGTCGTTCTGTGGATCCATGCGGGATATGACGTCATTGAGCAGGTCCACTGCAGCTAAGTGTGAGTTCCGCATGTTGCAGTGGGCTGTCTGGTAGATCATTACCGTTCCACGTATGGAATTGTGGTAGCCGAAGTCCATACACTGGTGAGAGAAATAAAGATGTAGAAGTTGAAGAATATTTCATTCTTTGTGGATTTGAAAATAATTTTGTTCCAATCATAATATAGTAGATAGTTGCCTGTGCTGGTCTCGTGGTGATGAGGGTGAAGTGTGCAACCAAAAAAGACTAAAGAGTAATCTTTGATACTGCTAAGATATTTGTACACCTGCAACTGGGATAGAATATTTCATTCTAAAAAAAATATCACATCTATAAAAAAATTGGAATGTTGTTTTTTTCTAACGAGAAAACAGTGCCATTTAAAAACCAGAAACAAACACAAAATGTGTATTCAAATGCTACAAATTGTATATCAATGTGAAGACAATGTTGGAACTTTTGCAGGTGCTTCGTTTTGGTCCTATTTGAAGTAAGGATTCAGAATCACATTTTACATTTTCACAGAACAGGAGGAATTTGTACCGGTATACACATCCTTATCCTTGCATTCCTATACTGTAGTGTTTGGTAAACATTCAGAATTTGGTCGTGGTTGGTTCAGTTTTTTACAGTGATTGAATCAGCATAAAATTTGTCGCTAGTATCAATTTTAACCATGAATGACAACAATTTCATATGATTTTCAATGATTTTATGTGACATTATGTACAACTATCTATGATTATCAGACATATAACTTAGTCAGAACACGATCATTGCTGTTAAATGCTTATTGCGAAAAGCCTCTGGCTGTCTGGTTGATAGAGACACATTCTCTAACAAAGACAGATCTACAGACATGATCAATCAATGATTGTTCAGCAAGGCCGATATGTAAACCAGTCAGAAAATATGTCAGCTCATTTTACAATTTTTTACAGTAAACATTCATATTCAAAATGCATCAAAAGAAAATTGGTGAGAACAACAGTTGCAGATTTAATGTGATATGGCTTTCCCAGTCATTGGTAATTGGAATACATAGCTATTCATTATCACCCAAAAGTTCTTAAAAACTGATCCTAAAAGTACACAACCAATGAAGTGAAAACTAAGCGTATTAAAAATCCCCTTGCTTACATCCGTCAGAAGGGAAATATCGTCAGCAAAGTATTTCAGGATTGCGGAGTCAGTGACTTTTATATTGAGGAAGTACTTAATGCATTATTAAAACAAAACTTTTACTGCATAACTCATTGTAATGAAAAATACTAATAACATCCATAAGGTCAGCGAAGTATTTCAGGATTGCAGAGTCAGTGGCTTTAGTATTGAGGAAGTACTAAATGCATCATTAAAACAAAACTTTTACTGCATAACCCATTGTAATGAACAATACTACTAACATCCATAAGGTCGGAGACATCGTCAGCGAAGTATTTATGGATCGCAGAGTTGGCGACTTCAATATTGAGCAGGTACTCGTTACGTGCATGAAGGGCTTTCAACTTGTTCACTGAGTATTTGTCCTTTTTCTGAAATATAGAAATACATGTCAAAGTCATCATGCGATCAATTTTTTGCATTTTTATTCAATGACATTGGTTTGAAAATGCCTCTCAGCCTTCACAAATTACTGATTTTTTAGAGAAACTAACCCAAGGTATTATGATAGCTGAAACAGTTTTTACTAGCCAAGAAATATCGTTTTAATTGATTAAATGAAATTAGTATGCAATACCTGAAATCTGCATTAAAAACATCAGTACAAATATTTCTTTCTTCATTACAGGTTGCCTAGAGGAACATAGTCTATATCTAATTGCAGCATCCATCAGACATTTTATAGCAGTAATTCTAGTTTAACATCCAACATTAAGTGATACTTTTTGTAAGGCAATAAATGTTTATATTAACCTTGCATGCCTGCTTTATACTCATAAACCTAGCAGAAATAAAGTGTACACATATCTTTGATACAAAAAACAACACTTTTAGTCTAGAATGTTAGAGGTGATACACTTTGCTAATAGAAAAAAGCTAGGGAATAAACCATAAAAGTTCTGGCATCATGTAATACCAAAGTTCAAATCTGAAACATAGTAATAAACAACAGCTTTGTTCTCTTCCTGTTATAAGTAATTGCAGTATTAATTTCTGAGGCTCAATGGATTAGGCAACAAACTATGACTGTAATTCCCTAGACTGCAAGGAAGAAGTAAGTTGCCGACAATTTTATGAATTTGGGGCAAACACAATAAAGTCAAGACATAGCCTCTTTATTCTGATCAATATCAGAAACAAAGAATGGTGTTGTAGTCGAAACCTAGACAGGACAAAATAACTTAGTGTAGCTTGTCCGCCCCCGGAGAGTCAGTCACCCGATAACCGTAAAGGTGATTTTGGATCACCAATAGGTTAATCTTGAGCTTTCCAAATGAACACCAGCTGGCACATTACCATGAAAAACCTATAATTATATATTTATTAACCCTGTTGAAAAAACAACAACAGAATTTTGTTAAATAATTGTTAAATGCGCAAATCAGGTAGCTCATGGTATAGCTTATCAGTTTATTAAAAAAATATTGTAGAAATTTTAGCAAAGGTTGCTAGTTGAAATTTTCCACTGAATTTCTTTGTTGAGATGAGCCCAGTCTAGCCTGATTTGTATCAGTGTAAAGCTGTCTTCGCAATCAAGCAAAAAAGATTGCACGTTCAGCGCAACACTGCCCTCACTGTATGAACCTGTAAACATCATTACTGCAGTATTCTGCCAAAGCATACCTCATCTTCCTGTTTCTCAATCTTCTTGAACTTTCTGCTGGAGGACAGGGACTTCCCCGAGAGTTGCTGCTCCACCTTCGACTTCTGTGATTGAACCTTCTTGAGGGCTTCTTCTGCGGTTTTGCTCTCTTGCTGGTACTGGTGGTAGGTCTTCATTGCCTGAAAAACACGGTGGAAAAACAATATTTAAAAAATTCATGTCATATACATAGACTTAAAACAGATAGAAATGATACATACATACGATGGATGTTAACAGATGGTTGAAAACTGTGTATACAATTAAAGAGTATGCTGCCGTGAATTCACAGGAATGAAGGATACAGTAAAACTATCTTTTGCAATTTGCCCTTACCCTCATGCCCAAATACTCAATGAAAGATTACCCGAGTACTCGAGTACCAAACCGGATATTCATTGCCATCCCTACTAACCAGGGACTTAGACATATGTCAGCTCTTAGCACAGATAGCCCCTGAGCAAATATAAAGTTTTAATGTGAACATTTTCCTCTAAATTCAAAGTGTCTGTTACCACAACAAAAGTATATATTGGTTAGCTTCACATCCATCACACTGACAACACTGCCTTTAAATCTCACTGTAAATCGAATTTCAGGAAGATTAAGGGCAAATATTGAAGTTTTATGAACACTGTCATACCTTTTGGAGTTCATACAGTGTCTTGAGAATGTCCTCATGGCTGGATGACCCGATATCTTTACACTGAAAAACAAACACAAATGAGATTCGTTATTTTCATTCATTAAATCTTTTACTTTTCTGCAATACATTTCTAGATTGGTGAGGACATGCTAGAAACAAGAGTGGCACAAGGTGGTGCCAACACACAAGGCTGTTCACACAGTGGTTTCAGTGGTTTGAGGTCATCAAGCCGCACAAGTGGATTTTATCCCGGCACTTTGGTTTCCCCCAACAACACAAGACCAAACTCCCACGCAACATCGTGCCAAATAGAGTGACTTAGCATAAATATATATAACTTTCTTCACATTTATCATTTTTAAGTTAATCAAGGGGCATAACTCTGGCCAGGGTGATGGTACCTACTGATATTATCTTCAAGGGCATAGAAACTGTGAACTTGTTTACCAAGTTTCGAGTTCATATGTTTAAAATTTTAGGAACGATGGTCAAAGCTTCCATAACAATCATTAAGTTTCCAAAGACATCGACACCACCATTGCTATCACAACAAATTGTATTTTATGCGTCAAACAATAGACAAGGTAAGGGAAGCTGTATGGGAATGCATGAGCCTTAAAATACATCAAGTCACAATGTCTCGCGTCAAATTTATAGAAGTGAAAGATAAATCTTCGCTGATTGATCAGAGTAGCTTTGTCTAAACAATTATAACACAGACCACAATAATTCTAACAAATTGTCTACACTAACAATCTTTTTAATATGTAGACAAAAACTTCTACAGAACATGTCTACCATCCAGGGCGAATATTGATATTTTTGGACTGGAAGTTTTGGATGGGAGAAATTTAGAAGATATTTCCTCCTGATCAATATCCCTGTGACAGCTAACTGCTATATCTAGATATTCTTTATCAGGAGAGAGGTATTTGTTTCACTTGCTCTTATTTATTTTTCATTTCCTGAAGCAAATGTTCTCTTTTTTGCAATATTCTGCATGGAAAACTCGGTTGAATAATGGACGCTTTGCGCATCGTTAAATTAAATGTGTCATCTAATTTGTGTGAATAATGTCAGATGGTACCAAAACCTTCTATATTTTAATGTAATTTGGTATCTTAACACCACAAATTATATAAGTATGTGTTGGCGATAATGTAGTGTAATCTTGCACACTTAAGTATTTCTAGTCTGAGATTATGGCTTAAAAATCTTCTCATATTACTTGAAACATCAATGCTAATTATACGGTGTAGATCAGATACTTAAAATAACTAAAGCTAAGATGCATTTCAAAAATAATATCATCCATGATCCATGATCATCTTTGCCAAACAGATAATAGAGAAATGTGTTTAAATATTTCTAAGAAACCAATCTATAACAATTTTGGTTTTGCTATCAAACACCGTGACAGGTTACCATGGAAATTGTTTAGATAATATGAGTCATGCACTGCACGTCTAGCTCTTTGATGTTGTCTGATTCCTAATTTCATGAAGATCAGATAATTTTTCAGTCATGAAAATAGCAAAGTGCACCTGATGAAATTATTTAAACCAATTAAAATTCTCCCACCTGAGATAGGACTTGGTTTAAAATTCTCCCACCTGAGATAGGACTAACATTTCATCCTTCCTATTCAGAATGTGTTATAAAGTGAAATATGTGCACTTCAGACAATAGGTCAGGGTTGGTTAACACTTTTATAAATTGTTTTATGACTTCCCAACCATGTAATATTTGAAATCCCTCTTTTGGTATGCTGGATTCAATTGGTTTAAATGGTGCGTTGATTTGGTATACATTATTACCAGTATGCAGAATGCAAAAGATGCAAATGGATAGTAAGACTATGGTAAATCAACTTGAAATTCATAAAGTGCAGACAATGTTGTTGTTTTTTAAATTGCATAAAAATCTGTTACAGAGGGATGGAGGGTTCAGTTACACCCCATTAAAGTGATTTTCAGTATCAATTAAAGGATGAATTTAAAAGTCTTCAAAGACATTACCCGTCTAAAAAGCCGCTGTGAGTTGTCTTGTATTTCCGCAAGCCTGTTGTGCACATGCTGTCCGCAGATCTCTGCAAGTATCCCATGGTCGTGACTCTGTTTCCGCGTGATCTCAAGCAGCTGTGACCAACAGTTGAACGTGCTGAATTTGTCCCAGTGCTCACGTCTGAAATGGACAGTTTTACATTATTTAAATGAACAATGTCAGAATAATTTATTACTGAGCACAGATGCATCATATCTCATGCCATGTGTGAGTGTGTTCCATTGCTTTGTCTATGCATTAATTCCTGAACCTGAATGGTAACAAATAGGTGGAATGTAACTGTTCAGTAACTATAGCATGTTGATAAACAGAAATAATATTCACTTTTACCCCACTCAAGTTATTAAACATTGTTGCAAAATATGATTGGTAGGAAACTAGGCAATGGTATTAAAATAACCTCAGGTCTACATGCAATAATAATAAATGATTAACAAGCGAATACATTTCACTGACTCTGGATAATGACCATGATTCTGACAAAACATAATCACATCTCTAATCATTTCTGAGAGCAGACACCAACAGCTAGGAGATATGGATGCTCATGAATTAGTCAGGACCACATCTAAATGAATCACACACACTTAAAGCATGACACCAAATTACCCAAATGTTCCATTCTAGGAGTCCAGTAATTACCAAATTGCCACATTATTACAGCAACTGTTGTACCTTGTCCGTAAAATTCAGCTGAAATGTGCATCTGCTTTTAAGACCTTATGCTTTGTTAACATGCACAGAGAGTTTGTTTGAACTACTCTTGAATCAGTGAAATTTTCCCAGGAACAGGGATATACACACTTGACTTATTTGTTACATACTTACACTTATGTTCCTGTTAAATCTTTGTTATAATGTTCTCAGGAAATATCATACTTTCGTAATTAAAACAGATTGTGCATTGAAAATATCTATAAATACAGCCCCTAACATGCATTAATAAAAATCTTGGTTGATGCGTGCAAGACAAATTTTATAGTCAGAGCTAGTGACCTTGACCTTTGAATATAGCCAATGATTCAGAGCAAGAACTAGTTTAGCCTCAATCTTAGATTAAAAGACTGAAGTAAGTAAGGCTGTGACCTTAGTTCAAAGGACTAGACAAAATGTGGTCTTGACCTGAGAGCAGATTAGACTCTGGCAAAATGTGGTCTTGACCTGAGAGCAGATTAGACTCTGGCAAAATGTGGCCTTGACCTTAGAGCAGATTAGACTCTGGCAAAATGTGGCCTTGACCTGAGAGCAGATTAGACTCTGGCAAAATGTGGCCTTGACCAGAGAGCAGATTAGACTCTGACAAAATGTTGCCTTGACCTGAGAGCAGATTAGACTCTGACAAAATGAAGCCTTGACCTGAGAGCAGATTAGACTCTGACAAAATGTGGTCGTGACCTGGGAGCAGATTAGACTCTGGCAAAATGTGGCCTTGACCTGAGAGCAGATTAGACTCAGGCAAATTGTGGCCTTAACCTGAGAGCAGATTAGACTCTGGCAAAATGTGGCCTTGACCTGATAGCAGATTAGACTCAGGCAAAATGTGGCCTTGACCTGAGAGCAGATTAGACTCTGGAAAAATGTGGCCTTGACCGCAAAGGAGGATATAATTTACTCAAGAATAAGAAAGCCTTAAACTTAGAGAACTAAGACTTGACTCAAGAGTTAGTAAGGCCTTGACCATAGATTGAAGAACTTGACTGAAAGAGTAAATGTGACCTTTGTATTACGAGCAAGTGCCTAGACTCAAGAGTAAGAGAATCTTGATCTTAGATTAAATGGACTAGACTCAAAAGTTTATATTTATACTTTGAATAAATGTGGTTTTGGCATAGAGCAGATAACTTGGTTCAGATAAAATAATATATGTCATTTATCTTAGGGCAAAAGACTTGGCTCAGAGAAAATGTGGCCTAGGTCTTATAGCAAAGATCATTGGCTCATAAGATGTGGCCTTGACCTTAGAGCTAAGGACTTTGCTAAGACAAAATGTAGCCTTGAGGAAAGTGAATGACTATTAAAGTGGGGCCTGGCATTTTGAGCCATGTTGTTCGATTGTTTTTTTTCATTTATTGTATATTTATGCAACCTAAACATAAATAAATGCACTTATGTAGACCAAGATTTTTATTTATTTTTAGCTACATTCATGTCTCATATATGTCACCTGTCTGCCAAGAAAAAAATCATTGCCAAACAATCATACCCTAAAATACTTCATCCAATATGCTTTCAAAGCAGAATTTGTTTTATCATGCAACTTTATGCTTCATAATAACAAATGGTTTATTATTAACTTACTTGCTTAGATATGTTTTATCTTGAACTATATTGTCATATTACATAACAATTATCCAGTTGGCATGTTATCATAAGCAATTTTTCACATGAAGGTAGAAACAATTTACTCCTTTCCCCTGTTAGTTCTGCTAATTGTCTGCATTATTATATCGCATGAAACAAAAGATTACAAAGATCCATGTGTTATACTTTCTCATGATATTCCGTACAATTTTTGTTCAATTCTAACAGTCTTTTTTTGCAATACTTGCTAAACTCACCAGCTTAAAGTGAAAATGCTATGATTGTTGACTGTAACATACAATATGCTGTCAAGGTTTTTTCACATTGTTATATTTAATGAGAGAAATTAATTCAATGATAAGCTTAAATATCATACATTTTTAATTAGGATGCAGTGGCAAGTTTGAAACTAGAGCTATAAAGCTATCACTGAATCTGATTGAAACACCAACCACACAATCAATATCCCAGGACAGATGAACCGACAGACGGACAGGACAAGGTGATTCCTATATACCCCGCACCATACGTGCCATTTCCCCCGGCGGGAGGAAAAATCCCCCGGAATTTCGATCCATCCCCCGGTCTCCCGGCGGGAGATAAAAATCCCCCGGAATTTAAAAAAAAAAAAAATGTGAGTGAAACTGAATGTAAAGAAACAACTCCACAAGGGTGAAATGCCAAAAGGAAACTTTTACAACAAGTGATCAATTAATTTGTAGTAATTATCAAAGGCAAAGAAATATTACTATTTCGGAAGGAAGAAATTAATAATATTTATTCTATTCTCTTATTGTCTGAAAGTCATCACGCTGATAGAATTAAGCACAATTTTTTAAAAGACTTTGGAGGAAGGTAAATTTAATTTAATTGTCTCGAAAACATATTTTTCCAATGACATATTTTGTTCTGCAAGTGCATTACAGTACGACATGACAGTGTATCATAAGAATATGATAAATCATGAAATAAAATAATTCTGTATAATGAAAAAGTTAAGAGGTTTTCACAGCAAACGATATGTGAATACATTTTTTCATACTTGCGTCTAAAAATACTTTAAAATTTCGCCAACTTAGACCTGCTAAAAAAAATCCCCCTGAATACAACCAAAATCCCCCTGAATTTTCAGCCTTTTGAACAAATCCCCCTGAATGGTCTCCAGAAAATATGGCATGTATGCTGCACCACCAAGGTAGATATAAAACAAGTGTATTTATACACCAGTCAATTGTAACCATGCCCCCCCCCCCCCCCCCAGGTCCAGGTAATAGTGGGGACTTTGACTTTAGGTCCAGCCAATCCCAGGAAAAATCCCCGCTCTGCGCGGACAACCTGCTGGTAAAATCATGCCCCTGCACCATGGGGACATTCTAGGAAAGGTTCAATTTCCCTGCAATTTTCGGCGCAAAATCAAAACCACCCCATTCACTCAGCACTGCATGGCCAACTGGAAGGTAAAAACATGGCCCATATCCCCCACGGTGTAGACCCGGACTTGGGAGGTCAAACAATTGACTGGTGCATTACATGTACATTGAAATATCTTTATTATTAATTGTGACTTTCGTAACACCCCACAGCCATATATAGTGCACCAACTATAGGAAGTCAGGACTACAAAAGCAATTCACATGTTATTTATTATTTCTTCCTGCCTATATAACAGTGATTACTATGAAATATGAACAAAGAATTTCCAATATTTTGTTAATGCCTTTTGATCTTGCAAACTTTTATGAAAATCATGCATAATGCCATGAACTGCGTGAACTTTTGCGGTTTAACCTATGAAGTTTATTATGGTATACATAATCCCACATAATGCTATATTTCCATAAAAATAAACCTTAATTAGTTCTGTTCCTAAAGATACATCTGAACATCTTTTATAATGAATATAGAACAAAAGCTTAGTAAAGATGTTGTTTGGTTTTTTCTAGAACTACATGTACTGAAATTTATATAATGAATTTGTTTATTGTTTAACTTGAAGACAATTACTAGCTACAAATATGTACATCATATTTTATTATCAGTAATTTTTAACTTAAGTAACTTATAATTAAGTTTATTGTTTTTTTTATAACTGTAAAAAATCTTGTTTTATTTTCTGTTTTAAACATTCAAGAAATAAAAAAAATATTGACATCTTTCAAGTGTAGACCTATACTCTATACAGTGCCTTTTTAAGAATTTAACTACTTAAATCTTATCATGTTTTTCATAACTCTTTTAACATGACGAGCACGCATTAACACTTACAGATGTATACAACATTCAGCAAGTCATGTGTATCCAACTTATTTTTCTTGGCAATGATATCTATTTGCTAAAGAATTAGTTGTATTTGAAAGCAGCATGGTAGGTAAAGATCTGTGAAAATCTGGTCTGATGCAGTTGTTCAGGAAACTTAATTCCCACCTCACATTAGATTCAGTTAAAGCTTTTTCTTGGCAAGGAGAAAGGAAACGCTTGCCATTTCAGATTCTGACATTTCATCCGACTCTGTTATTACTGCATTCAAGGTATAAACTGCAAACTATGCACTTATACAAGAACAAAGATTGCAAGGAATCTGATGTGCTTAAAATGTATTTACACTAAACAATTATCAAAGTCCCATTACTCTGGAGTGTTGGAGGCAATCTGTCTGCTTGTTATCAAGATTGGCATTAAGACATGTACAATATACTGAATAGGATGAAAATTCTTTCAAGAAGTCAGAAAGCGAACAAATTTTGGACACATCTCACCCGCTCAGTCCCATGAGACATTATCGAGGCATTTATACGGAATAAATAGATGAAACACTGCTCAACCAATGGTATCAAACTGGTTAATTCTTTGGTTTGGTTATGGCTAGCCGAAATGTTTATCGATTGCTCAATATTTGTCCAATAATAACCATTGACCAAATAAATTACATGCATGTGCAAAGTATCCAAAAGATAACCTTTGGTTCCCTTCTTAACAGTTACTAAGGCGACCTGGGTTCGATTGCCGACCTGGGCGCATGTGGGTTATGTGGGATTATGTATACGATAATAAACTTCATTGGTTTAACCACAAAAGTTCATGCAGTTCATGGAATGATGCACCAAGCCTAACATTAGACCACACTGGTAATTATATAAAAAAATATCTCACTTTTGTTTCTCCTGTTTGTGTCGAGACCAGGTATTTTTTACAAGTTTGTCCAGATTTCTGGAATATTCCATTTCGAGCTCTGCTTTTCGTCGATAGAAGTCCTGGATCTCCTGCACCATGGCCATCTGCGTTTCTAGACGACCCTCGAGACATTTTAGCTGTTCTGCTAGTTGCTGTCTAATGTCTGAAAATACAAATAGTGATTGTTGTGTTATTTGTGTGTGCATAAATGTGTATCAATCAGAGAAATTCGCTGATTTTCTGTCCTAAATATGAGATATGTTATATCAAGATTTCTAGGAGCATTTCATATCTAAGCAAGATAGATTTTCAGCAGTTATAATGGTACTGCACTGTAGAAAATCTCTCGGATTTCCTAAGGAGCATTTCATAATTTGTAGGAGAGATTTCAGCAGTTATAATGGTACTGCACTGTAGAAAATCTCTCGAATTTCTAAGAGTATTTCATATATAGGAGAGATTTTCAGCAGTTATAATGGTACTGCACTGTAGAAAATCTTTCTGATTTATAAGAGTATTTCATATATATAGGAGAGATTTTCAGCAGTTATAATGGTACTGCACTGTAGAAAATCTTTCTGATTTATAAGAGTATTTCATATGTAGGAGAGATTTTCAGCAGTTATAATGGTACTGCAATGTAGAAAATCTTTCTGATTTCTTGGAGTATTTCATAGGTAGGAGAGATTTTCAGCAGTCGTTCTGGGTGCCGACTAATTAACTTCAACAAGGAATGTCCAACAAGATCCAGTTTGGATGACTTTTTCTTGAGGCTCCCCCCCCCCCCACCCCTCATTTTGTAATGCATAATTCAGGGGCTTTAATATCAAGAATTCTAGCAACATAATAATTATTTTTAAGGAGTGGATTCGCGGTATGCAGAGAAATGGCACTATTTGAGAACCTGAGAAATGCAAAATACTTCATTGTTAATTGAGGTTGAAAATGGATGAGTTTTCAATATGTAAGGCTGCTGGAAGGTGGTTACATCGCAGATACATAATATTTTACCTAGCTGGCTCGACTCTGCCATTTTGGGAGTATTATGTTTATGTGAACTATGCACAAGCAGTGCAACATTGAATTACTTAATAATCTTAAAGGGCCAAAAGCCAATAAATTTAGCCCTGATTTCTTAATTGAAAAAATAAATTATGATTACATTCATTATTTCCTTGTTTTAAGCTATCTTATTTCACAATAATTAGTTTGCCATCAATTAATTTAGTGTGTATCAAATTTGCCCCAAGGGATTTTGAACAAGAGGAAATTTAAACACTATTTCAATTATCATCATATAATGAGTCATTGGAGGACAGTATACAAATGTAAATGGTTATTTTGACAGCTTTTTGACTGGACGTTTTGGTCTACTGATTGCCTTTTATGGGTAGATAATGGTTATATTTACAGTCACTAAATTACTATGTATGGTATTAATATATCACTTCAAAGACAGTGTTTGGTAGTAATTATTTTCAGCAGTAAGCTGTACTCAATTTTCAGAAGTTTCAAGAAATTCAGGTTCACTCCTTATAATTAACATCTTGTGAATGAAGCTATTAATAAAAGTAAATAATTATTCTGCTAGATTTATATATTCAACTTAAATATTCATAGTCACAACCACCAGTGCATATTAACTGCTTGTGAACAAGTTTCTTAACCATTTTTTATAAATAATACAAAACATCGTTCTTATCCTAATAGAGCACATATTTCCAACATAAGCTATGCGGAAATAACTTAATGAAATCCATGTTGCTGAATTTCAGTAAGTATCAGTATAATTGTTGACAATATTAGCGAGCTCCATGCATTTAAAAGCTATATAAACAGTGAAATATTTCATTTCCTATGCAAATGAAACATTACGTCACGCCTCGAATAGAACAAAAAACAACAAACTATAATTTTAAAATTTACTTTTCTCGGTTATGCGATAATAAATTATTGTACAGACTTAAAAAAACTCTGCCAAATCTTTTCTTTCCCTATAACCTTCAGTTTCACTTAGTATAAGCCCATCAAAGTTCCCTGAAACATGACAAAATGGCTGTAAATGACTCTGGCAATAAATTCCTTCCACCAATGCAGATGTTTTATTTCCTTCAGCTGCCTATTTAGTATTTACACGGGGCTGTAATGTTTACATAGAAAAGGGCTGTTCATAAATGCTAAAGGCAGAGCTGAGTTCCAGAAAAAGCTAAATTACCCATTAGTTGTAAGCTGATTGTCCCTTACAACTACCCTCTATGAAAGTCACCTACATGCTTAATTAACATAACGGGGGGGGGGGGGGGGGGGGGGGGTACACAAAGAGCAAAAACTGTTTGTATTAGCATGTAACTGGCATTTTTAATTCAATGGCATTTCATTAGGTAATTTAAGAGCATAATCATATACACATGTGAATACAATTGCTGTAGAACTTCCAACCATGATGCAGTCAGGACTGTTAACATTGTTTCCATTATCACATTCAAAAAAAGTCTAAAAACTGAGGAAGTTATAGCTCTGAATAAAAATATGATTTAGGATAGCTTTATAATCTAAAATTGATTCCACTCCCAGCAAACATGACCAATACATCCCCCATGACTCAATGTACATGCATGTTTGCATTAAACCCCAGACTTTCCTAATAACATGTTCAAGCTAAAAGCATCTAATATCTCCCACTAATAACTTGGAACAAATGATAAGTTTTCCAGTGGAGAGATACAAATCTGTCTATTTCCATAGGTTGTGATGAAAAATTGCCAACTTTGAGACTCATCCTTATTTTGAGACAAAAATAAGCAGTGGTTTGTATTTATGAATAATATTGGTCCGCTTGTTTAGAGCTTTGTATAATAAAGTTGAACAACGTTGTAAATACCATCATTGTAAAATTTAAAATCATTGCTGCACAGGAAATTTAATGAATATATACCAAGTAATCGGCAGATATAATTTCAAACAAGATTTGGGACAACTGTTTTCGGCTGTACTTGCTTTATGCAAATATAATTATGAGCACATCATGAAATATTTCACCTCTTATAGTAAGCTACAATAAACACCATTAACAATTTTCTTGACTCAAAATTCTGAACAATCGGCCAAGTGTAAGATGATGTAAAAACATGTGTTAAACTTCTTACCAGTAACATGCAAAACAATGAATTATAAGTATCAAAAAGAACATGATAATTTGATACTAATTAACCTAATTTTGATTATGTGAAGGCATGAGCTGCTGTGTGCTGAAATGATTAATCCTGGAGTCTCAGACAGTTTAATAACCTGAGTATGAGGGAAAATGTACCAGGCAAGGCTCTAACCAAGGACCCTAATTTCTAAGGAGCAAAGATGGTAAAAATTGCTGTATTAGTTCCAACTAAACTGTCTTACATTCAGTCACATAACACTTTAGATCAATTTCAGTTATGAAACATTTAAGATTAAATGTTAGTGAATTTTATTTGTTTGCCACTGAGTGCATGAATATTAAAATATATGTGATTCCATGTACAAAGATCTTAAAATTTCCTTCATAGATATCGTAACTCTTCAATCACAGTTTGCAAATGTATTGAATAAAGGTTGTTAATCATTAATATCATTCACCTAAAAATTTAACAAATACATGAATGATGATGACTCTCTATATCACTGGGGCGATTGATTCAAGGTTTTAACGTTTGAACAATTAGGGGTGCAACCAAAGTTTGGGCATGCCTCATCTGTAACATCAACTAGGAACCACAAAAATAGGTTCTATAAACAAGTCAATGGGGATTTAAGGATTGTCTCCCTTCAAAAATGATGCTAAAATGGTACATTTTGGTGTAATTGATTTTTCTTACATATTTACATGAAAAGTTTATCTGAATGGCCACTAGTGTTTCATCACACCGACATCTCTCTGCTGATTACCATATTTTTCAGCATCAGCTGTCCATATGTTCAAACCTCACTCAGGTACAACTGATTGTTTTTGATGATAAAAGCAGACATTTTCTGTCTTTTTCAAAGTTCAGCAGGATTGTTTTACAAAAACATGGGGGGAAACAGTGTATCAAAACATCGATCAATTAGGTTTAATGGTGAAACAAGCAAGCAAAACAAATAGGTTTTAGACAAATGTCAGAATTTATTAGGGGATGCTTCCACGTTTCACACAGAATCTTATAACATCCTGCAACCGTTGCGTAACTTACAGCTTAAGTAGCTGCATGTCTTTCTTTCATTGTATAACGAAATTGAATAACTATTGGTGTAATTATTAAAAATACAATTTACTACCATCTACAAAAGTGTATATGTATATATTTATTTACCAATGCTAATCGGTGTTTCAAATACATGAAAAAGAATAAAAGAAATATTTTTTTAAAGCTATGGCCATACTTAGTGTTTGCCCTTCATTTTCAGCCAATCAGCTGGGTGCTAGATTATTAAAATGTTGAGGTTCTTATTTGTGAAGAATCGTTACTTATTGCTTAAGATGTTTCATAATAATGCACATACAGCCCATGCCTACTTTCTGCAAATTTCAGTGTCAACACTGATTTAAATTGTGTCAAAATATCTTGGGGGGGGGGGGGGGGGGGGAGCGGGCGTCTCATGCATTGGTTGACGGGTCTTTTTGACAGGTGCAGGGCATAACTTTAAACCTTATGTAAATTGGGAAGGGCTAACACTACATAAGTCGGTTAGAATTCATCAAGTAAATTCTCAGTGAATAAGAAGCCATGGTTGTTTCACTGCATGAAGACATTACTTGATAAACTCTAACCTATACTTAGATTTTGGAATGATGTGCCAACAGTGACTCAACTAGTGATGACGCTATCAACACCTAGGCTTAAATTGCCAATAAAATACCACAATTTTTTAAACAGACAAGGTTAAAATGCCACTGTTTGTACACATACATTGATTTATTATCTAGATATAGGGCACTACATGTCATGCAATAGACATTCTTGAGAATTTAGATCAATAATTAATTCTTATTGATTCCAGGCACAATATTAATAATACTTGTGACATCTCCTCATCAAAACTTGTATCTCCCATAAAGAAACTCATTATGTTGCCTTGTTATGGCCTAGTAACAGCCGAGTTACGTATCGTAGACATTTACAAGAGCACCTCATAAGGAAGTAAATGCTCATCTGTTTTTCTCAGTTGAACGAGGGCTGAAACAATTATTCAAGCTAGAGTGATAGTACTTGCCATTCTAGGTAATGAAGGTCCTTGTATTATCGTTCACATGTTTACCAAATTTCATATAAATATGATAAAATGTTTTTCAAATTATGGTCAACGTGGGAGTTTTGGCATGAGGACCATGGCAACCATCAACAAATTCAGCTATGCATCCCTCTACTTCCTGATTTTACAAAGATTCATACATATGTCATCAACATAAACATATTTATGCAAAGTTGCATGTAATTGCTGTCATCGCTAGTAACATTACTGTTTCATTTCCGACATCTTTTCAAGTACCTCTTCCCGAGTTGCACATTAATATAATTATGAATATCATTATGATGTATATCAAGTTATAATATCACTTGGTAAGCATGGAAGTTGACATTTATTAATATTTAACCCTTAAGTACACTATAAAGTTTAAACCCATTTAGGCACAGCCAAACAGGTTTAATAAAAATAGCATTCAAATTAATCTCATGTTAATACCATTTAACACTATTGTGTTGTATGTAAATGTATACCAGGTACATAATTTTTTTGTCAAATTTTACCAATTTAATTGTTGCAAGGTATTTGTAAATTGTGGAAAAATGCCTATGAGTGCATTCATCTTATTCTAATATTGACTATATTCCATTGAAATAGAGCATTATTCATGATCAATAACAAAAATAGGGCATCGACATTATATTGACAAGAACAAGGGTATCATAAAAATTCTTATGAAATAAATTAATAATCTAGCATTCAACACTAACCATCACTATATACACGAATTACTACAAAATCCACCCCTCTTATCTAACGAGGAATTTAAATTTTAACAGGCCACTGCCTACCGCAAATTTGCCCTTAGGTTGTGGCAATACACCAACTTCAACAATCGATTTAACATCAGACAAAGACATAAACCACTAAAATCGGTCAAAATCTTCACAATTATATGTACTAACCAAAATATCGTCCTTTCTTTTTGGAATCCGATTTACTAGGTTTTAATATAGAATCCATATTTATTCCCACTGTTTAATCACTCCATGGTATTATAACGGCTCTTAAAACCAAAACACACTTCGCTAGTTCGCTACTCAATGAGACATTATACTACAGCATAACATCAGTGAGGGCTGATCCAAATGTTATCGCCGATCCAAATGTTATCACTGGTGTGTTAGTAGTAAATATTATCTGTGTTGTGTACACTGGCTTCAGGGCAATTAGGGGGAAAGTTCAAATATTTATTTTTGATCTTTGTATTTGATCTTTCAGGGTCATGGGGTCTTGAGTCAATGATCATTGTAGATTAATCTGTCAACAATAATGATCAACTAGGATACACTTCCAAATAGTACCAAATTGTAACAACTTCACTGTTAAGGTCATAATCATTCTTCACTGATCTTCACTCAACTTAATGACAATGATATTGTGTGTGTCTCATAGATGAAATATTTATAATAAAAAGTATTGCCACAAGAATTGTTTGTCTTGTTCTATTAGTTATTTTAAGTGATGGTGAATAAGTGATTGTGGAGACAGCTGGTAAGCTGCTATGAATCACTCCCCTGTCCGTAACCTGGGTTACAAGAAACCAGTATCCCTGTCCAAAGAGAATATGCCAGTGGTGGGGCTGAAGCCCATGATCTGTTACATTAGGGAGAGATTTAATTTAGAATTGAGTTCAAAAACCACATTGGTTAATTTCTGATTAATTTAGTATGATTAAAGGACAGAGTTAAAAAATACCTTTTTTTGGCCTTTGTTTTTTTTTGTTTTTTTTTAAATTAACTTCCATACATTTAAACCACTAAATTTAAAAAAAAAACGCATACAGGAAAGAGTTAAAAACTGTAGAGTCACAGGCATTTTTATGAGTGGGTTGGGTATTTAGGTCAAACAAACTTTTTATTTATTGTGGCCTAAAATTTAACTGAATTAACACACTTCACAGCTGTGATGAAACAGAAATAATTTAATTAACTTTCCATGTTTCATTTAGAACATTTGTGTACCATTAAAATGCAAGGAATTGCATGTGGCTTCAAAGAAAATTGATTCGCATTTCAATTAAACAGTATGCAAATTACTTTCCCTGTTATTTTGACTGAAGCTGTAACATTGTAGTTCATAGTTATGACCAATATAAGAGATTCACAAGTATGTGTCAATGCTCCTCTGTCAATCGAAGGCATAACATATTGAAAATTGCAATCAGACTTATAGGACATGTTATGTTTATTTATATAATATGTTCTTGCACCACGCCTTTGACAAGACCACACACAGTTTCATCTAGGAGTGGTTTCGTACAGTGCTGCAGGCCCGAGGGGGGGGGGGGACTGTTCATGAAGAATCTTAGAGCGGTCTTGTACCCAATTAGGATTTTCAACAGTAGTTCTGCATGTGGAAAATGTGATCTAGGTATGAAACCTCTCTTGGGATGTTCTTGCAACAGCACCCAGTATACTGCTGATAAAAAAATTGTTCCACTTAAGTGGCGCTCTCTGCAGTGACAATATCTATTTGTGGTACCAGCCGAGTTGCTAGAGTATTATGTAAAAACACTGAATCAGAGGGTCCATGGTTTGACCCGCAAGTAGATCTTCGTACTGGTTATATAACCCATGAATGGTAAGTGGTCCTTAATCACATGCACATAGCAGATTTTTTTAAAATTGTCCATAGTTTTGTCCCTAAAAAGCTCTACCGAGCTTTAATGCTACATGCTCGTGCTAATGCCAATGATCATTTGCGACAAAAACAAGTCTAAAATCTAACAATCCTCATCAATAAACAGAAGAGCAAGAAATCATATACTCCAGTATATTACATTATTTATAAATCGTAATGAAAAGGTACTTTTTATCATCAAAGTATCATAATGAAAAGGTACTTTTTATCATCAAAGTAAATGAATATTAGGTATAAATACCTATGACAAACAAATGATCTACAAAAATAAACAGGCAACACATTGCAGTAAGTTAACAACCCTTGTTGGTCAATAGTTCAAAACTCTGTGCCAATAAATACAACTTGTGCAGATCATAAATGCTTCAAATGGACACCATATGGCCTTGTAATCATGGTGGTCATTGTTTTATGTGCAAATGAACTGGACAGTGATGTGAAGATAATAACAACTGGTCAAAACAAAGCCTGCATGACCACAGAGGGGCGACCATAAAGTAAGTTACTATATATGTATTATGCCAATCAAGTTTCTAATGAGTTGCAATTTTCAACACCCACTCACTAGTGGTATGGTTTGATTTTAATGGATTTTCCAAATGCTCATGGAACAAAGGATTTTGGGAAATACTCATGGGATTTTGTTTGCAATTTCTTTCCACAGGAAAGAGTGTATTGGGAAACAGGAAGTGCATCTTGTTACCCAGCAGCCTGATTATTGTATAACACTTGGATAAGTTGCTAACAGGTTTTCTTTAGTCAAGTTTGTGAATTTAAATGATTGCAGGTTCCTTAGCTATTATTGGATAAATATTGACCAGTCATTTTTTTTCAACACACCATCAAGTTATACAATTTTGGGCTGCTGTTTTATACTATGGTGGCTCAGCTGTTTTAAACTTATTTGGTTGCTGTTTCATTATGTTGGCTGCTGTTTTATACTATAAGGTGGCTGCTGTTTTAAACTTATTTGGCTGCTGTTTCATTATGTTGGCTGCTGTTTTATACTATAAGGTGGCTGCTGTTTTAAACTTATTTGGCTGCTGTTTCATACTATGTTGGCTGCTGTTTTATACTATAAGGTGGCTGCTGTTTTAAACTTATTTGGCTGCTGTTTCATACTATGTTGGCTGCTGTTTTATACTATAAGGTGGCTGCTGTTTTAAACTTATTTGGCTGCTGTTTCATACTATGTTGGCTGCTGTTTTATACTATAGGGTGGCTGCTGTTTTAAGCTTATTTGGCTGCTGTTTCATACTATGTTGGCTGCTGTTTTATACTAAAGGGTGGCTGCTGTTTTAAACTTATTTGGCTGCTGTTTCATACTATGTTGGCTGCTGTTTTATACTAAAGGGTGGCTGCTGTTTTAAACTTATTTGGCTGCTGTTTCATACTATGTTGGCTGCTGTTTTATACTATAAGGTGGCTGCTGTTTTAAACTTATTTGGCTGCTGTTTCATACTATGTTGGCTGCTGTTTTATACTATAAGGTGGCTGCTGTTTTAAACTTATTTGGCTGCTGTTTCATACTATGTTGGCTGCTGTTTAATACTATAAGGTGGCTGCTGTTTTAAACTTATTTGGCTGCTGTTTCATACTATGTTGGCTGCTGTTTTATACTATAAGGTGGCTGCTGTTTTAAACTTATTTGGCTGCTGTTTCATACTATGTTGGCTGCTGTTTTATACTAAAGGGTGGCTGCTGTTTTAAACTTATTTGGCTGCTGTTTCATACTATGTTGGCTGCTGTTTTATACTAAAGGGTGGCTGCTGTTTTGAACTTATTTGGCTGCTGTTTCATACTATGTTGGCTGCTGTTTTATACTATAAGGTGGCTGCTGTTTTAAACTTATTTGGCTGCTGTTTCATACTATGTTGGCTGCTGTTTTATACTATAATGTGGCTGCTGTTTTAAACTTATTTGGCTGCTGTTTCATACTATGTTGGCTGCTGTTTTATACTATAGGGTGGCTGCTGTTTTAAACTTATTTGGCTGCTGTTTCATACTATGCCTGGCTGCTGTTTCATATTATGGTGGCTGCTGTTTTATACTATGGTGGCTGCTGTTTTATACTATGTTTTAAACTTATTTGGCTGCTGTTTTATACTATGGTGGCTGCTGGTTCATACTATGGTGGCTGCTGTTTCATACTATCGTGGCTGCTGTTTTATACTATGTTAGCGGCTGTTTCATACTATGGTGGCTGCTGTTTCATATTATATTAGCGGCTGTTTCATACTATGGTCGCTGCTGTTTTATACTATGGTGGCTGCTGATGGTGGCTGCTGTTTCATTATTATTAACTACGGTGGATGTTGTTTTAAACTATGTTGGATGCTGTTTTATACTATGTTGGCTGCTATATTTTATACTACTTTGGCTGCTGTTTTCTGCAATTGAATGTTGTTTTAATTGGCGGATGTTTTCTACAATTGACTGCTGTTTTCTACAATTAGCTGCTGTTTTATGCAAGTCGCTGCTGTTTTATACAAATGGCTGTTTTGTTCGTTTTAATTAGTTTGATATTGATATACTACATTAATATGAACATTCTGTTGTCTGTCCTTCATTATTTGTGGAATTGAAGGATTCTCCATAGATATAACCAAGATAAATCATGTTATGCAATAAAATACTATATAATTTCAGTTCTCTGCTGCCCATGCCTCCACCAACGGGACCACTGGACAGATTTCAATCATTGAGAATAATCTCTGTCTGACAACCAAAAATCCATTAGGCAGATTATAACCACCAAATTTCCATTAAGTCATTGAAAGTGAATTATTTAGAAGCTCCCCCATGTTTACTGATAATTTATGTAAAGAGGTTTTCGATAGGCATTTTGTGCTGAACACTAAGAAAGTTTGTTAGCATTAATATTTGGTGTTCACTTAACAATTTATGTCAGCACTAGGCTGCACCCGGTCTGCTGACATTATCTTAATGACATTATTATTTGAAGACCAAAAATAAACACTAACCATTACATAATACTGCTATGAAATATGTATGAAGATAGAAAGTGACAAGAGTAAGGAAATAATGGCTAATGAAAAACAGATGGATGCATTTAAAACAAATGAACCACAAGATCAATTATCTTGTTTGAAACTGTGATTTTCCCATGGTGATAAGCAATTTTCTCAATTAGACCTGTGAGTGTAGTTAGACAATTTGTCTGTTTCAAATGCTTTTGAAAACATCACAGGTGAAATTTTACATAGTGCAGTGAAGTACAAAAACTGTTCCTACTGAATGAAACCAAATATAACAGTAGCAATAAATGACAATGAAACAATGATAATCGTATATCTTAATACTACCGAACCTCATAATAATTAAAACAATTCAGACATTACACAAAATAATACGTACCAAGAATGTGTGGTCCCTCGGAAATGACATCATCCCCGACAGGTCTTGTACACGCAAACAGAGAGATGCGTGACCCCTGTCGTACATATGTTGGTGTTTTGGTCTTCATTATTTATAAATCCTAGAGTAGTTCTTGCTTAGGTACTCTTTAAGTCCACTGACAGTTCTCTTCAATAGTCTTGTGAGTTATGAAATGCTTTAATTTTGTTTGACTAGTAACATTCATATTATACTATCAATCACTTCCATAAATGCAATTGTCAATACACAGAACCTAAAATCTCCCTCACACAATGAAGTTTCACCAAATTTTCCAAGTTTTTCTCCATGTGCGATGCTCTGTCTCAGCTTTTGTTAAATTTTTAATATCTCTGAAAACTCATCTCTGGGCTAAATTACGATTCACAGCACCCTTGCGTTGTGAGCATGTTGCACATGTTGTCAGTTTCATAGAAAACAAGGCAGTTTTAACACCCAAAAAACTTCTTGGAACTGTAAGTTTTTTTATCTGACATTATCTCTACCATGCTCATGTAATAAATCTGCAGATTTCAGCTCCGTGACTCATTTTCTTTAATAAAAAAAAAAATGAACAGTTAAATTTGCCAACAAAATCACCATCAGTCCAAGAGTGTCCGATAGCATCAATGTTTATGTCTCATAAGTAAAAGATTACTTTGGAATGACATTTTTAGTCGGACTTCCATCCATTTTGCACATAATTCCAAACACTCTTGACAATATATTCCTTGTTTTAAAATGTTTATCCACCTGGAATCAAATAAATATTCCAAAATATCACTCTTTTGCATTAAATCTTTCTTTATAATCAGCAAAAAAGATAAGATTTATTTTATTTATTTTCTCATGTTTGAAATTATTTTTCCAACATAACTCAAACAAGAAATCCAAGGGAGGTCATCCATACAGCCAATTTCTATATTAACAACAATAAGTTGCCTCCCTCAATTACTTATCAAAGAAGATAAAAAAATCCAGATTTTAGCCAAATTATGTGGCATCTGTTACATTAAAGTGAAGTAAAATTTGATGATAAGAACTTCCTGTTGAGCAATGAACCAAGGCAATAAGAAATAAAGATATGGTTATTTTTACACTTGCAAAGCCCTTAATTATGTTTGTATTTTAATTTCATGATAAAATAAATTATAAACTACAAGAAACTGATCAAGTCCATTTTTGAAGTGTTATAGAAACTTAAAAGAACCATATCCGTAACAGTAACCATTGAAGAATTCATTGGTCCTTCCTACTTAAAACAAATCATAAATGATTGAACTCAATTTGTTTTGAAGTACTCAGCTTTATTTGATAGTTATCATAAATAAACCATAAAACAGTTTCCACAATGACAGTTTAAGGAGACCGGAAAAAATATAATAAGCTCAATAAAAGAAACTATTTACCTACAAAGGGTTAACAAGAAGAAAAAGATATAAATATCCCATTAATTAATTTGTCAATAATATTACATCATATTGTACTGGAATAGCTTTTGAAATATCGATATAAGATCATAATCATGAAAACATCTACAATGGCTATATAATGAAACAATGGAATTACTACAAAGAGATTAAGGCTGGTATGAATGACATTGGGAATGCACCCAACAACCTAGCACCTAATTGACACCCCAAGAGGCCTTATTATGCTAAAGACAGAAATCAAGCAGAAAGAAACAGCTGACCAAATGGAATTTGATACAACTGACCAATACATATTATAGTGACCATTAGCAAAAGAACATTTAGTATCTGAAATAAGTTTATACTACATGGTTTTGAAGGCAAAATTAAAATGGAAATGTATGGGTGATGCTAAACTGTCAGGCAAAATATCTTAATTATAATATGAAATGTAATCCAATAACAATTAGATCCAACAGATTCTTTGTTACCTTCAAGAAAATCCACAAATTTCTTAACACTAAAAAAATGCAGTATAATTCAGTTACAGATCCTTTCACATTTATTTATTCAAATTTGATAGATCTAACAGTTTATTGACCAAATTCAGCAGCACTTGAACATGCAATCACTCCCCAATCCACAATAGCAAATAGAAGCCCACACACTAGACATTTAAAGTAAATCCACAAAATCCTCCCATAAAACTTAAATACATCTTACAGACCAATATTCTCCAAGCAAGAGAACGATGCACATTTAGCACTCAATGTCTGAAGCCATACAGACTTTTTACAGACACTCCATGATAATATCAATTCAGAAATATTCCAGCTTAAAACACAGGGAACAAAAGTCAGTTGAAAATAAATATTTTTTCACACATTATACAAAAAAGAACCTTTTGCACACTGCAATTTCCTAAAACTATTCAAAATGTTCCCACACCCACACTGAATAATAATATCAATTTGAGAATATCTCTCCAAAGTCCACTGAAATTTATGCAAAATCACTACAAATATATTTCACACATAATAAACACAAATATATTTCCTTAATCACTTATGACAAGTCTATGTTTATTTGCAAACAGTTTGTATATAAACAAAAATGCAATTCAAATCCATTTTCGCACATAAATGATACCACACTATCTGTATACAAATCCAGACTGATAAAATCCAACCCAATACAGACACATTCCCTCTGGGGGGAGAAAAATGTCAAGAGTTACCTAACTTATTAACAAGAAAGCCATTATCTATCTTTCATCTCTAATTAGTCTTCTTATCTCTAAAAAATCCATAGAAACCTGACTTTATTAGTAACTCATGGTTTTATGAGTTGTAGAAGTGTCATTTATTAATAAGAATTGTTATCATCAAATATTTGGATATCTCATTTTCAGAGGTGAAAATCGGTCAATGATATTACTATTTTATCAGTAGATGATAAAAAATTTAACAGTACAATTATTAAAGTTAAACACTTCAAGTGTCTCCTTTTTCATTTCATGGGCAAAAAGATGGTAAAAAGAAGAGAGAAATTCAAAATACATCCAGGACATTTTATTTGAAGAATCTTGTTTACAAAACAAAACATTTCCAATCCCTTCTCTACCGCCTGATAGCTCATGGTGCTACATGGTTCGCTTCGGGGCAGTAGAATGGGGGTTCGAAGTACCCAGCTCAAGGTGCTACATGGTTTGCTTCAGGGGCAGTAGAATGGGGGTTCGAAGTCCCCAGTTCAAGGTGCTACATGGTTTGCTTCAGGGGCAGTAGAATGGGAGTTCGAAGTCCCCAGCTCATGGTGCTACATGGTTTGCTTCAGGGGCAGTAGAATGGGGGTTAGAAGTCCCCAGTTCAAGGTGCTACATGGTTTGCTTCAGGGGCAGTAGAATGGGGGTTCGAAGTCCCCAGCTCAAGGTGCTACATGGTTTGCTTGAGGGGCAGTAGAATGGGAGTTAAAAGTCCCCAGCCGTGTCAAACCAATAGACATTGAATTATGGCACAAGTGGCTCCCTTGCCTTAAAGCACTCCAAATTAACAGGGAAGTACTTGGAAAATGGGTGTACTCAGTACTGTTTTACTCAGGAAAGTTGTATCCTGTGTGGCTCAGGTGCTTTATACTGAGCATGAACAAAGAGGTCACTTCCGCAAAGAGCTAAAGTATCGCACCCAGATCTCTTGTATCTCAATCAGTTTCTTCAAATCTTCTAATATCTGGATTTAAATTGTCTTGGAATTGCATGCTTCTATCTCATGAAACTATAATGGCATTTAAACACAATTTAAGTCGTGATTCTGTCAAATGGGGGTCAAGACCTAATGTAGCCTATAGGCATAAGCAGACTCAAATAAACAAACATCAAAACTGAACTCATCCAAACAAGGAAATTCAACAAGTCTAATATTCCTCAATAGAATGCACTTTTCTTTCAAGAGAATCTGACTGCCTCACTGTTCAAACCCATAATTGAATTTAACGTGTAGACAAAACATATTTAACAAGTAAAAGGAAAATCTCCATAAGAGGAAATTTCGCCGAAAACCATTCCTCATCATTACGCCTACAAAGTCATGAAGATGCAGCATTATGTCTGGGAAATTCTACAGAATTTTGAATTAGTTTTACGATTTCCGATCCAGGTCTTGTCACACTATACAATAATAAAACCTGCTTTTTCAGAAGTTTGGTTTCAAGGAACAGAATTACCTCAGGAAATACTTGCAGCGATCAAGTCTGTCTAAAAGTGTAGGGAATGGCAAAATTTGTTTTAATCCACCTGATTCAGCGCAAAAACTTTGCAGAGACAGGCTGAACAATATATCATGTGTATTCTCATTTCAGAGAATGATTTAAAACAGCAAAACGACAGGCCTTTCCTTGGTATTTTGGGGAACAACTTATCGTTGGCCTTTCCTTGGTATTTTGGGGAACAACTAATCGTTCTATCTCAATATGGGTAAAATGATTGCTAAAATCATTGAATCAGGAGTAACTAGAAATGTGTCCATAGGACACGGATGCCCCCACTTCGATTTTTTGTCACAGAAAATAAGCCATAATGATTATTCAGGATAATCTGCACATATAGGATAAGTTGAGTTGAGTTGGGTTTTACGGCATCGCAAGACTGTATAGGTTATATGGCGCCATTCAGGCAGGAAAAAACTTGTTGGATCCACATCTCATTTACATCGAGATGATATTTTTTAAGTATTGTTGGGAAATAAAGGGCCCTAACTCCTAAATGATTAAAGCGATTTCCATGGCTATCGAACTTGATCAAGATATTATGGTCACAATCATGTATGTAAAGTTTGGTGAGGATTGGACACATACTTTTCAAGAATTAGATCGGAAACAATCTTCGGGACGTATTTTTCAAGTCTTTTTTTGCAAATAAAGGGCCGTAACTCCTAAATGACAAAAGCGATTTCCATGGCTAAGGAACTTGATCAAGATATTATGGTCACAAACATGTGTTTAAAGTTTGGTGAGGATTGGACAAACGGTTTTCAAGAATTAGATCGGAAACAATCTTCGGGACGTACGTACGTACAGACAGACAGACGTACGTACGGACAAGGGCAACCCTATATGCCGCCACTTTGTGGGGGCATAAAAATTCAAGGGGTAACTTTGACTTTAGGGAATAGATGAAAATATCTGACCCTTGGACATTGTCATCCGTGGGGAATCTGACCTATTGGAATTCTAACCCGTGGGAATTGTGTAGAAAATAAAGTCTTTAAGTGATAAAAGGCTTTCTCTGAATAGTTCTTTTCAAAGCTTAATTAATATGTGTTGCCAATTAAAAATAAAAAAAATGATCTCATCTCATCAGTGAGCCGCGAATGTCAACCAAACTATTTTGACTGATGCATTCTCAAAAACCATTTAAAAACCCAATACCCGTGATGATACCTAATCCAATTAAATACTTCTTTCTTGATTGTGTAAGAACATGTTACAGTTAATTAATAATTCAATAAGTTCTGTCTGAGAAACTGCTAAATATGCTTTCTCCCAATTGTTTTCTTCATTAAAACAGCTTTTTTCAAAGTATCACACATTTTGAGTATCTGTTCCAATACCATTCTCAGAGCACCCTCCAGAAAATGTGGTAAAATCAGTTGACATATAATATATACCACATGACAAAATGGCTAACAGGGCTGTAGCTCAGGTCAACTGTGATGATAGAAACTAGCTGGAGTTCACTAATTTTGCATACTTTAGCAGTATTTAATTTACTCGCTTTTACAGGAGATGTTTAAAACACAAGTGGCACATGCATGTCTATAACGCTAGCTAGTAATCCCCCTCCCCTCAGCCTGATAAATTTAATTACAAACTTTAGAACAGCCGTATACAATCTTATCAACTGTCCCTGGAATTAAGTTAGGAACAACTGGACAAACTGCCCACAATCGATGGTGTATCAGCTAAATTCTATTACCAGCAGACATTAAGCTCTCTCATAAACACTGTTCTGGTCATCCAAACTAATGGAATGGTAAAATGGAAGTCTGCAAATAGAGTTACCCTGTGACAGAGTCAATGTGATGTCCTTGTTATCTTTGTGGTCATTTCAAGTCCAACCAGAGCACCATACACAGGATTAAACTGTATCAGGACATTCAATTGCCTGTTTTCTAGTTCATGGACTTCATGGATGAATCAAGAACAGTATAATTTATGAACTGTTAACGGAATGTTTCATGTTATATTCATGAACTGTTAATGAACTTTCATGAATCACAAACTGTTTATGAACTATGTCATGACATGTTAATGAACTATATCATTAACTGTTAGTGAACTTTTTAATGAATTAATCACAAACTCAGGATAGTATCTATTTCATGTATTATCCATAAACTGTTAATGAACTTTTTCACATGTTATTTAAGAACTGTTAATGAACTATTACGTGAAATATTCATGAACCTGATTTATAAACTGTTCATGATACTAAGTCAAGGCCATTGATGAGCCCAAGTCAAACCCATAATAAATATTCGCCTTTTTAATACCTTAAATGAGCAAAAAGCTGCAATGCTGTGGCATGAGACAATAAAAAACATTTCAGTTATTTTTATATAATAAAACAATGTATATTTAACAAAACTATACGAGTTTGAATGCAAAAGTTACCATAAAACATGCAGTTCAGTGCAGGACATAATAAAATGCAGCTTCAAGAGCATAATTATACTTAGATCGCCTTGGTCATTCCCAACCTAAAACAGAACCATTACCAGCCATTACCAGTAATTGAACAGTGTTATCAGAAATAAGTACATTCTATGTGGCATGTTTCTTCAAATTAATGCCTCTGCAAGATAAATGCCCTAAGAAAATATCTTCCAATTATCTTAATTGTTTAGACAAGTAGAACAATTAGAGAAGAAAGTGGATAGTTTCCGGGATGTTGGATTCATTTAACATGAATGAACATGACATACTAAATGAACAATCATTTGAAAATAAAATGTTTTTGACCTACCATAAAATTAACAATTAAGAAAACGAAGCTACAAAAGAAAACCAGTTATATAGGAATGTAGATCAGATTTGTAACCTAATTAAGCGTTAATTTAGTTCTATGATGATATCTGCAAAATTAGAGCAATTAAAATATGACCCATGTAAAAGTGTCACAAGCAAAGACAATAAAGCAAAATTAATATCAGATCTGAGAGCGAGTTTATGACTTTCTGATTTGAAATTCGAAGCTCTGTGATTGTAAAAATATGTAAGATTATACCACATTCATTTGACATAGATTTGATGAAAATCTGAAGACAAATTCACAGTGACTTTCACAAACAGCATTTTTTTTTTTGACTAGCAGAACTTTCATCTTAACATAGACATTGTTTAAAACAGTAGAAATTTTAAAACTTGCAATCCTGTTAAAAACACAAAACTGCAGTCTCAGTTCATGTAGTACAAAGAAATTTCAGCAAATTTCATTCAAACTTTACGAAATCGAAAATTGCAGCTCAACAACATTGAATCAGGAGTGCCTCAGGACAGTCAATATTGAAAGGAGAGGAAAACAATAAAACAATACAGGACTAATCCTATCCCTTTGTAAGAAATAAACCATTTTTTTGCAGAGATCACATACACTTATGCAACAACTTAAGTTTCAACATTTTGTGGCCAAAAACAAGGAAATCAACTGAAAAGAGGAAGATAATCATAAATGTTTCATTCGTCCACAGCCTCCAAAAAAAGCAACCATTACATTTGCATTATACCTTATTTAGACACGACCTCTTAGACACGTACCACCATCACTTACGGACATTTTTCACACTCAAATAATGAAAGTTCCCACACTTATTTCATTAAAAGACAAGTTTCCCACTCAGCATTTTCACCTCTAAACATCGAGACCACTTTTAGACACTTCACATTATAAAGAAGTCCACTTCAACCTCAAAGCCACTGCCAATTAATTGCCGACAATACAAAATGCCCATAAAAACTTGATACACAAATGTTACAAAGTTCAATGTTATATACACAATTTTCCGATCCTCAATTAAGAAACTTAATAACCATCCAGCTAGTTAAGTTCAAATGGCCGATGTCATATTGTACTGTGATGTGACCTGTTTCATCTGTCACACGGAATAAGGTTTCTACATAGGCAATACAAGCTGCAGAAATTATAGCGCTTTGATATAATATCATTAAAAAAAACCTATAGAACAATGGATTTATTTTCCTTCTGTACTTCTGTGGAGGAAAACAAATAAAATTCATTTCTTTGCATAAATGTGATGAAAATCTGATACATGAAGTAGTTTTCATAAAATTTTACTTCAATGAAGCCTGTCATAATACACTCCACTTATAAAATGTATTCATTTTATTCCACATAATTTACTTATGTTGAGAATATCTGACATTCATGAAATTATAGTTCAATGAAGGGAGATCATGAATTGCTCAAAATACACTGGATTATTCCCCTTGTTTAGAAATATGACAATGTTTCAAAAGCTTAAAACATTTAACTTCAAGCATTCATCAAGTTTGAAAAGTGATAAAAGGTTTCAGGATAATGAACAAAAAAATGTCATTCCACAAAACACAGCCACCACAACAAAAGTTAATCAACCACGAAGACATGATAAAGAATGTTTATTGTGACAATAGTGAAATGCATCATTTTTTTTCTTTTCAAAATGAAATGAGACTGGAACGGTTTAACACACTGTTGATTTTAAGCAATTTACAGCTCAGGATTTGAAACAAAATTCTCCCAAATGACTCTCCCATGATGCATTATCTCTTTGCAAACAAATCTAAAACCAAAGCTATTTAAAATGCAAAAATCATCCATTGTTTGACCTTATAAAGATTTTTTATGATAATAGGAGAAATGCAATTGTAATTGTACATCACGCATACACAGTAAGACCATTCATTTATTAAAAAGGAAATGTCGCAGTGTGAACATTGTATTTCATTTTAATAACAATCATTGAATGTTTTCTGGGTTAATTGAAGCCAACATTTAATTTTTGACAAACGACAACAAGAACCATGGCAACTGCTAGCTGTCTTTACAAAATTCATGCTCTAGTTGACATTTCCTATTTTTTCTGTAAAAAATCATGATTTGTACGCTGAACTGAATAAATCTTTATTCTGTTATTTACCCGGAAATTATGTGAAAATATTAACCCATTATTTATCTAAATGATTATCTGATGAAACTTTTATGAACTCATCCGCAAAAATCATGAAATAATTTTCTGCAATAAAGATAAGACCCTCAAATGATTGATAATGCTTATGAATATAAATACATACACTATCTTATATAAACCATAGTAGACCTAAACAATCTTCATTATCAAACTTTTAAACCAAAAACAGAGCATGAGGTATCATCACTCAAAGAGCATTGCAGGTTCAAAGAGCTGATAAGCACAGCCACACAGGTATGATAAGCACAGCCAAATAGACATTATCTACAGATATGTTCCAGCTGTTTTAAAACCAATCATAAGTGACACCAATGATCCTAAACACTTTTTATACCAACCTTGAATACATCTATGAACAAAGAAGAAAGTCCAGTAGCTGTTGAACTGCCTAAAACTGAAAATGTACATGCAACAATTTGAATCTGACATGAAAGACAGAAGATTGATCATGTATGAAATTCAGATTGATCAAAATGTATACTAAACTTGGTGATAAGCATCCCCTTCTCTACTTAACAACATGTATTCCAAAAAGACCAAAGGCATACATTAAGGTCAGACAACAGTTAATTAAATATCTGTCAGAGACAGTTACTGACACCTGACCCTAGAGCAAGCAAATGACCCTAATTAGCATAATAAGAGGGAGACATATTTACTTTGTTTGACCAGATGGACAAAGAAGATGGACTTAGACTATGTGTCCAATGTCTGGCCATTGAAATGAATGTGCAAATGAAACTTAAGACTAACAACTACTAGTGGACAAGGAAGATGAACAAATAATCGTCACCTCGGCAAAGTAAACACATTACATGTATGCAATATGGGAGTCTACTAAATGGAACAAATGTGTGACAAAATTGAAAATTTGAAAAAAGTGATCAATTAATAAAACATCATTAAGTGAAATACCAACATGTACAAAATAAATTTGCAATCCTAATACAACAGAAATAATTATTAAAATTTGCTGCACAATGGAACGGAAAACTATCCTCAATGAAAACAAATTGGCCAACGGTTCCTGATATAATAACAGATCTCACTAATGAACTTCATCCATTTCACCTAAAAGTATTATAATATGGTACCCAACTGCCAAATGCAAAAAACACACACACAAAAATCACTAAACCAAGAACTTGATATTTATCCCATTAAGAACTCCAGCCAATGTTCCACAGCTTCTTTTTTGCTGTAAAGGTCCAGAGTGTTCCACATCTGTTACAACCATAGCAAATTGACAAGAGTAAAAACACACAAAGAACATTGTTCAATGTTGTGGGGAAAATCCTTTAGCAATGGCAAAAAAACTGATCTTCTGAAAAATGAAGATTCAGGTCATAAATTACCTTAACAGCTCTCCCTGATCATGAGCTCCCGGATTAGACATTAACAAGAATCAGCTCTGGTTCCTAAAGCAACTCAAAGTTGGATTTTCATAATTGCCTTTTTCATAATCTGATTTCAAAGAAAGCACAAGAATATATGCAAATTTGCAAGAAAATTGTCTTAACAATGAATTCATATGAATAAATTTGATGAAAAAGCAACGGGATATAAAATAAACATTGTCAAAAAATTAGATTATTTAACTATTGCCTTTAAGTCACGATTTCTGAAGGAATAATAAAATTGTACATGGTTAATTTCAGTCCAATCATAGCTACTGGTCACAAATTGCTTACATAGTTTTTGAAAGATGCAATCGTGGGATATCCCTACATACATCAAGCAGACAAGTCATATGGGGCTTGCTAGAAGTTCATTTCTATATACCACCTTAATTCCTCTAGGATGTTGTTCAGAGCCGGTATGGCGCATGTAATGCACGGCAGGATTCGATAGACATATATTTAAGTCTAAAGCTTAAGCTGCTTAAGAATGTGCACGCGTAAAGTTACTGGCAGAATCTATGCAATGAGTGTCCTTAACAGTCATTCGGAGCTCCTCGGCCATTTTTATCGAAAACAACCTCGGATGTATGCCGGTACATCAGTTGAAGTAGTTCGTAAAATTTTGAATTATATCGTTAGTTAAATGTATTGTTTTAGAGTTGTATTTAATGATTTAAGTTTAAATTGATTGCCAGTGAAGTGAATTATTGCAAAAATCATTTAGATTCCCCACGGGTAAAGTCATAAAGTTTAACTGCTAAATAAAATTACTACGCGATCTACTTGCAGCGGACTTAAACATGCCACTTTTTGAGTATGTTTACCGTCCAAATACATCCGAGGTTGTTTTCGATAAAAATGGCCGAGGAGTTCCGAATGCCTAACAGTATTTTTATTCAAACGCAGCTAACGCCAAAAGCGAAGTTACGCCAAGAAATTTTACGATCTTAAATGATCTTTTTTAAAACGGGGTCCAGTAGAGAAGCAAGTTTGACATACTTCCCATTTCGTATTCAAGTTAATCAATTTCTTATTGTGTGAGCATAAAAAACATCTGGACAAGTGATAAAATAAAGTCAGGTTGATAATGACCTAATTGCATTACCCATAAAAACACAACATATCTGATTGTATTATAGTTGAGTAATATGCTGACATTATTGTACTTCAGAATTAATGTCATATAATAACATGACCTAGAGATTAAAAGTCAATTTGATATTTATTAAGCAAATGTTTTAAGATAATAAAATCTTTTGGAAAGATTAACTTTTATTTATGAACGACATGTCCTATTGCTTTTTGAATCAGAAGAATTTAGGAAAGCAAAAAAAACAAAAACAAATAGTAATTAAAGTCAATAAAAATGTAGCTTTTGCTAAAAGATTAATTATAGTTAATAGTCAAAAAAGTTGCAATAATCCATTCTCCACAAAACTACAACACAGTTCAGCAAAAGAATTGCAATAAATATAGTTATCCAAGTATTAATCGCTGACACTTTTTTCAGAAAGGGAAAACAGCTCTAATTTGACATCAAGTAAATGAGCATCAATATCAAAAATTGATACCAGTGTTTTGTTTCTAATACATTAATGGACATTTTATGATTGACAAGTCCATAAATAAATCATGAACAAAGGTCGATAAGAGTAATAAAGATATCCATTTATTAATAAGCATGACATGCCGAAAAGCAAATTACACCGAAGAATAATCAATGGAACCACTGTTGTTCTCGTGGCTATAGAAACATATGACAAAGGAAGTTGATCATATTTTGCAATGATTGATGAATGATTTTCAATAATTGCTGGGAATGGTTCCAAAAAAAGACCACTATTATTTCTAAAATGGTTCCAACTCAAGCAGTGCCTTTAATGAAGTACAGTCAAACCCCGTAGGCTCCGTATCCCAGGGACCAGCAAAAATACCTTGCGTCAGACAAATTCAAGCTATAAAGTGAGCTTAAAGTTCAGTATACAGAAATTGGCCCTTAACATTCAGTCCAAGCCAATGAGGAATTAATATGAGCCATACATGTTTAAGCCATTGACAACCAGGGATTGCCTGTATAACTTTCTTTCATAATAGTATTAAGGAGTGAGTGAACCCCTTAGTAACCCCTCTGCATATGGAAAACCACTTTAATTTTTTTTTTAAAGTTTTTCCCTATAGCATACCAACCAGTCATGAATTCATAGTACTCCTTTAAAAAACCCTGTATACTGCATATCCCGGGGGAGGGGATTCAGCCTCATTTAGTCTTTGTGCTGATGCACAATATGTTGATAGATTGAGCTGTGCGTAATTGCTATTATGTTAATTGACATTGGAAGTATTCATAATCAAACAAAACCATTATTTATTTGCAGAAATAGTCTTTCGGAGGCAATCACTTGTGCATAATTCTTTATAAAAGTGACATTTGGAATCATGTACTATATATAGTTTCAGTCAATTTAAAAAAAAAATATCAATATCAATATAGATTTGAAGCAAGAACCTTTTATTTATTAGCGATTATCAATTTTTGTAAATCGTAAATAATGATGGCTGACTCTGTGAAGACATTAAATGATTGATTTTCAACAATACTTGATCATCAATACTTGATCATCTTTAATGCCTTAATTTCAAGTTTCGTATAAATTTTACAAACGGTTTCATTGTTTAAATTATGTCAATGATTTTGCATAAAAACATCATTGCTGCAGCCTGCACAGACCGACTCTGGCGCCAATATGACACTATTTAAGGCTTTAATAAATGACATATGAAAATACCTCTATTTGCTTTAAGGAAACTAAAAAGCAACCAAATAAGCTCAAAAACCTCATATGATAAATCAGAGTGAACTACTTCAAGTCTTAAAATATTGAGAATATCATTCAATTTAACAAACAAACTATATCCAACAGCAAAATTCAGAACCCAACTTCCAAAAACATCTTCAACTGGATTGTCATCAATAACATCTGGTGTCCTTTAATCGAAACAAAAAAGTAGTCCTCCAGAAATAATTGATTTGGTCTCTGGTGTTACAGTGACAGCGTTTTCATGCTTTAGAATGCCCCTTTCAATTCTGTCACAGATGGTGTTTTATAGCGGAATTATTCACATTAACAGTAATTTATTCCTGTAAACTTTATAATTTATAATTAATTCCTTTAAAACAAAGAAACTTTTAATTATCAAACCTTTTCGGAAACCATTAAATAAACATTAAATGCACAATTAATAATTATAAACATTACATCAAAATTGCACAAATTATTTGAACAACATTTATCAAGATATATTAAACCGTATCTATAAAACATTAAAGCACATCCATGAAAACTAACTTCCTACAACTTATAAAACAATATCGAATTTTCGCCATCTATAACCATAGGATCGTTCAGTATTTAACGACTGTATTTAACAGTCTTCATGTACACAAGGTACATGACATGCAGTTCACCTTTTTCACATTTTCGAGTCCTTCACATATTAGCACAAAAAGCACTAAAAGGCTTGCGAATCACTTCTGCGTACTCCTTTTACAGTCAATGACACATGTCCTCTAGCCGAGGAGTACATAACAGGGAGGAAACATCGCTCTTGCTATTAACCCTGGCCAGTAGAATTGCTACAATGTTTATAGAAGTCCTAAAGTAAATAACTTTGTATACTTCCCATAATGTATTTATCAGAAATTATGAATGAATCAATAACACATGAACTTGCATTATAGTATTTGCCCTCCTTATCATGTTATAGTAATATCAGTGATTGTCTGGTATACAGTCGAAGTACCAATCACACCGTCATAGAAATTGGCAATAAACAACGACAAAGTGGTACGAAATGTCTGTGTTTAAAATACCGGGGATAAAATTGCAGATGACAATATGTGACTACGGAGACTTCACACTTATGGAGAACAAGGGGTGAAAAGGGCAGACTATTTTTGCTAGATGGAGACTAAATATTGAGTTCTCGTACAAAGTCCACATATTTAGAAGGCTTGGCAAACAGAACTAATAAAAAGCAAAGAATAGCTGATATTTTGAATAATATTTGTTTATGGCAGGTATTTTATATACCATAAATGTAGGTTGCATTCAGGTCAACTACAATTCACATTAAGGCTGATGATGATTGCATATTTAGAAAAATAAAAGAATTCAGTTATTTTTTTGAAGTCAATTAATGAAGTAAAAAAGACAGAGGATGGTGCGCAGTGGTGATCTTAAGGTAAACCTAGAGGACGGAGGCTGTTGCTGGTGCATTCACATCTGACCATCGAACCACCTATACAATATATGGTCTAATATATATCATGAAAAATGTCGCACAGGCTACATTCCTTTTGAGTCACAGACATGCCATAATGGTCATATAGAATAACCTATGGTCATAGTGAATGACCTATTTCATACGGAAAAGTGAAACTAAATTCTGAAACTTCTGTTCCGCAATTTTCTCACGAAACAAACAAAGACCAAGAATTTTTGACAAATCAAGCTCTTCAGATGAAGGCCAGACAATAGAAATCCCCGCCAAATTTGGAAATTAGATTGGGAAAATCAATGAGTTCTGAAATGACCTCTGACAAATAATTGGTTTTCCAAGTGGTTGGCATCATGCAGCTATAAGTATAATGTTAAACAACTTGGGGATTACAAGAGCGCCCAGAGAGAAAGCCATTGCTCTCTGGGTTTTTTTGTCAAACAAGGAAATAACTTGACAATTATTACAGCCAGAAGTATGGTACTTAGATTTTGACTCTAGCAAAATGTGTACCTAGTTTCCTTGGCAATCATTATGAACAGAGTAATGATGGTCAAGGTTTAAGATTGCACACGTGCACTGCAACAATGCCTCCCACAATACCAAGGCAATACCAGCTAAAAAAGTTACATCGAGAACCCCGTCATTTTTACCTGACAATTGTTCAGATTCCACAATACTGTAAGTAAACGTTCTAATGGCCCCGACCATACAACATCTTTTTATTAAAAAAATATAAGAAACACCCCTTGAAGCACTATTTTTTTCTTTCTAAAAGTTTATTTTAATCTTAAAATTATTGTGCTTAATCCTTAGTCTCTTAAGCCAATCAAATGTATGGGCTGTCATGTGGACTTAAAGATTGTCTATCCCTTAGGAGATTAGTTCTTTGCAGGAGTCTACAGAAGTTATGGGCTTTACACACTTATAGATAATCAATGGCCATTACTCTGGAATTGCCCAATCATTCAGCAAATAATTGTTGTTTGGGACACATCATGAAAATAGATATTGTCGCTACTGCATATGGGAACCTTGCATACAAAATATCTGGTCTATTTCACTTTTCAGATACTGCTTTATTGGGAGGGTACAGCAAACATTTATTTTTCTAGTCATTGGCTTTGCAAAAAAAAAACATGCAAAGGGAAACAATCATGTATTGTTAGATAGTATAGTAATTACATTGATTATTTCCCATGATTTAATGAAACACTATCCAAGGGAAACAACCTGTAAAACTGGAACAGCTTACTGTTATAAAATTAAAGGTTTACTCCCCTTCGTGAATAAGAGTTTTGCCATATTAATTTCAAGACTAAACTATAAGACATTTGTTTAAAAACCTCCCATTTTAAAGTTTATAAAAACTTATAATACAATAAATAGCAAATAGCTGAAGCTTAAAATACAAAGTAGGAGAAAACCAGAATTATCTGCCATTTTCTACTTGACCGCTGACATAAGCCAGGCATTCTTGTAATGTCCACATATCAGTAAACAATCTCAGACAATACGGGTAAATGTGGCCATTGAATGTTTACATGACCCACGATCAAACACATCAACAAACCATGAACTTATCACCAACCAAATAACTTATGGGTTCCAAGATTGCAGAGCAAAAGAATTATGTAGATTTCTGGAGTTCTAGGAACGTGGGAATTTAAGGGGAGCCTGACCGGATTTCTTTGGAATGCTTTAAAACTTCTGAATGTATTGCATCAAGTGGTATGTTTACTAGATATAACACTAAATCGTGCATATCATAACAGCACATACAACAAAGGGTCACAAAACAGCCACTGAAAGTATTTTTAACAACAACAATATCTTGATCTCTCTTTTATATCTCCACTATCAAATATGTTAATGTATTGCTACTGTGTGTGATGTGGTGTGGTGGTGGTGGTAAATGGCAAGGGTGGAGTATGAGGGGGGCATGGGGGGGGGGAGATTTGTGCAGGGGACACCCTTTTCTCCCTTACTCCTCAATTGTTGAAGCTAATATTCTAATTGCATTATTTCATTCCACATATAACAATTTGTGTTACCTAATTCCAATGCAAATTCAATTTGTTCATTCTGTGGAGAAATCAATGGAATAGATCGGGAATCTAGGAATTCAATCTCAATCCTCTTCTTACAAACCATTGCACGACTGAATTTCTGGAAACGAGGTCAACATTAATAAAAAGTGCCAATGCCCTGATCAACATTAAGTTAAAAAGTGCCAACGTCCTGATAGTTCCAATTACCTTATTTGTAAGGACAAACAGTTCAAAATTCCCTTAGTACCAACATTTATTTCTTGCAACATCAGACAAACCTATTCCATGGGGATTACGCCTTATCAGCCATACTTAAGTTTCGATAAGTTTTTCTGCCCAGTAAATTGTCCTCAGGAGGTCAAGTCAGAGAATCTTAACAATGTTATGAAGGTCAAAAGTGAATGTGATGAGTCTGGCACAAAGTGATAATTCCGAGAAAGATGCTTCTTTTTTTCAGTGTCAACACATACTCAAAAGAAGTTTTTTCTTTAAATCTTGCTGTATGCAAATGAATGAATTTAATTTCAAATGGCAAAAAACTTCAGCTTCTTATAAACACAATAGATTTTAGCTTTGTCACAACAAACTTTAGACAAGAGAAAGTAACAGCCACGACATGACTATATTTATTCTAGCTATGCATATGCAGCATTCCATAGTAAACAAAAAACTTAGTATGACCTTGACCTTAGAGTAGGGACAAAGGTCTTGCCAAGACACATTGTCGTGTTATGTCGGACACATGTGGCAAGTTATTTTAAAATCTGTCCATACAAGAGAAAGAAGTTGAGCCAGAGCATGGACTGACAGACGAAAGGTGCGATTCGAGGGCGTAAAAAATGACAAAAGTAGTTGTGTTACCTAATGTGTAGTCTCTATACTCTTTGCTCAGTAACATAATAAATTAAGTGACAAAAACTGGATCTATACACTATCTTTTTAACAGATAGCTAGAAGCATTTTCAAAACATTCTCACCTCCTCACTCCCCAGTTTCAACATTTCAACACTAATTGTCAGCATATAACAGAGACAAATGTAATATTACATTTGATTTCAGCCTGCAGATATAACATGACAGAGCAACCAGTGAAATACTCTTAAACAAAGAGGCATTACATCCTCAGTTGACAGCAAAAACTTATAAACAACAGTTGTTTATCTGCAAATAAACTACATCATCACTCACATTTCATAAAATTGTTTTAAAATCAACATTGCATCTAACAAAAAAAAACTTATTTTCCTAAATTTATATTTTTAACTAAAATTATTATGAATCGTTTTGATGACATAAAGCTTAACAAATAATTTCTGAACATCGATTCATATTTGTACTTTTGGACTTCAGAAATTTGACTACCGGGTTTTACCCTAAGATTCCACTGCATATATATCTAACTGACATATTATATAAGAGCATCCAAGATGAAGCCAGAAGCCAATCCGGAAAACAGTATTGTCTTTAAGGGATTATTTGTCTGAATATGCACATTACTGTCACATCATTAACAAACCCCCATCAAAGACCAGAACAACATGCCCCTAACCTACCATTACTAGGCTCTGTTAAGACCCCAGACGGCCAAATTATTTCTGCTTACTCAACCTAATGACGTTTGCGCCTGACTTTTTCCTATTCATTATTCCCTACTGTCACCATATTTGTCTGAAACACTTCGCAAATTGTCTTACATCGATGAATAAAGGACTTCTCTGTCGCTGCAACATTTGTTAGAAATTCAATTTTCTCAATACATACAAACTGGGAACTAAATTTGATTACATGATTTACAGGAAAACACAGCGGAAAGAGTCAACATTTTTTTCCACTTTTAAGGGAATGGTGGCAGGCCTCTTTGATAGGGAAAAATAGTGTCATTTTGGCAAAAGGGGGATAATACTAGCATGATTCATTTAATGTTCAACTTGTTTTTAAACCTTTTATTTAACAAACTTGGTAAACTTCATGAATAGCACTATATATTGCTACAATTTCTTAATTTTAAGGGGTCAATGCTCCTAATGCTCCGTATATTTAAAAGGATTTTTTCACCTAGGCAGGGTCAATAATACATATTTTTTCAAGAGGGGATCGGGGGCCAATTTCAGACCCAAAAAGGGCTGAAAAAACCCCGATGTGTTCATTGGCATTGATAAAATTGGACAAGTAAGATTGATAAAACTTATAGCAACAACAATAACACAGACATTTTAAATGTGACAGTATAAATTGTATTTTGTATCGATAAGGCTTGAAATGTCTTCATTCTAAACATAACTTAATTCCGAACAAAATTATGCCATAAAGTTCAGCTGAGCACACAGTTTAAATCAATGCTCAAATACTATCTAAACAAGATCTATAACTCTTGAGAAATAGAAGTTAAATATTTATAACAAACTGAAATAAATTATTAACATAAGTGCGCCATAGAGTGAACGTCAAATGACGCATGTCTGTTTTCTTCAGTTGAAAAAAACAACTCAACAATTCTTAAAGCTAGAGGTATAATATGGGCCTTGTTATTCCTGCACAGCATATTGTCTCTGGCAAAAACTGTACCAAGTTTCATCTGAATACCAAGAGAGGTTTGAATTATGGCCAAGGATAAGTTTTTGCACCGCAACACAGATGAAGATTGCAGCTTCTGCTGATAACGACGCCACTGACTATGACAATGCCTCGAATGTTTTCTTAAAAAAACAGAAGCGCTTTAATAAAAGTAAATATTTAGAACAAAGCCAACGAAGCATTATTACAATTTACAACTATTTCTGTTCTTCAGATTTTGATTATCGACATTACCTAAGTAAAGTTCAAACAAAAACTTAACATAATTATAAGACAAATTAATTACAGGGAATAGAAGAAATAAACTGGGGGGTTTCTGAGCAATGACACAATTTCACTATTGCAGGCTGCCCAGACAAAAATCAATTGTATCCTCCTTCAGGAAACTGAAATGGAATCTGAAATTGTTAGCACTGTTTAAAAGGATGAGAATATCCTCTTTTCGTGTGATTTATGGCATTATTAGAGGAAAATGAAGGCTTAACGCTGTCACAAATGTCAGCTGCGCACTAATTTACTGAACACACAAAATAGCAACTAAATGAAATCCCACTTTCTCTCCGCTTGTTTAGACTTTGTTCAAAACAATTTAGTCTGCACATGCATACATATTGCATTCATTTAAATTCAAAACCAGCCCCCAGGTATGCAATCAAAGTCAAGGTATTAAAGTGAACAGAGATAGCAACTTTTCAATATCAAATACATACAACTACAGAGTAAAAGTAAAAACTTCCATTCCGAGATTATGTCGATCCATTAAACAATGCGAAAAGGCAATGCTTCTGCATACATTCAATTACAAGAAGCCTCAGTACTTGAGTTGCATCAATTCTAAGTCAATGCTATTGTATAGGGATTACATCTATACACAGTCAATGACGCTGTACAGGGACTGCATCCATACACAGCCAATGACGCAGTACAAGGGATGCATACATACACAGCCAATGACGCAGTACAAGGGATGCATCCATACACAGCCAATGACGCAGTACAAGGGATGCATACATACACAGCCAATGACGCAGTACAAGGGATGCATCCATACACAGCCAATGACGCAGTACAAGGGATGCATCCATACACAGCCAATGACGCAGTACAAGGGATGCATCCATACACAGCCAATGACGCAGTACAAGGGATGCATCCATACACAGCCAATGACGCAGTACAAGGGATGCATACATACACAGCCAATGACGCTGTCCAGGGACTGCATCAATACACAGCCAATGACACTGTACAGGGACTATATCCATACACAGCCAATAACGCAGTACAAGGGATGCATACATACACAGCCAATGACGCAGTACAAGGGATGCATCCATACACAGCCAATGACCCAGTACAAGGGATGCATACATACACAGCCAATGACGCTGTCCAGGGACTGCATCAATACACAGCCAATGACACTGTACAGGCACTGCATCTATACACAGCCAATGAGGCTGTACAGGGACTGCATCCATACACAGCCAATGACACTATAAGGGACTGCATCCATACACATCCAATGACGCTGTACGGGACTGCATCCTTACACAGTCAATGACGCTGTACAGGGACTGCATCCATACACAGCCAATGACGCTGTACAGGGGATGCATCCATACACAGCCAATGGCGCTGTACAGGGACTGCATCCATACACAGCCAATGATGCTGTACAGGGACAGTATCCATACACAGCCAATGAAGCTGTACAGGGACTGCATCCATACACAGCCAATGACGCTGTACAGGGGATGCATCCATACACAGCCAATGAAGCTGTACAGGGGATGCATCCATACACATCCAATGGCGCTGTGCAGGGACTACATCCATACACAGCCAATGAAGCTGTACAGGGACTGCATCCATACACAGTCAATAAAGCTGTACAGGGGATGCATCCATACACAGCCAATGACGCTGTAAAGGGACTTCAACCATACACATCCAATGACACTGTAGAGGGACTGCATCCATACACAGCCAATGACGCTGTACCGGGACTGCATCCATACACATCCAATGACGCTGTACAGGGGATGCATCCATACACATGCAATGACGCTGTACAGGGGATGCATCCATACACAGCCAATGACACTGTACCTAGACTGCATCCATACACAGCCAATGACGCTGTACAGGGGATGCATCCATACACAGCCAATGACACTGTACAGGGGATGCATCCATACACAGCCAATGACGCTGTACAGGGGATACATCCATACACAGCCAATGACACTGTACAGGGGATGCATCAATACACAGCCAATGACACTGTACAGGGACTGCATCCATACACATCCAATGACGCTGTACAGGGGATGCATCCATACACAGCCAATGACGCTGTACAGGGGATGCATCCATACACATCCAATGACGCTGTACAGGGGATGCATCCATACACAGCCAATGACACTGTACAGGGACTGCATCCATACACATCCAATGACGCTGTACAGGGGATGCATCCATACACAGCCAATGACACTGTACAGGGACTGCATCCATACACATCCAATGACGCTGTACAGGGGATGCATCCATACACAGCCAATGACGCTGTACAGGGGATGCATCCATACACATCCAATGACGCTGTACAGGGGATGCATCCATACACAGCCAATGACACTGTACAGGGACTGCATCCATACACATCCAATGACGCTGTACAGGGGATGCATCCATACACATCCAATGAAGCTGTACAGGGGATGCATCCATACACAGCCAATGAAGCTGTACAGGGGATGCATCCATACCACACACAGCCAATGACACTGTACAGGCACTGCATCCATACACATCCAATGACGCTGTACAGGGACTGCATCCATACACAGCCAATGACACTGTACAGGCACTGCATCCATACACATCCAATGACACTGTACAGGGACTGCATCCATACACATCCAATGACGCTGTACATGGGATGCATCCATACACAGCCAATGACACTGTACCGGGACTGCATCCATACACAGCCAATGAAGCTGTACAGGGGATGAATCCATACACAGCCAATGACACTATTAGGGACTGCATCCATACACAGCCAATGAAGCTGTACAGGGGATGCATCCATACACAGCCAGAGACGCTGTAAAGGGACTGCAACTATACACATCCAATGACACTGTAGAGGGACTGCATCCATACACAGACAATGACGTTGTACAGGGACTGCATCCATACACATCCAATGACACTGTACCCGGACTATATCCATACACAGCCAATGACACTGTACCGGGACTGCATCCATACACAGCCAATGAAGCTGTACAGGGGATGCATCCATACACAGCCAATGACACTGTACCGGGACTGCATCCATACACAGCCAATGACCCTGTACAGGGGATGCATCCATACACATCCAATGACGCTGTACAGGGGATGCATCCATACACAGCCAATGACACTATTAGGGACTGCATCCATACACAGCCAATGATGCTGTACAGGGACTGCATCCATACACAGCCAATGAAGCTGTACAGGCACTGCACCCATACACAGCCAATGACGCTGTACAGGGGATGCATCCATACACAGCCAATGACACTATAAGGGACTGCATCCATACACAGCCAATGATGCTGTACAGGGATTGCATCCATACACAGCCAATGATGCTGTACAGGGACTGCATCCATACACAGCCAATGATGCTGTACAGGGACTGCATCCATACACAGCCAATGATGCTGTACAGGGACTGCATCCATACACAGCCAATGATGCTGTACAGGGGATGCATCCATACACAGCCAATGATGCTGTAAAGGGACTGCAACCATACACAGCCAATGACACTGTATAGGATCTGCATCCATACACAGCCAATGACACTGTACCGGGACTGCATCCATACACAGCCAATGAAGCTGTACAGGGGATGCATCCATACACAGCCAATGACACTGTACCGGGACTGCATCCATACACAGCCAATGAAGCTGTACAGGGGATGCATCCATACACAGCCAATGACACTGTACCGGGACTGCATCCATACACAGCCAATGACGCTGTACAGGGGATGCATCCATACACAGCCAATGACACTATTAGGGACTGCATCCATACACAGCCAATGACGCTGTACAGGGACTGCATCTATACACAGCCAATGACGCTGTACAGGGACTGCATCCATACACAGCCAATGAAGCTGTACAGGGACAGCATCCATACACAGCCAATGAAGCTGTACAGGGGATGCATCCATACACAGCCAATGATGCTGTAAAGGGACTGCAACCATACACAGCCAATGACACTGTACAGTGTACAGGCACTGCATCCATACACAGCCAATGGCACTGTACAGGATCTGCATCCATACACAGCCAATGATGCTGTACAGGATCTGCATCCATACACAGCCAATGATGCTGTACAGGATCTGCATCCATACACAGCCAATGACACTGTACAGTGTACAGGCACTGCATCCATACACAGCCAATGGCGCTGTGCAGGGACTGCATCCATACACAGCCAATGTCGCTGTGCAGGGACTGCATCCATACATAGCCAATGATGCTGTAAGGGGACTGCAACCATACACAGCCAATGACACTGTACAGTGTACAGGCACTGCATCCATACACAGCCAATGGCACTGTACAGGATCTGCATCCATACACAGCCAATGATGCTGTACAGGATCTGCATCCATACACAGCCAATGATGCTGTACAGGATCTGCATCCATACACAGCCAATGACACTGTACAGTGTACAGGCACTGCATCCATACACAGCCAATGGCGCTGTGCAGGGACTGCATCCATACACAGCCAATGTCGCTGTGCAGGGACTGCATCCATACATAGCCAATGATGCTGTAAGGGGACTGCAACCATACACAGCCAATGACACTGTACAGTGTACAGGCACTGCATCCATACACAGCCAATGGCGCTGTACAGGATCTGCATCCATACACAGCCAATGATGCTGTACAGGATCTGCATCCATACACAGCCAATGATGCTGTACAGGATCTGCATCCATACACAGCCAATGGCGCTGTGCAGGGACTGCATCCATACACAGCCAATGACGCTGTACAATGACTGCATCCATACACAGCCAATGAAGCTGTACAGGGACAGCATCCATACACAGCCAATGATGCTGTACAGTGTACAGGCACTGCATCCATACACAGCCAATGGCGCTGTACAGGATCTGCATCCAAACACAGCCAATGATGCTGTACAGGGGATGCATCCATACACAGCCAATGATGCTGTAAAGGGACTGCAACCATACACAGCCAATGACACTGTACAGTGTACAGGCACTGCATCCATACACAGCCAATGGCGCTGTACAGGATCTGCATCCATACACAGCCAATGATGCTGTACAGGATTTGCATCCATACACAGCCAATGATGCTGTACAGAATCTGCATCCATACACAGCCAATGACACTGTTCAGTGTACAGGCACTGCATCCATACACAGCCAATGGCGCTGTGCAGGGACTGCATCCATACACAGCCAATGTCGCTGTGCAGGGACTTCATCCATACATAGCCAATGATGCTGTAAAGGGACTGCATCCATACACAGCCAATGACACTGTACAGTGTACAGGCACTGCATCCATACACAGCCAATGGCGCTGTACAGGATCTGCATCCATACACAGCCAATGATGCTGTACAGGATCTGCATCTATACACAGCCAATGATGCTGTACAGGATCTGCATCCATACACAGCCAATGACACTGTACAGTGTACAGGCACTGCATCCATACACAGCCAATGGCGCTGTGCAGGGACTGCATCCATACACAGCCAATGTCGCTGTGCAGGGACTGCATCCATACATAGACAATGAAACTGTAAAGGGACAGCATTCATACACAGCCAATGGCGCTGTGCAGGGACTGCATCCATGACATCCATACACAGCCAATGACACTGCACATCATCATGCATGGACTGTTTCCATTATTTAAAATATCAAATCAATTCTGATAAAAAATTACCATTATTTTGTTTTGGCCACTTTATTTTTATCTATTTCTTGACCAACTGATAGCACAGCATATTGTAATGGAAAGCAATAAACCCTCTCTCAATATTAAATTCCTGGCATTCTTATGCAGTAATGTACCGGTAGGTCAGTGCAATTTTTTCAAAACTTTAAAAAACAACAACAACTTAATCAACGAAATGCCCTCTCTGATAGAGCTTGTTTTTATAATGATAGTTCAGAGAATCAACCTCCCTGTCAATTAGAAAATAGGTTGTTGTAATCTTAGAAAACCTATATTGATCAAGTGTTAAAAGACTTTGAGAAACAATTTTCAAGAAGTATCCTGCAGATTTCCAACAAGGGGTCTTATTGACTACGAAAGGTAGGAAATCTGATTATCATGTAGAAAGGTACTTAAGCAGAAGGAAGTATTTGTATAGACTGAATTGTCTTCTTTCAACATTGCATAACATATAATATATATGTACATTGGCCATTAATGATGAAATCTTATATTTCAACAAAAAAAAACTACTGGGCTACACAGCCCCCCCCCCCATACCCCCCCACACACAACAAAAAAACACAACTCACTTCACCCCAGGGTCTAAAAATAATCAGTATTTTTTTCTGTTTTCAACAATATTCTTATTCTTTAATTGTTAAGACAGTCTTAATTACTTTAGCTTTAAGTCTGCTTTATAGGTATAAACCCGAAAAAATGATGTCCAAAGTCAAAGGCCATAACAAACTTAGAGGGCCAGGTAAGCAAGAATTCTTATTTAGAAAAGAACTACGCTTTTAAATATTTGTCCTAGGTAACAAAATTGCTCCTACTGATTCTCCTATAATAAAATGGCTATATGCCCCTGGTGGAGCTTGCACCTGGTATCCCTTGCATTTAGAACCTCTGATATTTGTATACCATAATCCACTTTTCTCAACCATAATTAACCTTGTCCATGTCTAACACAACCCATTCTTAAATTGTTTTCAAACAACTTGAATCTTTAACACTTAAAGTAATTTCAAACAATAAATTGCTAAATAAAATCTAAAATAAAACGCTTCTTCAGGCCTTCCTTCAAGGTGACTTGTAAAACTTGCAATCAAATAGTGTTTTATATTGTGATATTTTTATTATCAAAACGCACTTAAAGACACGAGTTTCTTCAACACTTCTTTTTTGCCTGTGATGATGGAAAACTTGGAGATCAGCAAAAAATTAACAAAACACACTGAATGAACATTCAAAACGCCTTGAAAGCACATAAAACCACAAATATTCATCTGTTAGCAACCTGTCAACGTTCAAGCAATGAGCCATATCTTCGAAAAAACACATAATACCCAATGATGTTCATCATGATTCACATGTGCAAAATCATTTACCAGCAGGATTATTTATTTTATGAGGCCCTGAAAAAACTAAGATAATCCTAGACTGGCACATTTCCTTCATAGTTATAGCATTGGCATTTTCTCTCAAAAGAACTTGAATTTAAGAAAACATTTTAAGTAGACTGGCACATTTTCTTCTTAGTTGTAGCATTGGCATTTAAAGGATGTTCTCAAAAGAACTTAAAAATAAGAAATACCCTTAACGTTCACAAGAGTTTTACCTGCAGAAGCATATATGTTTCTTATTCTATCACGGGACATAACGCAACAAACATGTTAGCTAGTCGGAGTTATGGGACTTGCTTTACATGTACTTATTTGCATAGAGAACATGACTGTGTACCAAGTTTCATATCATTCACAGTGTACATATTAGTAATGGCTTGAACAGCCACTAGACAATGTCGATGGTAACTTGATTGCAAACTTAAAGCCCTTAACATGACAACACTTTTGTTTTTATGAAGTATAAACATTTTGCATAAAACGAGGGTTAACAAATCCAGTCTACTTCTAGTACAAAGAGTCTTTTTGTTGGATTTAATATTTTTCTGGAAAAATTGGGCCAACACAGTGGAAACGTGATTTTATCTAGTGTTCCCGATCTGTTTCTTTCATCTACATATACATCGAGGAATTGAGATATTAATATTTTCCTCTTAAAATTCATGACCTATAACTTGAGCCTCAAATTATTCATATTATTGTGAGATAAGTTGGAAATAACAATGGATTTTAAGGATCTTTCATTGTCTGAGTCTCAAGAGGCTGTGTTACTCCACATTATTACACCCGGAAGAAAACCTTAATTGAAAAATTGAGTCCCTCAAAGGGAGGTAACTCAACAAATATATTAGCCGGAGTTATGGAACTCGCTTCACATATGAAATATTGTCATTAACAGACAAATTAAACCTCTCCAATATAATCACCAAAAGCTTCAAGGTTGAACTTTATTTTGTTCACACAACTCTCATTTAGTCAAAATTCATTAACAAAATAACAGTTTGTTCAAACAATTAAATTCAATTGATTTTGACTGAACGTATTATGTCAATTCTTCATTTTCAGATGTTGATTGTTGGTTTTGGCTTTACAAGATTAGATTAACAGAAAAAAAAGGTTTCTCTTGATCTTAAGAAACCATACATCAATGTATCTGAACCATAAAGATGACTTCAGAAGAAACTTTAATCTAATTTGAAAATTCATTTGAGTTCTATAGTATGTCTAGTTTTTTTCCTCCTTGTACTTAACATGTTTGTCGCCTAAAGGCTCAGACAGTAAATACATTCAATATTCTACATAATAAATAAATTTTTCGATAAGTTCCATATATAATGCAATCGCAAGGGATGGGACTTTATATTCTATGCAGAATTGAACACCAATCTGTATTATATGGGTCTTAAATTGTTTTGACCCTTAGCTGACCTTTTGGGGTCATAATGCTGTACTTAAATGGGGGTCAAATCTCAAACATCTGTCCAGTATAATAATAAAAGGAAGATTTATGCATCAGTTACTCATCATGTATTTTTGGGGTTCTTATTTATGGTATAAAGCTACTTTCAAAATGGTCAGTGATTTCTTTCTTATTTGCCCTCATGATACTTTCTCAAGCAAATAAATAATGAGAAATTTAATATCATTATAATGACCATAAATATTTTTACGATAACATCTGCAAAATTGACTGTTAATTTTCCGTATGTCTTTATAGCTTATTATTATATTTGTCAAGAATTTATTCATCAAGGGGCATCACACCTCCCCCTTTTTTCTTCTGTTTTTTAGCCAGCCTCACTGTCCAGACTAAATGCTTAACATTTTGTTAATTTTGATGGGTTATAAAAATGCAATGATTCACCGACCAGCTTGTTTGACATGTCAACCAGAAAGTTACATGATGGACACCATTCATTATCAGTCATTAAGTAAAAATTAACTAGAGTTTATCATCCATCTTCTGTGTAGATGCCTGGGAGAGACTATACTGAGCAACATAGAAAGAATCTAATAATTTTTATGTAACTTCTTATTTTTCAAAGCTTTTGAGCAAAGCACACCAAATGCACATTCAAATGATCTTATATTTATAAAATTGACAAGGAAAAATCAAACTGGGCAAGGGCAACCACTCCTCTTGTTAAATCATCACAAAAGAGGATGTCCTGAATTTTGTGTTGGTAGAAGATGTTACCAGACACAGATATTGGGGAGTTTCTTTTTATATCAAATCACTACTAGAAAACACCAAGAAAAACTTAACTCTCTCAGATTACCTCCCTTTAACATGCATTCTTTGAATAATGTAACATTATCAGATTACATCCTATTCTATTTCATTTTATAATAAAAGTCATGTTGTATAATACATATGTTACTATATAATTATATAGTAATATTTTTCTATACAATTTGTTCATGCCAAAATGATTATTGTTTACACACGTGAGATTATCACGGCACACGAGGGCAATTATGAATTATGGCGAGCACACCACTAAAGTCATTCTGCCAACAGATTTACACAAGCTTTTTAAAGTTGAAACAGAACTATCGATGAAAGTAAAAAGAAACTAGTTTTACCATAAATGACACACTCAATGTTGCAGTAATGAGTGCTATATATATATATATATATATATATATATATATATATATATATATATATATATATATATATATATACTGGTTTTAACATGTTTATTGGAAGTCTTTATCGGGTGTAGGTCACATTTTTTTGCAGTTACATGAGAGTGTTTTGATGAAAAAAAGTATTTACTATTCTGTTGAGAAATGTAAATTATAACAGTGAATCTGTGCCTAGGCTTGATTGACCATAGACTCGCTCACATTATGAATGAACATTACAATCAATCAACGTTCACAATTATTAGAACAACGGAAAAATTACGTCTAAATGTCAAAACATGTTGAAAGGTTTACTTTTTTACATTCCTATGACAAAACATATGTTTTATACAGGATAAGAAGTTGTTGACCAAGACCTTTCGTTGATTATTGCCCAAGTGAAAAATAACTACCATCGCTATGTAAAGCCCATGGGTAATTATTCTTCCCACTGGAGCAATTATCAACCAAAAGCCATGATCAACAATATGTTATTCTATAAATAATACATAATCATGAAATGTATATGATTAACAACAATGACAATCCTTCTTCTTGCATTGTGAAAAAAATACATCCCTGGTATCACAGTTTCTCACAAAATACATCCCTGGTATCACAGTTTCTCACAAAATACATCCCTGGTATCACAGTTTCTCACAAAATACATGTATCTAATTCCTGGAATCAGTGTATTAGTACATGTTTGCCTTTACACATGTTTTTTTCTGCTGATTCACAAAAGGAGAGTGAAAACAAGGGTCACAGCTTGGTCAACAACATTTTCTTGGGAATTTCGAAGCACCATCAGCATTGTGTTACTTTAGTTTATAGTATAGTAACTATGTATAATGCTAAAAGGGGGAGTAATCCCTGTATGGAGTTTGTAATATAAGCCAAACTTATGTTGGCTAACTGACCAAGGACCGTAACCCTTGTAATGGTATTATGACATGACATCTTATTGATTAAAAATGGGCAGAGTGCGCATAGCGAACAAGCCCGTCTATATCATTTAGGTTTTACTTCAGGTCACTTAATTGACCTCATTGGCTATCACATTATCCACTCAAAATCTGATGCAGGGAGTTTGTTTTGATGAGTGGCAGTAGGCTAACCTTTAAACATATGCGAGTCTAAAAATTCTTAATGATTAAACATATCTCACTACCTACTGAATTACAGAATTTATCAAACCAAATTACATAGGTGTCACAATTCGCCTGTCAATGACAGTATTTCAATCTTTGTGATTCAGTTTTACATTGCACACATAGATCATAACAAATCATTTACAATATCAAATTTTGTTAAAAACCTTATTCAAATACATGCTTTGCAATTGTGAAGTGAACTGAAAATGTCTCCTTTGATCTGCTTCGTTGAAACATGCATTATATTTAATAGTTGTATAGCGAATAGAGGCAATTTTTGAATGTACACTCTATTGACTTAATTACTACCTATCCTTGCATAAACACAGATTATATATCTTTGCACAGGATATTGTAATATATTCGTGAGCATAATGGTATGCATGTACATATCCTACTACCAAACAATTAAAACTTCATCATAATTTGACAGCCTCCTTTCTAAGTTGTATACCAACCATCTAAGGATGGTCTAGTGGTAGACTTAGGTACACTTAGCGAGCAGGTGGTTACGGGTTCAAGCCTGGCTGTGTTAATTTACTAAACACCGTACCGGTAGCCCCATGCCTGGTGCATACGCTCAGAATTACGTACAATGTAATACTGAGCAGTATAAAGATAGAACTGCTTGAAACCCAGGAAAGGTGTCTCCCATGTATCTGTACTTTACATGCGGCATATTAAGTCAAACTTAAAAGAACCAATATTTATATACCAAAGGAGCCTATGGGTATTTTAAAACTGCATCATTTAAAGATGCAGGCAAATGACATTATATGACAACATGACAAAATGTTCCACAAAATTCAAACTACCATTTTGCATGATACTTAAATTGTAAGAATGTAAACTTACTTAGTCCATGGCCTGGGACACGACGTTTGGATCTGCGTAGAGAAGATCGCGCAAACTGTGAACGTTCCCCTAATGGAGTTGCCATCTTTTTTCACTTTTATTATTTTCAGAAATTTTCACTTCTATATATATAAGTAATCCAAATTTGCCGGCTTCAGGCAACGGTATGATTATGAACATGAAGTCTGATAACTTGCCATCATAATGGTATTGTTTTCATAATTTTAATATATATTGAATCCTGTTTCCTGCCAGATACAGCTTTATATAGAATGTTTGTATTAAAACATGAGCAATATAATTATGGCTCTTGAAAGATAACATTCTAAATCGGATATATATCTTGTTATTCAGAAAAGTCACAGTTAATAATTTCCAAAAATAAAACCAAACCACATGATCATGCAATTTAAAATTTGTCATCAATCTTCAAGTTATAATTCAAATTTCAGTTCAAAAATTCTAAACCATGTTTATTTACTCTTTCATTGATTGTATTCATTCAAAACAAACAGGTTTATTCATTGTCAGTTTAAAACAATACGAAACAATAATCCAGCTGACATTGTGAATAGTTGAAGGAAATCTTTATCAGTGAGCAAAGGATCATAATGTCAATGTACAAAACATAATAACACTAGGTATTTCCGATATAAACCTCACAAATTTAAATCACAGTGCACTCAATCGTAAAAGTAAAACACAGAGTTGTAAGGCATAAGAAAAACCAACAGCTCTTTTAAGTTTGCCATTTCAGACAGTTTTACTATTAAACTTCACTGCTTCAAACTCCTCAATGGACAAAACAATATCATCAACCACCACAAAGCTTTTTAAAGCCCTACCATTCAAACACCTGCTCAAGTGCTCTAAACAATTCACATCCTTTCCCACTGAGGGTTACATGTTTTTCCAATAAAATCCTGACAAATTTCACCACTTTCTACTCTAACCATATTAACCTTCTCAGTAGGTTTATTTGAGTGTTCACAGTATTTGTTTGCCTTTCTTATTTTCTCAGATCAAGCTGTAGGTTTGAAATATTACATCAACATGGGATTTACACATAGACTGGGTTAAATAATCATTATAACAGAAAGACTGGTACAACAGGAAAACTGGCTTTGGACATGGGGGGTGTTAAATATTCATTACAACAGAAGCCTTAAGTTGTCTGATCTTTCAGGAAACATTGCTGTGGAAGTGGTAATAATTTCATATCTCAACAATGAATTTATTGGGTTTGTAAATTATAATAATAATAATAATAATAATAATAATAATAATAATATCTTTATTTTAAGAAGGTGACATATTAAGATCATGTACAAAACTACAGAATCTTATTTTCGATATGGCCCTCTGAAACAGAATGAAAATATGGCAAATAATCATAAGACAAACATGAAGACGATGCTAACAACGATGACGATGATGATGATGATTATAAGTATGCTGTTGATGCTGACGATAATGATGCATATGATGACATGATGATGATGTTGAATCAATATTAGACAGATACTCTCAGTTAAATATAATTATGAATAAAACATCACAATTTGTATAATCACAAGTTTCCTATGAGGTACTGTTTGACCTTTATTTTATACGTATTAAAGTTTTTTGATTCTCGTATTTCCAAAGGTATATTATTCCAAACAATTCTGCTGTAATATGTAAACGATGCTTTCATATAATTAGTACGAGGTCTAGTTTGTAAAACAATATCTTTGTGTGCCATTGATCTTAGCATATATACATTATTGTCTGAACTGATATAAACTGATCCACCTCTTCAAAATTCCGGTTCCATCTCCTATGATATAAATTGAAGCAATCACACTCAAAAAACCATCTGATGAGGTGGTAACTATATTTGAATGAATGCAAACGATTCAATAAAGGGAAACAAATTTGGAATTTGAACTTATTTGTTTAAGGCTTTAAAGCAACCTCAGTTTTAAACAACCTTGAAATAGTTTAAGCCAGAATTATAGTTATTCTGGTTTTCCCAATTAAGCTAATCCTCCGGTACAAACAAAATTATACCGTCTTAATGTAAACATGTTACTTCGGAAACAATAGAGCCATTGGTCTGTTACATGAATTTAAATTGCTCGAGATTCGCCTTTTATTTGTAACGACATGGGAAAACCCAGTTATGCGAATTCCTGGCTATAGATATTTAATACAACACGTCATCCACTGTAATTATGTACGCATGCCTTAAAACTTTTATTCGTTTTACTTCTTTGTACTTTTGCATCTAAATAATGCAGCGTCTCATTTTGCGTATACACAAAGAAAAAACAGGAAAGGCAAGTGTCACCAGAACTGAATGAAGCTCCCCAAAGATATCCAAAAAAAAATCAAAATACACGATGGGGAGTCAAATCACTGCAGCCACAACATTTTGTTTTAGTCATGTAGAAAATGCTTCAATATGTGTTCTGTTGTTGTGCAAATTAATCGGTAAATGGTGATCCGTATGGTCTTTTGTTTTTCCTTTTTATAGGTTATTATGAGTAAAATTCAAAATCGAGGTCTATAGTTACGCATAGGATAAACTAAGTATTGTGTTGAATGTAAATGTTCTGACCAAAAAAAAATCTGAATGGCTAAAATTTGCACAAAAGAGCTTGATGCTGACAACGTAATTATACTAAATTATACAGACCGTTTTCGTACTTTTTGTTCAAATGTAAACAATACGTTTTTTGTTTTTTTAACTATAACATCTGGAAATACAGAATGATTTACAATACATTATTTTAATCAATTTGGAGAAAGAAGACAACAGAAAAATAGGATAAGTGAAATTTAACATTGTTTAAGTTCATGTGTAATAAAAGAGCATGCTAAAGGATTGGTCCACAAGTTTTTCCAGTATCAGTTACGTCCCTTTCTCAAAAGTGACTTAATAAGCAAAATGGTTACATTTCACAATTGCTATGAAAAGAAATGTCATACCGATAAGAATATAGTTGTATATAACTATTTTAACTCTGCTTTCTATTTCATTATATAATTTTACTAAACTTATTGCGAAATTGTTTGAATTTATCATGCACAAAATTACTCAGGGCTTTATATAAGTCAGCCAAACAGTGTGGATTCAAGTTCGTTATACTTTAAAAAGATCAAAAATTATATGATTTTAGTTAATTTTTGTTTAAATAAATACCTTCAGTATGTTCATATCACGTTTATTACAATTTATGAACACCACTATGATTAAATGGCACCACAACTTTCACAAAATTGAGCCATAGAACATCAAGTCTATAAGTCAAATAATATTTAGTTCTACCATTCGTAAAAAGGAGGCTTTTGTCAGTGAAGGACTACAAATAAACCAAGAAATGGCCAAATTCTGCAGAACAGTGACAATTTTCATGAAAGTTGTAAATTGAAATTATGACAACATAGATATAGCAAGTTACGCAAGTTTTTCTATTTTTTCCCATATTCACTCCTGTTACTACTTTTCTCTGATTTTTAATTTTTCCTTGTTTAAACCTTCTGAAAGGAAAATCAAGACATATTCACAGTTTACCAAAATGACACCAGAACAGAAGACGCATTGGAGCATTATCATGCATAGCAAAAAGGTAATGGCTCCAATGATTCCTAGTCATGTAAAATCGCAATGCTATATAGTGTGAGATCTTTGAAATGCAAAGCAATAAATAAAAGCTCTCAATTTTTAAAGAGATAATCTTTTTAGTTAATATGCTAAGCAAAACAATGTCTCTGGACAAAGTATTTCTTGCCGATTTATTTACTTTATGTAATAGTATTTCTACAGTCTACTCTCTACAGAGATGTCTACTCACAGCACCAAGGAGATGTTTTATCTGTCACTGGAGAGACAGTTTTATTGGTAAGTCATTCCCAAGAAAATTGAAAATGATTTCCAAAATGGGGGAAGAATGAATAACAGAAAATGTAATGAAAAGGATGAGACTGTCAGACAAATTGAATAAATCTAAATATGCTTAGAACAAATGGGAAATACTTCATAAATTAAGATTGCAGTTTTAACTGAAAGGTTTCCATCATTTTAAGCTCTATAGGGAAAAACCTCATCTTGTAAAAGCAATACCTTTTATCCAAGTTAAATATAACTTGCAAAGAGGCGAATGGTGCCAATGACAAATTTAAATTCAACTAAAAAAAACAAGTGAAGTAAACTTTGCTGCTTTTGGAATTCTTTCATCCCAACTGGTGTTTGTACAAAAATAGACATCATTTCATTACCACAATGGGAAAAACTGGGAGACGTACTTTTTCTTTGTTAATTTCATCGTTGTTAACATCCAAATCTTTACTGTTCTAGAAGTTCCATTCAACAGTTTTTCTAAGAAAATTTGAGAAAACTGTTTCAGCTGTATTTGTTTTGATAAAAAATATGAGCACATCCAATATTTCAACTTTTTTAAAAAACAACAGTGCTGTTAACAATGTTGTTAACTTTAACAAAGTTCTGAACAATCGGCCCTATTTCTCATGATTTAACAAAACAAAAATTAATTTTAAATTAATCATTTTTACTTATATTAACATTGGTTCGCAAAACAGATCGATAATACAAATAAGAACACAAATAACAAGAATATTACAAACAGAACAATGCTTATCCATGGATTTTGTTGGTCAAGGAACATAACTCAAAAAATATCTAGACCAGAATAAGGGGACTTGCATCCTCGGCTCCCCAGCGTCTTCATAACCTATTTGACAGGTGAGGAGGAAGGGGGACTTGCATCCTCGGCTCCCCAGCGTCTTCATAACCTATTTGACAGGTGAGGAGGAAGGGGGACTTGCATCCTCGGCTCCCCAGCGTCTTCATAACCTATTTGACAGGTGAGGAGGAAGGGGGACTTGCATCCTCGACACCCCAGCGTCTTCATAACCTATTTGACAGGTGAGGAGGAAGGGGGACTTGCATCCTCGACACCCCAGCGTCTTCATAACCTATTTGACAGGTGAGGAGGAAGGGGGACTTGCATCCTCGGCTCCCCAGCGTCTTCATAACCTATTTGACAGGTGAGGAGGAAGGGGGACTTGCATCCTCGGCTCCCCAGCGTCTTCATAACCTATTTGACAGGTGAGGAGGAAGGGGGACTTGCATCCTCGACACCCCAGCGTCTTCATAACCTATTTGACAGGTGAGGAGGAAGGGGGACTTGCATCCTCGACACCCCAGCGTCTTCATAACCTATTTGACAGGTGAGGAGGAAGGGGGACTTGCATCCTCGACACCCCAGCGTCTTCATAACCTATTTGACAGGTGAGGAGGAAGGGGGACTTGCATCCTCGACACCCCAGCGTCTTCATAACCTATTTGACAGGTGAGGAGGAAGGGGGACTTGCATCCTTGGCTCCCCAGCATCTTCATAACCTATTTGACAGGTGAGGAGGAAGGGGGACTTGCATCCTTGGCTCCCCAGCATCTTCATAACCTATTTGACAGGTGAGGAGGAAGGGGGACTTGCATCCTCGACACCCCAGCATCTTCATAACCTATTTGACAGGTGAGGAGGAAGGGGGACTTGCATCCTTGGCTCCCCAGCATCTTCATAACCTATTTGACAGATGAGGAGGAAGGGGGACTTGCATCCTTGGCTCCCCAGCATCTTCATAACCTATTTGATAGGACTGCAGGGGATGGGGGACTTGCATCCTCGTCACCCCAGCGTCTTCATAACCTATTTGACAGGTGAGGAGGAAGGGGGACTTGCATCCTCGTCACCCCAGCGTCTTCATAACCTATTTGACAGGTGAGGAGGAAGGGGGACTTGCATCCTCGGCACCCCAGCGTCTTCATAACCTATTTGACAGGTGAGGAGGAAGGGGGACTTGCATCCTCGGCACCCCAGCGTCTTCATAACCTATTTGACAGGTGAGGAGGAAGGGGGACTTGCATCCTCGACACCCCAGCGTCTTCATAACCTATTTGACAGGTGAGGAGGAAGGGGGACTTGCATCCTCGGCACCCCAGCGTCTTCATAACCTATTTGACAGGTGAGGAGGAAGGGGGACTTGCATCCTCGGCTCCCCAGCATCTTCATAACCTATTTGACAGGTGAGGAGGAAGGGGGACTTGCATCCTCGACACCCCAGCATCTTCATAACCTATTTGACAGGTGAGGAGGAAGGGGGACTTGCATCCTCGACACCCCAGCATCTTCATAACCTATTTGATAGGACTGCGGAGGATGGGGAACTTGCATCCTCGTCACCCCAGCATCTTCATAACCTATTTGACAGGTGAGGAGGAAGGGGGACTTGCATCCTCGATACCCCAGCATCTTCATAACCTATTTGACAGGTGAGGAGGAAGGGGGACTTGCATCCTCGACACCCCAGCGTCTTCATAACCTATTTGACAGGTGAGGAGGAAGGGGGACTTGCATGCTCGGCTCCCCAGCGTCTTCATAACCTATTTGACAGGTGAGGAGGAAGGGGGACTTGCATCCTCAACACCCCAGCATCTTCATAACCTATTTGACAGGTGAGGAGGAAGGGGGACTTGCATCCTCGACACCCCAGCATCTTCATAACCTATTTGACAGGTGAGGAGGAAGGGGGACTTGCATCCTCGATACCCCAGCATCTTCATAACCTATTTGATAGGACTGCAGGGGATGGGGGACTTGCATCCTCGTCACCCCAGCATCTTCATAACCTATTTGATAGGACTGCGGAGGATGGGGGACTTGCTGTTGTGACAATACATCCATAATGTTCTCTCTCCATGACAAAGCCAAGCTAAATATCTGCACAAATAAGTGTATGTAACAAGACCATTCTCAGTGGAAATGACAGCTGTATTAATCATCTGGAAATGAGGTGACAACTGCTTTGAAATGTGATAGCGAGGTTGTTCAACGATTCAGTAATGGTTTAGAAGTCTTATTATATTCAGGGTCATATCAACGTGACATAAAAAAAAACTAGTTTGGACATGTAGACTTTTACAAATATGGTGACATGAAATGATAGCCCATGTTTAACCAGACTCACTCACAGATATGTTGTCAACCATTTTTTGTAAGCTTTTGAAATTTAGTTATTTTACTTAATTCTTAAATGACCAAACACCCAACAGCAGCAGTCCATTTCCCATTTGAACAATCCTGAGCTATATCCAATCTTGAACTTATCCAACTTTCAAAAGCATTTCTAAGCATTTTGGCAAAAATAAGAATTTCATGTTACCTTTTTAAACAATGGTGAACATGAAAGCTCTTATTTATACTTAACAAGCTTTTGTTCACATTTAACACAAGTTTATTATTTGATGTACATCTTGATTTAAATTGTTAACAAGCCCTTTTAATACCGGTAAACCAGATATTGACATTATTCCTCCATCCACAGCTTTTGTTTTGCTTTCAATGAATTGTTACTGTCTCTACATACTATTCTTCATCATTGTATGAAATATGTTTTAAAAAAAGACACCTATAACCACTGAAAGAGGTACAGGGGAGATAAATGCAACTTGTAATTCAAACTTACAGTTTATCAATTACCTCCCTTGTATAAGAAAAAATCCTGGTCTATATTGGTCCGAATTCACAAACCTATTGAGTCTTATATTTAGACTCAGACTCAGAAAACTGAATTTTTATATTTTTCATGATATTTATAATGTAGCTTATTTTGACAAAAAATGTGTGCCTGATTGCAGAAAAGATTATTTGAGACAGATATAGAAATTTTTACCATCTTTACGCTTGTAATAACATTTTACAACAAAATTAGGATTTTGCTTTTCAGAGTCTCTAACAAACACTATTAATATGTGAATACAGCCCTACGGCCCCTAGAATAATTAATGGTGACAAGAAACCACTGATGTCATGTATTAGTAAACAGATCAGACTTTAAAATGCACATACAGGATCTAACAATTGAGGAAGCCAATAAGGTTAAAACAGAAGTATGGCACTCGATTAACCAGGAAATAATTGAACAATCTCAGATGGTATCTTATTTCAGAATCTATGGTGTAAATGGGGAGAAAATGTTAAATATTTTGTATTTAATTCATAAATTTTACATTTTTATAGGACCACTCTAGAGATTTTGGGGCATTTTGGGTACAAAATCACTTTTATGACAACTATTCCATCACCTAGTAAAATTCCCCCTTTTGCTAGGTGATGGGGATGTGACTGGCTCAAGCTATGATGCAGCCATTAAAGGGCGCTGGCAGACCTTTATAAACAACAGTTTTACATTTGTATACTAATCCCATGACCCTGCTAGTGTTCGCTAACCCCATGATCATCATCATAACCATCATCAAGATTATCAAGATCATCATCATCATAGGGCTTCCATGATATGAAACTGGAAGTATAAACAAACTTCTTTACCATCAATATTGGAAGTTTTTCTCTGAAATGTGGAAGTTTATGTCTTTTGAACACAGCTATTTGCAAAACTTTTTTTCAAAATTATGTTTCTTCTTTTTAAATAATCAACTATGATCTGCCGACAATTTTATATTTTAATGATTCATGTTACTTAAGACTGATTAAAATTGTCAGCTTAAAAGTAAAGGTTTGATATTTTGAACTTCAATTTGGAAGTTTTCTTAAAAAAATTAAGGAAGTTTTTGTACTTCCAAGTCATCAATTATGGTTTAAGTTAAAGCCCATTTCTAGAGAGTAATATACTTCAAACTTCCTTTAACGGAAGCCCTGTCATCATCATCCTCATCATACTTATCATCATCATCATCATCATCATCATAGTCATCATCATGGTCGTCATCTTCTTCATCATCATCATCATCATCATCATCATCATCATCATCATCATCATCATCATCATCATCATCATCAATATCAAGAACATCAATGATTTTGCTGTCTATCACACAATCTAATCGGTCAGTCATTAAAATTACCAAGTGTATATGAATTTCCTGAAACAATTGCAACCAATACACATTAAATGTGTTAATCTGAATAGGGAAGTACAGGTTTTAATAAATTAATATTGGTTTTTACTTATAGAGGCTTTGGATATTGTTTAATAGTGAAGTAAAATTCAATAGCCTTCAAATATGTGTGACCTAAATTCAAACACCATGTAATCTCTCATACCATCATACATGCAGGCAAATGAGGTTATATACACATCGCAAACATAAAGAACTAAACTATTACTGAGTACATGCAGTACCTACAAGATATTCAAATTATTGTTAAAATCAATTTATACTTCTGGATACTTATTTTTCATTTTATGATACAGAAAATTGCGTACACTAGAACAGTACCAACATCGCTTAACAAATTGTGATTTGTGTACATTTCAACTATTAAATTGATTGGCATTTCTTAATTGGCATTTCTTATAACTAATAGCTACTTATAATTTGACAAAATTTACGCTTTATTTATGCAGATTAAGACATTGAGCATAGGAAGGACATTCATACTGTTTATTTAATGAATACATGGTGTATATGTGTATTAATGATATAAGTAATGTATTAAACTTACTTTTGCACTGCTTCAGTTAAAAAAATCTAAAAACTTAGCTACAAGTACTTTAATATTGCTTATGATGAGCTGACATTGGGCTGATGTTCAGAGCCTTGTTAAAGTCGACAATGTGGTTAATGAGATTGTTGTTAACTTTTAAACATGAATGATTTGATGATGTGCATATATATATTTTAATTAAACAGATACAGCAATAATAATTTCCTGAAATATTGTTATAAGTACTGAAGGCCACAGGTGTTTCCATCAAAAGTTCACAGCAATTAATAATTTGAAAGTTAACAACAAAGTTCTGTTCAATCGGCCAATGGTTAAATCCCTTTACACTTTAAGCTCACATCAAAATGATTATCAAAACTAAATAATAAGAAAACTTAAAGCAATTAACATAAGTTTCAGCAATTAATAAATTTTCTTATCTTAAACAGATTTTTCCTTTTAGTAAGTGTAATTTCTACAATAATTTACTCATTAAATAAACCTATAATATATATATGATTGAACTTTAATTTGGCAATATATCAATAACATACTTAGTACATTACATGCAATAGTTACCTATAATCAGCTATTTTATTGATATACATTTCTTCTTAAAAGTTTTAAAGCAACTTAAGAATTTAGTGTTCTTACTGTATCAGTATTGGTATGCATAAATTACAAGCTATAGCCTTTGAAATGTAAAGTTTGGTAAATCTTTTAAAAACTCTCAAGATTTGATACCATGAATCTTAAGTAGTATTCTCATCATCAAAATTTTAATTTATATATAAAAAAAATAATATATACTTTATACAGTACTAGCAGTCATGATTGGCAGGCTACAATTTTACAATATTTTGTGATACTTGTTGATGTTGGCAGGCTTCCATTAAAGGAAGTTTGGAAGTATATTACTCCCTAGAAATGGGTTAAAACTTCAAAAATTGATTCCTTGGAAGTACAAAAACTTCCATAATTTTGAAGAAAACTTCCAAAGTAGAAAGATTGGAAGGTCAAAATATCAAGACAATGTGTCAATATTACTTTTATAGTCACACTTTCAAGCAGTCTTTAAGTAAAATGAATTATTATAGTATAAGTCATTGTATTTGGTATGTTAAGGTTGCAATTTATATGTTTTTTAACATACTAGTTGAAAAATAGTGGAAAAAGATATCGTTTTCGGGAGACTTAAACTTCCACATTTCAGTGAAAAACTTCCAAAATTGATGGACAGGAGGACAGGAAGTTCATACTTCCAGTTTCAATGGAAGCCCAGTGAGTGTGTTGCAAATGAATGAAACCTTCTGCATGTATATGTAGGTCTTAAAAAAACCCAGAGCACCACATTAATTGTATTTACATTTCTAACTATAAATATACCTGTAACGCCTTAACACTGTCAAAGAACAAATGGAAGATGTTCATTATGTGCACAGAATGCCAATGCTCTAAAATAATTTCTCAACAGCAGAAACATTTTGGCATGTGCTGTCTGTGTTTATTACAAAACCAGAACAGTTGTTTCCAATAAATACAGCTGACACAAAGTCTTCATAACGCTTTTGTTAATGTTTATACATGCTATACAGAAAAAAACTTACTGTTTAATTCACAATATTATATCATGTATTTTAAGATTACATGTATAAACAACACTCTGACATCATGTGTAAAATGTTTAATATACATTGGTCATTTGGAAAATATAAATCTGTTATTATCAAAAGGGGTGCCATTACATGTATTCGTTTTCTTACTTATAAAGACAATCATTACTTTTATTACTTTCATCAAATTATATAAGTAATTCTTTATTGCGGAAATGGTATATAGAAATTAAAGGGACTCGATGCCAGATGATACAATTGCAAGAAAAATAAAAAATGTAAAAAACTAACATGAAGTTCTGTTGATATAGTTGTGTACAGCATATAATGAATCTTCAATACTCACTGATGTATCACATCGCTTATTACACACGTATCTTTCACAGTTTTTGCGTTTTTTCAAATGCGAAATTCAATGGGTTTAGGTAACCACATAAATCCAAGTTATTTTTAGAAATAGCGTCAGTATATGTACCTGTATTTTTCATGTGACATCATATGCTAAATATACACACTTTAAACTTGGAAACCATTATGCACTATTTTAAAATGGATTAACTCTTCTAAGACATCTTAATCATGTGAAATGATACATAATTGGCCTCATACTAGCATGTATTGACAATTCTAGGCTCATCTTGTGGAAATAAGATTTTGCCAATTTTGGGTCCACCTGGTGTCTAGACCCTTTAAAAAGTTACCACACACCCAAAAAATTAAAGACAAGAACATTATATTTAATTTAATAATGTTGCAAATATATCAAACACATATTTAGCTTCCCTTTATTGGCATGTCTGCACTAAAGACATTTTGTGAGTTTAAATCTGAGATATCAATTATTAACATACATGTAAAAACTACAATCATGTACAACACATGTATTTTATTTAATATTATACTTGTGCACTGATTTAATAAAAAAATTAATAAACGTTAAGCCCTTCCCAAAGCTTGTGTTCAGTTTAATGTTGTCAATTCATACGCATATATTAAGATATATACATAGCCCAAAGTATAATTATCATGCATTGTCATAAAATTAAAAAGACTAATTAAGAAATTTAATTGCCAACTTGCCAAAATCACTTACCTTTAGAATGGTACTCGAATTCGAGCAGCAATTCCTTGTCTTTCTTCATTCTTTTTCAGAAATTATCACCCACCGACACACAAAAAAGGCGATTAACTGTTTAAAAGTTATTAAAGCTCCATCAAAAAGTGTGCATTTACTTAACCAGGAAATAAAGGATGCTGGGAACGATGATAAGGTTAAGAGAGGTCACGGAAGGTCGTCTCGAGACTTGCATTCTAAGGTCGCCTAGCGACAGCCAATCAGAAACGATTTAACAACCAAACAACTTTATATAATCCAATGAAATGCAGTCTTATGTCATATATACCGGCGAGCATTTGACGGTACAGCGTCTGAGAGATTTGACACATGTCAAACTACTTTCTCTCATTTTTCAAGCTTATTTACAATAATAAATATTAAAGCAAGGAATTTGGAGGTTAACACCGGCGTCATATATTATTTCTCAAACTGGAATATTGTGAAAATCGTGTGCTACTTTCGTTTTTGGTTGACATTTTTCCAGTTTTCGTAACACTTCGTTAGTTGTTTAACTTTCACTTTTACTTTGCTTGCGACTAGCACTGTAAAATAAACACAATGAGCACCTTCGACATTATCACAGACAAGGAGTCTACTATCAACCCAGCAGTGTTACAAGAAGAAGTGTACCTTCTGGACTGTCATTATTGTGGAACAAAAATTTGTGACCGGGGATTGAAGTCATTTCTAATTGCTGATGAGAAAGTTGAGCTTTTCTCAACAGATACTGTGGACAGAAGGTAAGGTGAAAATATCATGATCTTTCCTGTTTTTGTTTTTTTTAAAAAGGTAGTGTGGATGATGCCAGTTTCATCATGATGTACAATCTCAAAATTGATACAAGGTACATCACTGACACTACTTGTATCAAATGACACATGAGTCATGATTACATATTTTTGTTAGTAATGTGTGTGTGGGCAAGAACCAGCTGTTAGGTTTGCTCAGTTGGTTAGAACACCGTGCTAGTGTTCTGGCGCTCATGGTTTCGAGCCCAACACCCAGATAACTTTGCCTCCAAGGTTTACTTATAACTGGTGTCAGAAATTAAAGGCAAAAGTGCCTGGTTCATGATGTGTGTTGGTTAGAACCAGCTGCCCGGTAAGCTTGAGCAGTTGGTTCGAGTGCTGGCTAGTGTTCCGGTGGTTGTGGATTCAAGCACCACACTTCTCATGATTACTTTATTTCCCTATATTACTAATGATAATAATATGAATATGCATATTTGAAGCAGGATTAAAATGATGATAATATGAATATGAATATTTGAAGCAGGATTAAAACTGTCAGTTGAATAAATGTCAAGTTGTTCCCATACCAACTGTGAACTTCAGTCAAATTAAGGCTTGTATCATTAACATCAAAATGTTTTCATTACATTTAACTTAATAGTCACTGTTGAAAAAGAACAATTTAAATAAATTTAATTATTTTATGACAATAATTATTTTCACAGCCTGGTGGAATTGACAGATGAAAAGTTCAGGACAGACCGGTGTAACTGCCAGATACAGAATGTTGCCTGTTTACAATGGTATAAATATGTATTTTCATTTTTTTAATATTCCTACTGGTAAATTAGTGTACATGTACTTTAAAATTCAGATGAAAATGTCAATTGCAAAAAACATGTACGAAGAGGATGCTTGTTCATTTCATTTTAAATCTAAGCTATGCAATAAATTTCACAGAATGCGCACCAAAAGTAATATTTGAGAATGGCTTTGCCATGAGGTGAAATATATTGCTTAGCTGAAAAAAAGAAGAGAAAACAGTGAAATTTTGTTTCGATAAACTATGTTTCAGTTTATAAAGATATAATCCGCCGTCATATTTCAATTATTAAACCACTGGAAAGCATGAAATAAATATAAATAATAATTACAAAACTTATCATATTTTCATGTCCTGATGTAGGCTAATTTTAGCTATTTCTGCATTACCATTTTTTTCAAATCAATTATTATATTTTTCAGTGGAAATGTAGTAGGGTACCATGTGGCCATGCCATGTAGATCTTGCCTCGAGTCACAGAACAATGGGCATTTCTGGATGTTTAATCGGCAAGCAATCTGTCCCTATCAGAGACTAAATATTGAAGGTATGATTGGTGTTTTGTTGTGTTAAACTGTTTGATGCAAAGATGAATGGCTATTTACAATTATGAAGAACATGGAGCTTATGTAATGAAGCAAATTCTTTTTTAGTATTTCACGTCTTTACTTTTCAATTCCATGTACATGTACCATATATTCAGTAAAACTGCGACCAATCTCAGTTAACAGCTGTTGGAGTAATAACCGATTGCCATATTTTTGTGTCGCCTATGAAGCACGCAGACAGACATCATGATTGGGATTTCTTTGTACAGCGGTGTCTTTTTTGTCATCACATTTTCATTTCCAATCATTTTCTTGTTGATAAGTCTTGGTATGCACAATGATTAATCATGGTCAGAACAAGACTACTGTTGATTTTTGGGGACAAAGGTCAAGGTGACCTTTATAAGAAACATGAGGGGCACTCTCGACAGATGATACATCCAATTTAAAGAATTGTAGTCTTTAACATCAGACATCAGACTGTGACGGAAAAGGGTTTCATTTTGAAAATTGATTTGCTTATTACAGATGGTTACTAAGTTCTTTAGATTCTTGCATTATTTCAAAATTATTTCTTTTTCAGGTACTTCCACCATGGTTTGGGGTGACCTTACTCAATGCAAGGATGACAGTATGTGTGATATGTGGGGTGAATGTGAGAGATAAAGGCTCGACATTGTGCTACACTGACTTACCTTTGTGCTACAGTGCCATGTCTTGGATAAATATAATTTGGTATTCTACTTTCATTGCTCACATTAAACTCAAGTCGACCTAATGCTATATAAAGCTTATGTTGTACAGAGCCTTATATCGGATAACACCAACTTGACATTGTCTGTAAAGCTTCCCTTTGGATAAGACCAAACTTGCTAAACATTGTGCAACAGTGCCTTGCCTAAGTTGCCTTGAAGAAAAACAACTTGACATTGTACTACTGTGCCTTGCCTTACAGTAAACAACCAAACATTGTTCTCTGATGCCTCATCTTATGCTGGAAGTGAAAGCCAGCATTTAGTTGTTACATGTACATGAATGCTTTTGTCTAGAAAAGTGATTTGACGAATTTGCAGATTGCTCATTAGCGTGCAGTCATTACCTAAGAATTTTGATGTATAATGCATTTAAATAATGGAAAATAGTTCCATGCATTGGTTTACAGGCATGCTGTAAGATGAACAGGCGCTCGATAGAAATACTACAATCTTATATTCTGTGATACTTGTTTGTTTTTTTGTATAATATAATTATTTTCTCGTTGTGTTTTATGTTTATATACATGTACAGTGGGCTGTATACGTAATTGTTGTTGTAATTGTTTTTCACTTTTATGTAGATTATAATCATAATAATATATTGTGCTGAATATGTGAACTGAAATTCGAGGGAATAAACATTTCAGCTAAATAGTACCGGGGTAATATAAAAGCATTGCTGGACAAATTTAGCAGAACCTCAATAACGCATTATGAAGACATATTACGGAAAAATCATTTATTTTGTACAAACTTGGCACAATATGATACTGTATCTATATAGCCATTATAGATGTTGTTGCTAATGTAGATCATTATAATTTATGTTGCAATATGTGGAATACTGGTATTCTCCAGATAAGTAGATGATCTTGTTACATTGTTTGGGTGTCTTGAGAACCAAGTGGGTTTTGTATGTCAGAGCATACTTTTGTCTGTTGAACAGAATAAATAATGAAAATTGTGCTTTCTTAATTTCTATAATGGTCTACAAATAATGATATGTATTACGGTGGTGCCCAACCTTTTACCATACAATTTTTGGCATTATTCTGGATGCTGAAGCCAGGTAGAGCTGATTCCACTGACGGAGCCAACTGTTGGAGCTAACTTGATTCGGATTCCATAAAAACAAGGAAACATAAATTACAGTAATAAATATCCCTATTATTTACCTCATGGCAAGAGGCATGTTCCAAGTTCTCTGACTCTTCGACACCCAATATCATATCTAGCAAGTGCCAGTAGTCTCATAATTAAGATATTATACAGTGAATTCTGATGATATTGGAAGGGCTTAACAAATTCAAAATATTTAATTTTGGACACTGTTGAATTGTACAGATTGATGGTGTTAACTACCGTATTATATCATGTATAGGACGCTAGCATAGATAGGACGCAGGCAAAAAAATAGTTGAGAAAACGGGTAAAAACCCTTAATATATAAGATAGGACGCAGCGGAAAAATGTCAAAATCGGAGCCGAAAAATTGAGGTTGGTCAAGTATTTATAACATATATATTGAAGTAAAAAACAAACAAAAAATTGTATATGAGGCATATTTTGATAACTGTCTTGTGTATTTCGATAATTATCGTCGTATTTTGGTAATTTAGCGTACACAACAATGATATATGTCTTGACATTTTGAGAACATTTACGCATATTATAAGACTTATACAAATGCCGTAATAGTCCCTACTGACAGTCAACCGTTGCAACCGTTGCAATAGTCTCGACATGCCTTCTGAATGACAGTCAACAGTTGCAACCGTTGCAATCGCAACAAAACTGATGATTGTTTTGATAAGGCTTGTCGCTGTGCGGATTAAAGCATGTCGGCATAATTAAGTGTCGGTAATTAGCCTTGCCAGCGGAAGGCACATCGGGGAAAGTGCGAACAAACAACCATAAGGTATTACCATCACAATAGTTTGTTCTATTGATGTTTTTCTAATGACAGACAGCGGGTGTTTTTCACACCTTCGCACATTTGAAAAGATTTGATAGTGACAATAATGCTACTTTGCGTTATGCACATTCCTTTATCAATTTTTTAAAACAGTTACATACAAAATGTTTTGTAAAATATCGAAACATTAAAATCATAAACAACGATTAATTGATATTTACCTCCTTTCCCGATTTCCGTTACCGTTATAACTCAATCCAGTTAAAGTGCTGACTCACATCGAGATTTTGTGAGTAGCGTCCCTTTTATAAAAAAGTAAAGTCAATTTATTTCTCAATAAATCATTTTAAAGTAAACATTCAGTATATTTCTGCGTGTGTTCACTTGCGTGATTTTACCTATGTCAGTTGTTCTTTTCGGTGACGCAGTACAGATACTTACTATTACCGCGTTCTTCCCCGGTCCGATATTTTCGACCTGAAATGGACTTGGAAAAAAACAGATGAAATTCTAATAGCATAGAAAGGACGCAGGCAATTTTTAAGACGAGAATTGGGGGTAAAAAAGTGCGTCCTTTGCATGGTACAATGTATCACATTTCGAAACATCATCTAGACAGCTTATAACTGATATTGTTTCAATTTCCTGGTCTATTTGTATAAAGAATCTATGTATATACCGGTAGCTTCAGTTTTAAATAGCCTTGTTGGGAATGTTCTTAAATATGACCAGAATGAGCCTGAAGTGCATAAAAAAACACTGTATGTTAGGGCGTGATATATTCCCAAGTGTTCTCGCTCTTAATTAACACATCATTGAATGTAAATTTCCCTGGACCCCTACCAAAAAAGTCCTACACATTTATGTACGTCTCGCTATGTGACTATTGTAAGAAATGACTGGAGAAGGCGAGATCTTATTAATAGTTCAAACAATTTTATATTGAGCGGTATTCCGGAATTAAGTAAATTCCGCGTGTTTCTGGTTTGCAGTCCTTGAATAGGCGGATTTCCAAATTCCAGATGTGAAAGGAGCAACTACCTCTTGTATGAACACAAACTGCAGTCTCAGCAGTAACTAATTTGGTTTCCCACATTTGATTTTTTTTAGTAGCAATAAAAACAAGAGGCCCATAAAGCCCTATGCTCTACTGGCATGGCTCTTGTGGTCATTTTCAATCAAGAGCATGTATGTATGGGTAAAAGGCAACAGACATAATTATATAGTTCATGCTTTGTGTTTGGGTTTCCTGAAATCGTTGCACATTCAACGTCTGAGGACAGAAAGTGTTGTAAGCAGATTAGTTGCATGAACTATTTCAATATGTGCCAAGTTGAGGTCATCTGACAAAAAAAAAATGCTTTCAAAACTACTCATGGTCAAAATTTCTGTAGTTTTTAAATTTAAAATTTGGTCAAAAGGTCAAAGTCAAGGGCATCTGAGGACAACATTGATGCTCATTTGCAAAACTAAATATCATTGCTGCAGCTTAAAAAAATAAAAAAGGTCAAAAGGGGTGGGGCCAGCTTTGGCCCCTGGGGCATATTTTCAACTGTGTTGCTAGACAGTCATCATATGATGCTCCACAAGAAATCAAAGGTATGAGCCTTGTTGTTTGAAAAAAGATGATTTTGAAAAATTTCAGTGCCCGAGGGTCATAATTTGAACAACCATGGTAGCAGACCACTAAATTGTGCCTTATTCAAATAGAAAGTGTCTGCATAGCTGGTTCCGACAAAAAGATTTTCAAACATTCCCAATATAACTATACCAAACCTGTGAACCCCGGGGGATGGCCAGTAATGACCCTAGGTGCATAATTTGAACAAACATTCACAACCAATTTTGTTTAGATGAATGCACAAACTACAGACACTTAAGAGCTAAAAAATGGCCTTTGGGCTTTCAACAAGAACAAGGCAGAGTAATTCACAAAATCAACTGCAGAACCAAAAAGCAACTTGTCTCCCTTGTCCTAGTAAACTTGGCTAAAAGTAGAATTCGCTCATGCAGACCTGGCCCCAATATCACGAAAATACTTAAGTCAAATCTCAAACTCAGTCTCAACACTTTCTATCACATAACATTACAATTTATTATAAACATATATGTTTTTTACCGTTTTATAAGCGCATTCTATCATAGAATATGCTGATAAAAGCCTTTGGTCGAATTCCAAGGTAAATATATTCTACAGCCAAAAATGTATTTGAGTATAATTCTGTATTCTTTATAAAATACTCAAGTATGTTTTTTGCTCTAGAATTAGTTTTCTTCGAAATATTGATAAAATCTTTTTATCAACGCATTCTATGAGAAAATACATTTTCAAAACGTATGAAACATGCACGATTTTGAATCATACTATGCTTTTATATGGTTAAATGAGTTAAGACTGAGTTTGAGATTTGACTTAAGTATTTTCGTGATATTGGGGCCTGGTTAAACTAGGTTAGCTTAAGGTTTTCGAAAGGCACTGAGGTCTAATGGATATCTAAATACTGTACAAGTTTCATTGAAATGCAATCAAAACTGAAAACTGTATCGTGTAAACTAGCAATTGTTTACAGATGCATGGACGCACATACTACGTACACATTTGGCCAGTAGAGCTAAAAATTAGAAGCCCAAATATTTCTAATGTGAAAAAAAATCTAGAGATAATCAGTTCCTTGCTGCCTCGTAGTCTCCCTGCATCTAGAGGGGAAATTGAAAGAGTTGTCTGTTAATCGGTCCATCACAAATTGGTGTTGCGCATATCTCCGAAAGTATATTAGCAAGGGGGATTAACCTTGACAGGAATAGGATTAAGCACCATGATTATGAAGTAGTGCACTTTGGTTATGTGTTGCTGCCGCATAAGTATTTGAAATAAGTCATGCAAGTTGATAGCAAGGGTATCAGCACGTTAAGTTGCGCACCTAGGTTTTTTTAAGTGGTAAAGTCCAGATATAGCAAAGTTAGGGGATTTGAGTTAGTTAATTTAGTATAATAAGTCTGTCACATTTTTTTGTCAGGCATATCTACAAGAGTCATGAAAGTTTACAGGCATGGTTATCAGCTTGTGAAGTTATGCATCTTTGATTTTGTTTGAGGTGAACTCCAGTTAAAGCAGAGTTAAGGCTCTTTCCTTAGTTCCTTAGTTTAAATTGTTTTAATAAACAGATGTGAAATTCATGTGGTGTGAATCTCAAAAGGTATCTGAGGTACAGCCTGAATGCTTATCAGCATAGGAAGTTGTGCTGGTTGTGCACCAAGGTTTTTATTTCAGCAGTGAAGCCCATATGCTGCAGTGTAACGGGTCTTGACTTGGGTGTGAATTTTGTGTTGTGCATTTACTGATGAAACCATTTTATTCTGATGAAGTTGTGTTTATCATGTAAACTTAAAGGATATGCAGTTTCAATTACAGCATGCATTTAAAAACTTAAGCAAGACAGTATTCTGCAAACAAAGACATAATGTGAGGGGAGGCATGTTTAATATCCCAGAATGACCTATGAATTCAAGAGTCACCCATTAAATTCAGACATAACTAAGCAAGAAATTCAATAAAGTCTCATGATTAACTTGACTAGTGGTTTCTCTTTAAGATATTAAGTTGTGATCAACTTAAAGGGACACAACTCAAATGCTTTCAAATTTGCTATTAGATAATCCTAATCATACTAGTACACACAGTTCATGTAAATTTATTCTTTATTACCATGTTGAACACAGAGAAAACATTTGCAATAACATGATCATGCAAGTGAACAATATATCATAATAATCTGACATAAAATGGCAAAAAGCTTTTGCACACTAATCGCCATCCAAATTTATATACATACAATTTTATGAATTTAATGATCATCCAGATTTATGTACATTTAATTATGTCGGTTACATACGGTACTAATTATTTTCATACAAAATTGATGACATGAGATTAAAATCAAATATTGATAATATTTCTAAAATAACATAAATTTCGTAAGAACACATTTCAAACTATTTACAAACTAAGAAAAAAATTGGTGCTAATCCATTAATTTCTGTGAATATAAATGCATAAAAACCACTTAAAACTAATAACAGGTAATATCTGTTTTATTATCAAATTGGAGCATGGATGAAATCAACTCAAAATCAAATGAAGCAACTAAAGCAACTACTTTTATATAAAAGTAAGTACAGTTTACCAGTAAAATAAGAAACAAAAATCAACATGGAATGAAATTTATCACAATTTTACTCTGGAGAAAAAGTTAAGTCAGGCAAGATACTAGAGGATGTGTCACAACAGAACTGCCGGTGAATGTGAATACTCATACATATTGCTCAGTCAATCAAGGACTCTAACTCCACAACTTTCATGGCAAGAGTTATGGGGCTTACTACTACTGTGTGTACAGCCATAGTTTACCAGAGGCGAAGGTTCTTATAGCCTGTATGGGCTGCCACTTACACTTTTCCCCCATAAAAGGTATTGATTTTGTTGAAAAAATATTTTACAATATGAAATAAACATCAAAACACATTTCAGGTAGGGTGGAGGATATGCCCTGGAAATTCTAGAACACAGTCTTCACACTTTTTACTAAGTTAGGCCGTGTCTACATGTTACATGTGTTCCAATTGTAAATTTATTAATTTTATGTTAAGTCTCTGAGCAAGTCCTTGCACAAGAACCACAGGTATGTTTTAACAAAGAATCAAAGTCATGTAACGGAATAAGTGAAGAGTTTTCGGCCTTCTGATGGAGTTGTTATCATTACTGTCTGAAAGGATTATTGGATTTCAAATAGGGAAGTGTTGCTTCTTTTGAGATTTTCATGAAACCAGCCCAATGGCTTTGACAATATCTTGGCTTTTTTTTAAGTTAGTAAGAAATGTTAGTTTTGAATCAGTCAGAATAAAAACATAAGATCAAAAAATGTTAATTAACCTTTTTGTCTCCTGAGCATTTTTAATGTAAATACATGATATTCACATATTTGTAGCATTACAGAAATATTGGCCTCCAGTCCTTGCTTTGGCTTTTTTTTTTCTCATGCACTAGGAATTAATAAAGCAAATATTTATTTTCACCAATTCAATTTGGACCAACAATTCTTTTCTGCTCTTCAGGGATAACAAGTGTAAGTTTTAAACTTCACAATCAATTTCAAAGTAAACATCCTAATAATTATATATGTGAACATATTGCACTTCAACAGTATTGCTCATCACAGAAATACATTTCCTGAATAAATTAGAACTACATGAAACTGGTAAGTATGCAAAAACGAATCTTTTAAAGGCACACAACATAGGTTGATATAAACAAAGGAGTTTTAATACCAATGCATTTTCTAGTTTAAGTCATTTGACTTTAATGATCAAAACAAAAAAATGCTTATGATTAAAGTTCAGATAAAAAACATTTGCAATATTTTGGTTTATACTAATTTATTTAAGCTCGATTGTGACGAAAGCTGATAGCTTATGGAATCACTCTCGATTCCGTTTCCTGGGCAGAAACCAGTACTGTGTCCTTTTTAAGAGGCTATTCGAAAGTACCCCTTGAGGGATCAAACCCACAACCTCTTGGGTGAGAGGCGGACACCTATACCAGTAGACCACTCTCACCCTCTTTGCAATATTTTGGCGTTATATTTACTGTAGAATTTGGGGGCACATAGCTATCAATTAAAAAGAAAAGAAAAAAGAAACACATTTATAAAGGCTAATATTTTTTAACTGTACCAAAATAATATGTTTTTTTTGTTTTTATCAATAAAGTCAAAGCATGATAATGCATTAAAATGATTTGTTTTACATTTACCTATAATGTGTGCGTTTTACAACTACAATTAAAGCTAAATTAATTTTGAGACAAACAATACTATTTTTTTTAACATACATGTACATAGAACAATTTACAGCGTTTATATCTGCGTAACAAGTGGTGGTCAGTTACATGTTGCTTCAGTGTAACATGAAGAGTTAGTGCAAGAGACATTTGCAATGACACAATCTTTATAACAACAACATAATATTTACTTCAAAAGCAAAAATGAAAACAACAAAATATTTTCTTGGACCCTTTTCGAAAGTTTGAAACTGACAGACATGTAATTATGAGAGTTTGCGAAAAATGTAAATGTATTACACTCACTGCAAGTTTTTATTGCTTAAAATAAGTTGGTGTTTGTACATTGATCAGGAAACATGTGGCACAGCCGCACGCCTAAATAAACATAATAAGGGCTAACAAATTTTAACTGGACGAGTGTTTGCAATTATATTTATATCTTCTTATCCAGGTTCTGTAAAAATTACTGATTTCACTGGTTAAAACCCAATCAGATCTTATTTACTAAGTAAGTGTAACTTTTTCCCTATATATATAGTTTTGAAGACTAAATAGCATTAATGCCACAACAGCCTTATAATGACAATATGTACATCACACTGATTCCCAAGTTCTTGGGATTCCATAAAGAATATGGCCTTGGTGGAATATTCAGCCTGGCAACCCCTCATTCTAGATGAGTTATTTAAAACTAAATTATGCAGTTTTAAAAGATCCCAATCGAATACATAATTTTTACAAAATATATATATGCAAAATGAAATAAATTAGCTTTAAAAAAGCACATTTTTAAAGGAACTACTTGAAGCCAATATTCAAATAAAATTACTACACATCAGAAGATCAGTACATAACATTGCACTATTTAGTAAAAAATGTACAAAAAATCTATTTATATTTCAATTTTTACTCAATTGGAAAATTTAAGGTCAGTTGGAAAAAAATATATGCTGTGTTTTCTGTTCAGATAAATAAATTGACACTTGGGCACATCACAAACCTCGTTACTGGCTTTCGAATGTGTCCTGAAGTCAAATTTTTCATTCTGACATGGAAACACATGATACACATTATTAGTACACAATATCTTAAAGTTTATACAGTGAATCACAAGGAAATCTAGACATAAAATATCAATAAAAACTAAAATCTTGTGAAAAAAATATACGTTTTCAATAAAAATATCAAAGCGCCATAAAGTCGACTGAAAATGACTTAAAGTAATAGTTTTAAGCATTAACATGATTAAAACATTCAACAATATTTAAGGAACTGAGTAATCCTGACCAGAAAATGAAATAAAGATATCACAAAAATGTATAGCTGACATGTGTGTAGGTAACAGAAAAAATCATCATATTATCTAGCACAGCTAGCCAGTACAAGAATTTCTTATATTTTATCAACAAATTTCAGCTCAGTAGGCTGAGCATCTTTTACATGAAACAAAGAGCCCTGAAAGCAGTTGTAAACACTCGCCTGTTTTTTATCCCTTCAAAAGGGTCATTACTAAACAATTATCAACACCAGAGTTATTGACCTTGCTCTACATGCACATGTTGTTGTTGGCAATGTGTTTACTAAGTTTCACTAAAATATAGAACAATGTTGAGTTATGGCCAAGATTTAAGTGATTCATTTTTGAAATCAGATTAAATTTGTTTTTCTTGGACTCGCATATAACTTAGAACCATGGATCCTGAACAGAAACTTGTGAGGCCCAGCACAGCTCTGTTCAAATGTTACTTAAAAATTTAGAGAGCATCCTGTTTAAGATTAATTGGTCCTCAAGAATTCAAACAATGGGTGAAGGGCACGGGATTCGTAGCAGATTGAAGCACTGAACAATGCTGCCAACAATGACATCAAGGCATCACAATGATTGTATGAAAAACAGACAAGCTTACAAATTCATCAAATACCAGTAACATACATAAAATACCTTGTAAGATTCCAACATTCTCTTAAAACCAAACGATGACACAAGCATAAAAAAGGTGAACAACTCCTTATGAATGGATTCTTTTCAGAAGCCCATATGCCCAAATTCCCTTTTGTTGTGCTAACCAAAAATATAACATGGGTTCTCGTGAAAACATGATATAAGTATGTGTAAGGTTGATGACTTCCTACAAATTGATATCTGTCGTAAGCCTAATTACCCGTTGGAGTGGTATCAGTGTATGTATGGGTTGTAGTGATGACATGACAAATGGGTACCTACAAATGGATTCCTTTGCGCAAGCCCAGTTACACAAAGGTCACACTCTCTTTCAGTCAGTATCAGCAGGGTGCTTGAATAAAGAGCACAACTGCTCTTCACTGCAAGCAAACTTTACACATAAATGTGTATAATTGTATCCCCTTAACCAGTCCTCGTTCTCCTTTCCAGGCCCCTTGAGTCCCTAGCTTGAACAGCAGCCTGTCCAGCCCCCTCCAACAGCTTTTGAGTCAAGCTTGACTCTTTCTGAGTCCCCTTTGTCCAGAGATACATTGCCTCCATATCGCCGCATCAACTCCTGGAAGATAACACATGGCTCACGATTAAAATGACTTACACATAGGACATGTTCATGTATATATTATACATATATATAAAGGACTAGATATATACACATGAAGTAAAAAAAATTATATGATGTGTTTAATGAAAGTAAAACACATGTACTCCAGGCTCCTCCCAGCCTGGCGCAAACATCTTTCCATCAAAAGGGTATGAAGTTAAATTCTCACATCCATATGATAAAATTATAAACTGAATATCCAATTCATTTTATAGAAGTGAAAAAATATATACCAGTAATGGTATTGTTAAGTTAACCTTAAGCTTTCATCTAAATACTGGAATTTATCATGCTAAACACATTACAATGCAATTGTTGTATCAAAATTATTGTTTATTTTCCGTTTTCTTTTGCAATCATTAAAACTTCCACATTCAATAAGTCAATATATCATTTCAAACCATTGCAAGTTTAACAAATGTTTAACTGATACCAAATTTTCCTTTGCATAGATCCCATCATAATATCAACATTCAATTATTCAACATATAATTTCAAACCATTGCAAGTTTTACGAAGGTTTCATTCCATATCAAAAATCTTCTTTGTTGAGGTCTTAGCATAATAACAACATTCAATAAATCAATGTACATTTATCATTTCAAACCTTTGCAAGTTTCATGAATGTTTCATCGACATTGACATTTTCCTTTGCTGAAGTTTCCAGATGGGCTATCATGTTGTGGTGTTGGCAAAATGAGTTCGCCTCGGAGTAGTTTACGTCCCTCATGCTTTCCTGATCTCTCTTATTTCCTTGAATGTGAGGGGTAGAAGTTTTTAGATAATTATACAATGATAACAGTAATCATTTGAGATTTTATTAATTTGATTCATAAGTGGGAAATTTAAGTTAGAGTCTAAAAAGTCAGAAAAGTATATTAAACAATGACTGTGAAAAGCAATGTCTTTGGAATAAATAATGTTCAACATGAATAATGAAAACAAAAGTAGTGTTTGGTATTTAAATAAACAAGAGTCTTTCCCAAATTCTTCAAATATTTTTTCTATCTCGAGCTTATCTTACCAATTAAAATCTGTACAATACTCTGGCCAGCATAACGTTTCACATCATCTAGCCATCTTGGCAGACTATCAAATGAGGTTTTCTTAGTGATGTCATAGGCCATGATGACACCATTGGCACTGCGGTAGTAGCTCTGGGTGATTGTTCGGAATCTTTCCTGACCAGCAGTATCCCAGATCTGCAGCTGAAATGAAACCAGACTCAGGTTAACAAACCATTCATTCTGAACAAACAGTGTATCACAACATACCTGCGCACCCTGTCCCTGACTTCTGCAGCACCCTGCCCTATTTAAGGCCTGGCTAAAACCCTATTATTTCAAAATAAGCTTGTCCACTTTAGTATGACCCATGTTTTGCTAGAGGTGATGGGTGTTGTTTGGAACATGAGTGATGAAAGAGGACTTTTTTTATTCCGAACACAATCCAGTTTTAGTGTTTAGGCTCATGCTTCCACCAATGAGATTGACGTAAGATTCTGTTCAAACCATTTAGACTGATGGTTGTCCGGTCAGCGCAGTGGTTAGCACACTTGCTTCTCACCTAGGTGACCCGGGTTCGATTCCCGGCTTGGGCGCATGTGAGTTTGGTTTGTGGTCACCAAGCCGGACAAGTGGGTTTTCTCCGGGTTCTCCGGTTCCCCCACAACAAAAGACCACACTCTCGCATAAAATCATGCCAGTGAGAGTGATTAATATAATGTTGTAATAACTTGTTTCACAATTCTTGTAAAATAAATATGTTTAAACTAAAACATTTAGAAAGCCCTTACCAAAATAACTGTAAAATCATTGAGCCATTTATTTGCTTTAATAAAGCTGCACTCTTACAGTTTTACCACTGTGACAACTTTTTATGTCTTGGAATGAGCCAATTTGGGCGTAATTATCTGAAAACCAGTGATATAAGACTGTGACAAAATATCATATTTTGGTGCGAAAATTAATGTTTTATGGTTAAAAGCTGAAGGAAAAATGCATAAATCATAGATTTTTTTAACATAAATATGAAAACGTGCAATCTGATGTTTTGTCAGCAGTCTTATATCACTGGTTAGTAGTTACCATGTATTTTCACAAAAATTGGTTTTACAGACAAAAAATAAAAAAAATTGTCAAAGCGTTCAATCTGTTAAATAGCAGCTTTAAGTGAGATTATAAGGAGGTTCATGCATACAAGCTTGCTACTTCTATGGATGCATTTACTGAAACATTAAGTAAGTTAATAATTATTTTGCTTCACTATACTGTTAATTCAGCCAGCCACATAAATGCTGAATAAATGGTATATAGATAAGCAAATATAAACAATATCTATTGAACTTCCAGTACATAGAATTGACAGAATTTTCTGCCAAATACTGGTTTACGCACCAGTCAAGTATAACCACACCCACGTGTTTTTACCTTCCAGATGTCCCCAAAATGCCGAGCGAATGTGGTGGTTTTGTTTTTGCGCTGAAAATAGCTGGGGATGGACCTTAAGACCGAGTCTAAAGCCCCGCTACTCCCCTGACAGGAGGGATATGAAACCAAATAGTTTGTTAACGTGAGCGAACATAGGGCTTAGTTCAAATAATTGTACGTGGCCGATTGCTTTTTACCATTTTTTATGTGGCAAATCATTATATGGCATACAGTATCATTAATTCACGTACAAATTATTTCAACACAATTTCTGGTTGTTTTGATTGGGATTCCAGGTTAAAGCATTTTGATGAAATCTGACAGTGGATACAAATTGACAGCTACCTTCACTAGTTTTCCTTCGATTTGCAGAGTTTTCATTGTAAAATCAACACCAATTGTGCTAGCATGCTTTTCAACGTAGGTGCCAGATTTAAATCTTTGAACTATACACGTCTTTCCCACGTCCGCATCACCAATCAATACAATTTTAAACAAATAATCAAACGTCTCATCCGCGTCTGAATGTGGATGGAAAGCCATCACAGAAGTCAAAATAAGAGGTACAATTGATGCGTCATAAATGTAAATATCACTGTTATGACATTTAACCGGAAGTAAAGTGTACTTCCTGCTTTTAGGCAAACTAGTACCATTATGATTAAGGGATATATTCTACTATTCGAAACTGAGAAGATCACTTCCAGAGTGCATGATTTTCCATAAACTTATACTATACAAATCCCACTTCAACCTAAATTTTACAGATTTTTTTGATACTCTAGTCATTTTAAAATTCAAATTTTGAAATAGAATTCCTTGTTCTGAATCATCAACCGAAAGACAGACAAAAGCTACACAAATACATACTGTTTCCAATCAGTTTTGACTAGATAACATTCATATAACCAGATTACACAAATAAAAAAAAACAAATATTTTAACTTAATCGTCAATTGGAATTTATCCAATGAATCAGTGAGAAGTTCCCTCGTCGCCAACCGAAAGACGTTTTAACATGGCAGTTAAAATTAACTTCCTAGTTGTCTGTGGATGAAAATGATCAAAATACAGTATATTATTCAAAATGATCTTACTCGTATTCTGGTGTCACAACAGGGATCCAATTTCCTGTGTATTTGTTCTTATACACAGCAAATGTGAATACTCCCTATTTTATGTCATTTATTAATATGTATATGTCTTCTGCAGCCTTCCCTATTTCAGTATGTCATTCATTAATATGTATATGTCTTGTGTAGCATTCCCTATTTTATGTCATTAATATGTATATGTCTTGTGTAGCCTTCCCTATTTTATGTCATTAATATGTATATGTCTTGTGTAGCCTTCCCTATTTTATGTCATTCATATGTATATGTCTTGTGTAGCATTCCCTATTTTATGTCATTCATATGTATATGTCTTGTGTAAAGAATAAGCGAAAAATAAAATAAATAATAGACAGCGGTATGCATTTGTTTTGTGTCTAAATTTACTTTTACTTTTAACCATAACCGTTCAATTGTATTTCGTTTGGCGACTCCAGATAACCTCTCAGTATTGTCTAAATGAGCGAAATTCTTATTTTAGTAAATTCCATATTTCTTAATATTTTTGTGTAACTTTTGCCTACATAGCCGTTTATTAATATATGAATAGGATGATTTAAAAAAAAACACAAGAAAGAGTATTTCGGTACATAGTACATTTGACAGAGTCGCACTAGTCATGACCTGGTATATATACTGGACCATGCACATATTTAGGCTGTATTATTATCATAAGCAAATAACACCGAAGAGTTCAATGTGTAGCATTTAAAGAAATGTAGTCTAGATTCCTAGGCGTGCTTAAATTTCATGTTTCAATATATTTTCTGATTGGCATGAAATCGCAAAAAGAGAGAAAAATATTCATCTGCCTATATTAATCTTAGTGGCTACAAACACGTTTTTTACATACGTAAACTAGTATTATTAAAGTTTTACACTTTACGAATAAACTAGGTCCGTGCATGGTTATTTTTTACTTTAAATTTTTAATAACAAAATTGCTGAAAGATAAACATGGAAACAATACAACGAAATAAGACAAGGTAATCCTGACGAATGGACATGGTACGAATAGCACATATACACCCATGGCGACTTCAGCTGAATTCTACTTGACATAAACATGCCTTTTTCGTTTTTTTAAAAGCAGCAGGGAAATTAAATGATGCAAATAAGCAATGCAATAAAGTGTGCCATGCTATCGAATCTCCAAAGCATTGCTTCATGAAGCGGAATATAAAGATTGTGTATGCCGGTACAAGGCCAAATCCAGGCGATAGGGTTTGTTTTGGGTTTTTTATGCGAAAGTCTACCCGTGCAAATCTTGCAGGTAGCTTCTTTTTTTATTATAGATAAACAGACATTTTTCGTGAGGAAGTAATGAATACGTCTTCGAGACTATTGGTTGGAAAATTATTTATTGTTTTGCAGAACGAGAGGTCATATTTTTAAAAGAACCGTGAACACTCATAAAGCATTGATGTAAACATTATGTAAATGCTTAAGCTATGATTTATGGGTTTCATTAAATGTCATTTAAGGGACGCGTCCCTTTGCGGTTTTATACAATACAAAGAGCGACCCCACGCTAAACTTTATAAACAGTTAATTTTACTTCCCTGTATTAGTGGGGTATGTTTACATGCGTTTTTATAGTAACGGCTTTATTATCAGGTGTTCTGTTGATAATACGGAAATTAAAGAGGTTTTTTTTTGTTTGATTTAAAATTGTTTAATTTCCTTATCGTAACTTTTACGTTAATAACTGTATGGCATTTTATAGTAGAATGTGAATTTTGTAGTGTCAACCATGAAAATGTTTATTTTATTATTTGTCTGCGGATTTTCTCTAATTAAATTTTGCGAATCGTTAACAGAAAGTGGAAGCAAATATATTCCCAGGAATAATTGCTTTTCAAAAGAGGTATTTCTTAGAAAAAACACTTTTGTTTTATAGTTTGCAACAGTTTCATAAATTTAATTGTCAATCAATATGTTGCTGAATTTTAAAAATAATTTATGTTTGCCCTTTTAGGATGGACAGACAAGCGACAACGATGTGAGAATAGAGTTCCTTAAAAACAACTGTAAGTAGCAATGCTTTTCTTTTTATTTATTTATATTTTTTTGTTGTTGTTGTTGTTTTTTGGTCGCATTTGTTACTCATTACGCTCGCTCGCTAACTTACTCATTACACTAGCTCGCTCACTTACTCATTACGCTCGTTCGCTAACTTACTCATTACGCTAGCTCGCTCACTTACTCATTACGCTCGCTCGCTAACTTACTCATTACGCTCGCTCGCTCACTTACTCATTACGCTAGCTCGCTCACTTACTCATTACGCTAGCTCGCTCACTTACTCATTACGCTCGCTCGCTCACTTACTCATTACGCTCGCTCGCTCACTTACTCATTACGCTAGCTCGCTCACTTACTCATTACGCTCGCTCGCTCACTTACTCATTACGCTAGCTCGCTCACTTACTCATTACGCTCGTTCGCTCACTTACTCATTACGCTCGCTCGCTCACTTACTCATTACGCTCGCTCACTTACTCATTACGATCGCTCGCTCACTTACTCATTACGCTAGCTCGCTCACTTACTCATTACGCTCGTTCGCTCACTTGCTAATTACGCTCGCTCGCTCACTTACTCATTACGCTCGCTCACTTACTCATTACGATCGCTTACTTACCCTAATGTCACTGCTAGATTTATAATAAATGCGGTATAACATTAGGATGAATGCTAAGTAGCACAATACTGACAAAAGTAGAAAACGCGTATTCATGTATTCCCTTTCTAACCTACTCTTCCGAAAGTAATGTTTATAAACTCAAGATAATCAGAGATAAATAATTGATAAAACATCGCTCTAGTGCAAATCATAATACGACCAATGTTTACAAAACAATCGAGCCTGAGTCATATTTTCATTGTAACTTTTCTCCAAGCATAGCACTGGTGGTGATCATTGCTGAACTGCATTTCCTTTGAATGTTTTATTATTACTTGGAATGAATGGAAATATTATAATTTTGTGTTCCTTCATAAAACTGCTTTTCTAAATTCGACTCAGAATTCAGACTGTTCGTAATGATGGCCCCATTTGTAGGCGTTTTAAAGATGCACTATTACTCCTAAATCAGATTTACCACACTTAAGAAGTGAAGTTATCTTTGTTTTAAGTCTTCGTTTGAAGCAAAATATGACCTTCCGACGTAGCATTTATGACGCAATTAATCACGTGGTATTACACACTGTACCTTATGAGACGATAGTAGATCTCAGTAAATCTTGTAGCATTCATGCTAATCATTTTTTTTTTGCGCTTTCTGCAATTAAATACACGGTTACAATCTTGTTATCAGTAATTGATATTTTCCATAATGCATTATTTAGTATGTAGTTAAAGGTTTACCACTTAAACTTTATGTTTGATATACATGTGTATGTATTGATTTTGAATAAGAGTGTTATTTTATGCACCAGTCAATTGTACCACGGCCCCCCAGGTTCGGGGGTATACCAGGGATAGCTGGGGAAAAGGGCCGTGTTTTTACTTTCCAGGTGGCCCCGCAGGGCCGAGTTACCGCGGTGGTTTTGTCTTAGCGCCAAATTTAGCGGAGATTGGGCCTTATATAGAGTCTCTGGGGTCGGGGGCATTTGGCCGGGGTTTTACCATCAGTTCGTCCCCGCAGGGCGGGGATTTAACCCGGGGTTGGCTGAACCGGAAGTCAAAGTCCCCGCTATTCTCCGGACCTGGGGGGGGGGGGGGCGTGGTTACAACTGACTGGTGCATTAGAATAGAGAGACATAAAACATAAGCTTCTAAACATCCTTCTCATTTGTGTCGTGATGTCAAATATCACTTGCCTACTTTTCAGGTAATATTGCCAAAGAAAATCCTTTGATTATTCTAAAGCTTTGTTCACCTAGAAATTAAAAACCGTTTATTGAAATACATATTGCCTCAAACATGTCTGATGTCAATTGGCCATTCGATTCAACATTGTCATTCGATTCAACAGTGTCAATCAAGAGCGCAGAACATGAAAGACAACTGCTTTTTTACTATAAATTGCATTACAGAACGTGTGAGTCTACGCGAAAACGCACGCTTCGACATTGCATTGATAAAATTGGTGATGATTGAAATGTTATTCACTAGTTCTTTATTTCAGTTCCTCCTCGCATTCAACAGTCTTCTGCAAAACTACCGGTAGCACCACACAGGCTGTATATGAACAAGGAGAGCGTTTCCCTTTCATGGAACATGCCAAGTAAGATTGTTGTGAAGTTTGAAATTTAAAGGTTTTAAGGTCCAAGTTTTGTAAAAGAAAACACATTTGCATACAATGGAAGACTCAGTAGGGCATGGACGGATAATTCTGCCGTTTTAGTACCTAGTCTGGTTCCCTGCTTACTCCAGACTATTTTAGTACCTTGAACGCCAGCAATATAGTTATACCATCTGATGTTTGTGGGGTTTTTTTTCGTAAGTTTTGTCACCTGATTCTTGTTGAATTTAATGACATGGGTTATGACAGGGGTATTTTTTCTTCAAGTGCCTTATTTACACATTTGTCACTGAGACCACATAGCTTTCAAACTGAACTTGTTGGTTTTAGACGACTCGGTTTCTTATAGGTGCTTTAAAATAGAAGTAACCGTGTATTAATAGTCTATGTCTCATGAAATGTATATATGGGTACCTGCGTACCCGATGGTAATTAACGATCGGGTTACCGGGTCCAAAAGTTCTACCCGTCCATTCCCTAGATAAGAACCACAGGCATCTGAATCATTGTTTGTCACTAAAATATTGTTTAAAACCATTTTGGGTACAATGTACAAACAATGATTCAGATGCCTGTGATAAGAACAATATATACTGATATTGTTGTTGTTTAAAAAGGAAACAATATTATTATACAGATACTTATCGACTCCAAATGTTCATATTGGTAGGTTTTGCAATTCCATGGGCTTGTATTTACGTTTAATTCATTGTTGATAACTATATTTTTTCAGGCACAAAACAACTGCAGTATTTCCTGCTGGAAATTACTTACCACTCTAAGAGAATCAGAGTTGAATATGCTCTCATCAACATTACCTCTGCTAGTTTGAAAAGGGTATACTTATTCATGTAAACCTATTTATTTATTTAAAACTACTTATTGATTTATTTATCATCTCTATTAACTTGTTCCTTTATTGAGCTTAGTAGTTGTTTATTTTTGATTTGGTTTTACTTACTTAATTTTCTAAATTCAGGACGAAAAGGTAACATTTACCTGTTTAAATGTAACCCAAGATACAGAGAAGGTCTCAGTAAAACTGTGGGCTCTGGGTTCAGACACTAGAATGGACGGACACACGCTCATGGCGTCCGGAGCGAAATACGCGACCATAACATTGAAGCCCGTCGTTGTTTCGCGAGGTAAGCATTTGCTAACTAGAACGAATATTAATAAGTAGAATGTCGTTTAAATGGAGTTGTTCATTCATCTTTTTCGTTTTTTTTCTAACTTTGAGAAGGCATATGAGTATAACGACGCAAGGCGGTGCATGTTTGTGAAACATTGACTACACCTTTTAGTTCAAAAAGGCAGACACAGGCTCATCACTGACTGCAGTCACACGATCAACCAATGGGTCCCTATTGATGTATCTTGTGTTCAGAAAATCTTGCTCAACTAAGACACAATATTTGGATGAAGGAGGCTGACAAAAGGTCTTCCCTCAATGAAGTAATATGGGAAACCGAGGGTTTACTGTCTTTACTGTCCACTAGCATTCTAGTTGTTTACAAACAACGTTCTAAATTGAAACTTTCTGAATTTATATATTACATTTTCAGATTACATTAGACGAATACAACACAAGGAGGGGTGTCTGTGTCGCACAAAGTACAATATATGGATGGAGGAGTCAGACACAGGATCCTCCCTCACTGCAGTAATACGGGCAACCAAGGGTGAATTGCCTCAACTGGCGGTCAGCCTTCTAGACGTATCGGAGAAGAAGCTTGAGAGGTCAATCATACTCGACCGGCCAAAAGTAGTACGTATGTCTTATACAATTCGTCTGTATGCCGCATTTATTTCGGGAATAATACTTTTCTATGGGTAATACTATTACTGTTTGCTAGCAAAAGGTGCTCGTCAATTAGTGAAACAAAGCGCATCGTATGCGAGGAGACAGCCAATTTGTACAAGCTCAACGAGAGTTTCGGACAGTCATTGACACCATGCCATTCTTCTGTAAATTCGAAACTACGATTCATTTGGTAGTGCGTCCGCTTCGTCAGTAGTTTGTTCACCATGAAACGTGAACGAAGGAGCGAAACTGCGGACATCGAGAGGCTGTTTTTTGTTATGCGTGAAGTGGATTAAAAGGCCATTAACATTGTCCTTGATTCGAAATTCATTTGGTGGCTTTGGACAGATCAAAACCTAAGATCATTCCATTCTTCGAAACATTGAAATACTGAGATCATTTCCAAACAATAGTATCGCAACACTCATATTGATATAGATTGTCTTATATAAAGAATGAAAGCAACATGAATAAGTATGTATATCCTTTTGCCTTTCTCTCTCTTACAGAACCAAACATCCATATCGCACAAATTTGAGGACCTCCCGAATGCAGAATACCGACTTCTGGTACGTTGCATGTTTAGTCCTAGATTTTTTTTAAATATATGTACTACGACTCCAGATCAGGTTTGACATTCTAGTACTAGCCAATTTTGACAGCGTATGTAAAATAGCAGTTTGTCATCAGAATCTGACATCAGAAGTACACATAAAGGGTATACAGTGTTTAGAACATACATTAGCATATATCATCTTTTTGGATTAATTGTCATGTATTGTCTTCATTCATCGCCAGTTTTCTCTATTTACATTTTTTTAATTCTAGATCAATCCTCGCTGTTCTGAGCCATTAGGTTATATGACCTCGTGTGGTCTTATAGGAGCATCGCGGGTAGAATCTTCAGATACATTTGTTATACGCGTCCCCAACAGAGAAATAAACAACCGTACGTATATATTGATAAAGTATACATCGGTGAACCAGCCTTATTGATACATTTGCATTAGCACACCCCGTATTTGTTTTCAAGTGTTATGCTTATCTCTCCTTATATGGGGAGAAAGCATATGTCCCCTCTCTCTCTCTCTCTCTCTCTCTCTCTCTCTCTCTCTCTCTCCATATATGGAGAGTAAGCATATGTCCCCCTCTCTCTTTGTTTGTCTTTCCGTATATGGACAGGAAGCATTTGCCCCCCCCCCCCCTCTGTCTCTCCGTATACGGAGAGCAAGTATATGTCTCCCCCCTCTCTCTCTCCGTATGTCGAGAGAAAGCATATGTCTCCGCCATCTCTCTATGTTTGTATACCCCCCCCCCCCCCCCCACACTCTCTCTCTCTCTCTCTCTCTCCCTCCCTCCCTCCCTCCCTCCCTCCCTCTCTCTCTCTCTCTCTCTCTCTCTCTCTCTCGCACATGTTTTGGTTCTTCGGGGTCATTTAATATGACTTAGAGAATTTTGAAAAAAATACCGCTAAAGCCTGTGTCAGGACTGTTAATCAAACCGAGATTAGTACTTTCGTACTTTAGACGTATTTCGTATTTCCTAAGGATATCTCATTCAGAAAGTACTACCATAATATATCTTTAAAAAAACTAGCTTTTTTCATGGGAAATATTATATCAATAATTACTAATTAGTTATTATCCTCTCTGTAAGGTGTTAATGAAATGTTAGTGTAATGTTAAAGTATCTAATACAATGTTTGATGTTAAAATATTGATTATTAGTTCTTTTTTCATGTCTAAGATTTCAAACCTATCATGGTATCGTTGTATATATATTTAATTGAATGTATTATATTTATCATGCAATGAGGAACACTTGGTGTTCAAAGTACTTAATAAATAAGCTGAATCTTGAATCCTTTACAGGCCAGCAATCCAATAACTCCCAAATCATACAACTCAGTACATCTGCGCTGAAAAATGTTAATACACCTGATGGTGACGATAAAACCGACATGACTGGAATGATCCGAATGGCCCTCATAGTGTCTGCATTTGCTGTCATCGCATTACTAGAGATAGCCGCAATCATCAAACTGTCCACGTGTATGTAGCTTTATTTCATTTACTCAATTTGGTATCTTAACATAATAAGCTGTACGAGATAAGACCATTAATCCGCGGACGCATATTAACCCGACTCCTGAACAATGTGCTCTTCGAACCCACAAGGGTGACACGGTTAAGCTTTAAACTTCTATCAGTAAAAAAAACAATGATCCATTATTCACCTGCACAGCGAAGCAAAGATAAAACAAATAGCTCTTCGATATTTTGTGTATGAAACTAGAAATATCAACAATATAAAACATGAAAAATATAATTCTTTCAGTTTTTCATCGGGCCTTTGATTCACGTCGCATGCGGTCATACAAACAGCTGAAATCGGGAGGTACGTGTAGTTTTTGAATGGTTTAGTAATAAAATAAACTGATTGGAAAAACGTTGTATTTCAGAATTTAATTACATCGAAAGCGAAAGACAATATATCAGATTTAAAATTGCATTTTTGGTTTATCTTCAGGCATGTCAAAGTCATTTGCTACGAAGTCCAGGCGATCTGCAAAAATTGCCATAGTCTTTTGTCCGGCGTCTTCAGAACATGTGAGCAGAATACGATCGCTGCAAACGAGCCTAAAGAAACGTGGACACATCGTACACATATTCGATGAAACCAGCTGCCAAGCTCTTCGGGTCAACTGGATAGATGTTGGGGAAATGATTGTGAAAACCTATACTGATATAATATTTGTTGTTTCTGCTGCTTTGACCGAAATGTGTAAGAAAGAACCTTCCGGTTTCGATTGTTTTCAATTGCAACCGGAAAATAATAACATATCACCTATTGAGAATTATGAATATAACAACGGGTGTGAGCCGGAAAATAGACAAAACTTCCTTCCGCATCGACTTCCAGTTGTTGTTTTGGATTGTTTGAAATCAGCCAATGCATGGCGGAGTAAAAATTGTCCTTATGTAACCGCTGTGCAACTCGTCGAACGCGGACAAAAGGGAAGTTTTGTTGTTTCGGACATGCAAACTGACCACCCAAGCATTTTCAAAAACAAAACTCTCTGCCTTAAGTTCGACAAACGACATGGAATAAAGATTAACAGAGCATACACATATTTGCTGCATCGTTTGCCTTAGAACTATTCAGCTGTTTTACTATTATTTTTGTTTTTATTATGCCTTTAAGGGCGTTTCATAAACTTTTTACTTGATCTACTCGTTGACCTTTGAGTTACTCAGCTGTTATTTATCATAAGTATTTTCGGTTTTTATTATACCTTTAAGGGCGTTTCATAAACTTTTTACTTGATCTACTCGTTGGCCTTTGAGTTACTCAGCTGTTATTTATCATAAGTATTTTCGGTTTTTATTATGCCTTTAACGGGCGTTTCATATTTTTTTCAATGTGTTTGTGTAATTGCGAACGTTTCCCGACTGTCATAAATCGAATATTTGCAATCAAAGACTCCTAACAATGTGTTCACTTTTTTCTTGATCTACTCGTTGGCTTTGAGTTACTCAGCTGTTATTTATTGTAAGTAATTTCTTGTTTTTTTTTATTATGCCTTTATCAGGCGTTTCATGAACTTGTCAATGTGTTTATGTAATTGCGAACGTTTCCCCACTGTCATAAATCGAATATTTGCAATCTAAGACTCATAACAATGTGTTCACTTTTTTACTTGACCTCCATGTTTTCCTTAGATTAATGCAGCTATTATTTATTATAAGTAATTTCGGTTATTATTATGCCTTTATCAGACGTTTCATATACTTGTCAATGTGTTTATGCAATTGCATACGTCTCGCCATTCCAGCTTATGGCCAATATTTGTGTTCTAAGACTAATGATATGTGTTCACTTTTTTACTTGAACTCCTATGTACAGTATTATTTTGTATTATAAAAGTTTTCATATACACCTGTTTTGTATTATATTATATATTTTATGCTCTTTTTGCCATGTATTATATGCTCTTTTTGCCATTAAATTTACGTTCTGAAATATGTTTCATTTCTGAATATCCAAATTTCGTTTTCGTTCAATACATATTGATATAGAACACATATTGATATCGAACACATATTGATATCGACCACGTATTTATATTTACCACGTTTATTTCACTGGAGCAAAGCGATAGGTTTGCAATGTAATCATAAAGCTAAATAAATAAGAAAAAAACACTAAAATAAACCAAATATATGACTTTATTCGAGATTGTAAATTCAAGAAAATACATTATAGAAAACAATGTTGCTGCATTGTAATTCGTCATATTTACTTGTAGTCGATAACCTCATTACTGTCGTCCTCCGGATTTCTAAACTATGTGAAGTTGTCATCTCGCAGATGAGTGTTTTTTCTATGCTTTTTTTCTCGGCATATATGAGTTATAGCGTGTCGCTGTTCTCTTCTTTTTTCTTGGTGGTACACGATTTTGCTGGAAATGATCCGATCTGGTTCAATGAGCCCACATGACGGTAAATAACCTTGCACCAAAGGGCATTCAGGAATCACCTAAAAATGAAAAGGAAGTGATAGCCTGCTCAATTTTGAAAAAAAAAATGTTTCAGGATTGCCTTAATGGTATTTAAGGAGTCACTTGTGCTGTTTTTAAATTGGTGAGGATAAACAAAATTATTAAATTGTCAAATTTATACTAGACATTGATATGAACGACATCTTGCAGTAGAACAGTTCCAAACTGTATGTTGTATATCGACTTAAATGCTTTTCCTACGTTTGAACAACATCGAATGCCTCCAAGAATCCTTGGAAGCTCACGTTCATCAGCAGTATCGTAAGTAAGAAACTTATAAACACTAGAGAGGCTGAGAAAACCCACGTGTACGTTTACGCATACGTGTGATCTACGTTTTGTGAGCTACGTCTTTCATGTATATCTACGTTGTACGAGTTTAAAATAGACTGGTACCCTAATATTTTGGAAAAAGAGAGAATGAAGGTACTATTCCAGTTTAAAATGGCATAACAAAAACACGAGGAAAGTAATTCGTATCTGTGAGTTAACAAGTCAAGTTTATAGGGTAAATTTCGCAAACGAGTTTCTTAACTCACCTCACAACCTTTCTTAATGCTACCTATAATCAACTTACCAAAATGTTATATCCGACATCTTGTTGAGGTCTTTCATCAAACTGTTGTGTAATATTTGTCTGTAAGTTTAATAAAAAATGGTTAATGAGAAGGCTGTATAGAATTTGTATTTTTAAGTAAACACATGCATCTTTAGGTTGCAATTCGTCATTCGTAATTTTGGCTTTGATGCCTGTACCAAGATTATGCTGCTGAAATGAGAGTAGTCGGGTAGAATAGGTGTCCTCCTTTCACCCTATGAGTGATGGGCTCGAGTCCAACCAGGGCAACGTTCTCCTGGCTTCTCATAAAGGAGACCAATACTGCAGCCAATTGTATAAAACTTGGTTAAGTTGTCCACAGGTTTTTAGTGATTTGTTTGGATAAGATTAATTTATGGATACATATTGACCAATCAATGAACATTTTGGCAAACTTGAACCAAGCCAAAGTCTTCGCTAGTTTTATACAATTTACTGCGGGTTTCTATCCAGGAAACGGACTTGATTCATACCATATCTTCACAATCGAGTTTCAAATAATAAGTATAAACTACGATTTGCTGCTGGGCTTGTCCCTTTACGAGTAGGTTATAGCACACATGTACACCGTGCATTGGGTTGCTTATAACAAAGAGGAAGAACGGCCATAATTCATAGAAACAGTTTAAAACATATAACCAACAATACATTATCCTTTGCGCTAAAACAGAAAGAGCAAACAATACTGTTCCATTCGACGGACCACACTTAATATCCATTTTAAGAATATACCTATACGTCATTCTACATACCTGCCCGCGTTCTGGACTAACCAGAAATGTTTCTTCGCTGTATTTCATACTTCTGACAAGTTTTAATGTCATCTTTGGAAGAGTACCGTCAACAGCACTGATAGTTGCTCTCATATTTGAATGTAGAGGCGTTGCTGATATTGATAATTTGGTTTTGCAAACACATTTCTCATGGGCTGCTATTCTACTATTATAATCTGAAAAATAGAAAAGGAAATTATTTATGCTCACACTTTTATCTTGGTATACTAGCCAATCTCTTGGGTTAGAGGCAAACACCTATACCAACAGGCCAGTTTGAAGAAATGGGAATTTATATTGTAATTATTATTACTGTAAGTATGTTTGTATTTATCTTCTTTGTTTGGTCATAAAGAACTTATACCAGAAGGTATAAAAATCAGTCTGGTAATAACTTTTCTAGCACCAAACGTTTTTTACCCATGGATACACGTGCCGATGCAGGTTTCCTGACTTCACTATATTTGCTGACTGAAGCAGTCAGGTCGTGGCCTTCGAGCCGTGTGTCTAGACCCAATGCCCACAGTTTGGCGTCTACTTTTATTGTAGCTTGGTTCACATTAAGGCAGGTGTACGATACAAAATCGTCCTAGAAAGAAAGTAGATCCACTTAATTGTTATTGATATCATAATATGGACATCCACGTAACCACAAATCTATCAACATTCGTACATAGAACATATATCACCCCGTATCCAAAACATATGTTACGTATTTCACAGTAACTTTTTCTCTCAGCTAAACCCTTCAAACTCCACTCCAATGATTGCCGTTTATTAAAACAAACTGCTTATTGATGCACCTCATATGCCCTCACAAGCAAACAATTTCAATGACAATCATAAGGCAAAAACTGTAGAAAACTAAACGTTATACAGAATTTGACTACACACCTTTCTGAACTGATGACCAGAGTGATGTGTGATGTTGATGTTGATCAATACATGTTCACGTTTTACTTCAAATTTTTCATCAACCTTTTCCAAATAAAGTATTTCCAGCATTACATATTTTAGAAATTTAGTACCTGAAAACAAAACAAAACAGAAAAATACTCATTTTTGTCATAAATATTTTCAAGATATTCATATATTTAAATATTCTCCCAAAATGAAAATTCATTGATAAAAGCCACTTACTAAATAAGTCACATAAGTTTACATTTTCATTAAACAGATTAAATATTTGTTGCGTTCAATTTAATTTGACAAACGAGCAAGCCTTACAACACTATTTAAGTCCTGTTTTTTACTTAAGTGCAAACGGCATGGCGTCTGTTTTTATTAATTATTCATAAGATAATGCACATAAGTAATAATTGTGCGCTTTGGCGCCCAAGATTTAAGTGCATTTAACAATATGTTTAGGTTTTACATAAGATGTATAACTGATATTAACTTTTGAAGGTTTTATCGTATTTAAATTGTATGTCACTTAAATCATTTCGTTCTTGTATAAGGGGATTTTCACCAATGCTCAACACAGAACGTATACAGAACATATCCTAGGATGAAAACACTTGGCTGTTACCTCTCTTATGATATGCTGTGCTTAATTGGGTTTTAAGATGTACTCGGCACTTAAGAAACTGGTACGCAATGAGCAGAAGCGTAAAAATGGCATTATTCGGTACGCAGACTCTTAAAACCATGTGTTGATTTTACGATGGTAGCAAATAAAGGTCTAAACAGGTCGGTACGTAAAGGGGGGGGGGGGATCAAAAAGCTTCTTACTTGGCATCCACCACTGTATTGTCATGTCTGAGGGATTTATTTGAATTCTGCTTGGTGCCTCTGGAAGATCGTTCGCTGAATCATTATGCTTGAAATTTAGTACCACTGCAATGCAAAAAAATATGTGTCAAACCCTTAACATAACCATTCACATTATTTTTGTGAAGACTGATTTGTAGGGATTTAAAATGTTTTATTTAAGTGTTTTCATGCGAATAATTATTTTAAACTGTTACAAATAAAAACATTACTTTAAAACAGAAGCTTGTACTTCCATCTACTGGAAGTATTTTTACAGCCGGAAGCTTTATTATTAGCAAAATAACTTAGTTATAGTATAAACACAATAGCAAAGCGTTTCTTATTACGTAAAATATTGATATCTGATAAATATAGTTATAAAAGATTTTAAACTGAAACATATTTGAATATTTGTGCATCCGCTTTTGTTGTGTTGCGTTTCTGTAAGAAAAAAAATAATTCATAAAAACATTTACATACTATGTTTTCATTTATATAATTATATTTAAAATGCAGATGTTTTAATATGTATTTGAATTTAAAGTGTTAAAGCAGTCAAAATATATGTGCCTTTTTGTATTGGACATACACTGTTTATTTCAAAGTTTTAAAATCACTCTAAGAACGCATTAAATAACTTACAATTTCGTGCAAGCAATTATCTTTCTTCTCGTAAATCGTTTGGGTCGTAAAATCCCTGTACGGCACAGCAGCATCCAACACAGAGCTTAAGAAAGGTGCAAATATAAAAATTATGGTGTCCAGTTTTAAAATAACCATCTTGTTGAATGGTGTTTTGTAAATGTTGAGCATAGTTGGGATGAATACTGAGGCTAATTACTTCCGAAAGGAAATTTTTGTTGATAATGTTTTCATTTGCAGTAAATACTGGAAATTATTAAAGAGGAATATATTTCCTTATATCCATAAAAATTCCCTCGTTTTGAAAAGTATGCACGGAAATAATCAATGACATTTAATGTTAAATAAGGAATTAAATGCCATACTAGTAAACATCATAATAAATCGGACTCTATATAGGGCGTTTTTATATCAATCTAGTTTCAGTTTTGGTTTCAAGGGTTTTGCCGGTTTGGAAACCTGTCTCGAAAGCTTTGCTTGAGGTAACAACCAATGGTTTTGTGTACTGTTCCAACAACATGGTGGAATATTTGCATGTAGCTATTCTTTCTGAATTTCTTCAAAACAATGATACCGCAGATGATCGTTTGCGTTTTTTTTATTAATCGGTATTTTCACACACGTGTTGGTTCACTGTCCGTTATGTTGTTTTTCAAAGTAAACTACTTTACGGATGGAACGAACCGACAAAACTGCCTCCGGAGGAGATTTCGATAAATTGAAAAAAAAACAGTTCCGGTTTTCGTAAAACTTATGCTAAAACTGGTAATTTTTATTACCAATAAAAACGCTCAAATTATAGACGGATACGAATGATAAACATAAAATTATAGGTGAACATTCCATTAACCATGGTAGCGCATACCTGAAGCAGTAAAAATGTATCATATGATACTTGAAAATAAACTTTAAATAAGAAAAACAATTTTAATATGTAAATGCTTGAAACTTGGACTACTGTTAGAAGAAATTCTTCCTAAATAACTGGTTCATTTGGAGCATTAAAAATGGGAAAAAAGACTAGAATAAGTGAGATTTTTATATTTGATTGCGACTTTATTTTCTCAGTTGTTTAGAGACAAATATACAAAATAAGTGAATATACATTTAAAAAGTAAGGCCACACCAAATTAATGTTTAGTTCCTCGGATTTTTGCAATTAAATTGTGTCAAAATATGATTCAGTACAATTGATGAGCTGGATTCGAAGCCAGTGAAATATTCATAGTAACATTTCTCATTTTGACGCCAATTTGTATAGCGTCTAAACAGGCAAAAAGGGCTGAGTCTAATTTTGAACCGGACATTTTGGGTCATGAATTATATCTTGATGTACTTTTTATAAAGATATTAATTGTAAGTAACACAGGTGTCCGGTGCATAGTTTTGACTTTTGACCCCCACCCCATCCCCCGTCTACTATAACCCCCCCCCCCCCCCACTACAACCTACCTTAAGCAATCTTGACAAAAATGACTATTTTCGAGTTATGGACCCCTGGATTGGGTGTGTAAGCTTATTTATACTCGCACTCGGGCCTTGCCCATTCGGCGAGTGCTCCGTTAAGATTGTTAGTCATTTTAGGTTTTTGGAGCAATGTGCACAGACAGAATGTAACCCTGGTTAGAGCTACCCTGGTTCTTTAACGTGCACCAGTGTATAGCACTGTCACACGGGACCCCCATTTACCGTCCCTCCCGGAAGACAATTAGGTTTTTTTAGTGATGCGACGGGGGATCGAACCTGCGATCCCTGGATTGATAGTCAAGTGTGTTACCTCAAGACCACGGATCCATCCCCTCTATCAGAATAACCTTTAATATATACCGTCGCTCAATTCAATCGACGTTGCCCAGGTGCTTGATTCGAGCAGATCCGAATGAGTAAGCAAGCCCCTGGGCTACGTTGATTAAATATAGATTGAAAGAAAAAACAACACAATGATGTCATTCTTTCTTTTTCGACAAACAAAGTACAGACACATTATATAGCTATAAGTAGGTTTATTAGTTTGTCATACCTTCAAAATTGTCGGTGAATTACATTGGCACATATTCAGGGGGGAGGACGTAATTTCGTTTCTGGCAAACATTAAGTGACAAAAATGTTTCATAGCAAACAAAACGGCGTATTTGGATTGATAAATACCGATTCTGGGACTATTTTTTTGCTTGATAAGTTGACTTTTTTATGATTTTGAAAAAAGGAATGCGTCCAGTGTGTGGGGAAACATGTTCTTCAGTCGACATCTTAGATTGGTATCATAACTTTAAAGAAAGTTATTGAACATATTGCAGTGTGTGTATACCACTTGATAAATAGCGTCATATATGCTACGTCGGAAGGCAACATTTTGCTTAAAATGAAGATTTAAATCAAAGATAACTTTTCTTTTACTACACCATTTTAAATAAAACAAAGGGCAGTCTATGCCGCTTAAAGAGCCCCACCTTCGTTTTATTGCCGAAGTTTGATATGGTTATTAGTTTCATCAAACACTTCGACAAACCTGTTTCAAAATAATGTTTTGACAGTGCTCCGTCAGACGGCTGTATTGTGAAAAGGTTTGTCGAAGTGTTTTAAGAAACTAAACTCTCAATCAAACTCTGGTAAAGGACCGAAAGCGGGGCTCCGTAAGCGGCGTAGACTAAGTTTCATTTAGAATGGTGAAGAAATAGTGAAGTTATCTGTGTTTAAAGTCTCCATTCGAAGCAAAATATCGCCTTCCGATGTAGCATTTATGACGCAATTTATCACGTGGTATACACACACTCGATTGTGGCTCGGGAGGCAATGTTTACAAATAAATGTGTTGAATTTATCCTCATTTTTTCGTATTTTCTCGGCAAATACGGTATATCTCTGCATGTTGTAACCGTGCTTTTATGTATATATTCCTGTCTTCCAAACTTCATGGTTATTACTCGACTGTACACATTTCCTGGGCGATTTTTTGTACCTTACCCCCCCCCCCCCCCATTTTGTTTAGTGCAAGCACATTCATTTTGGTGACTATGCAAACAACCTTCTGCATCATTTCAGTAATTCCAACTGTTCATAATGTGCTGTATTTTAACATATATAAATTATATAAAATTTCTCATAACCAATAAGTCTTATAGCAAGTAAGCAAACTACGTCAAGTGTTTACTTGCCGCTCAAAAGTGTTACTATTTGTCATCTGTGCGGATTTTGAACCACTGCTTACAACCTCGAGTTCAAAGTTATGTATTTCTTAAAAAGTCCTATGAACTTCATCGCTGTTGCACTGCTCGTATAGCTTTCACAGAAACTTGCGCTTCCGCAAAGTGTTCCGTTCAACATGAAGTCTGATACTAAGAATAATGGCATATCGTCAATAAGTACTGTCGAATGACCATGTAGTCCAACCATGCGCATGCGCGATTTGACGTCATCGTTAAGAACCCTATCGCACACACCCATGTTTGAAATGCATAGAACGTACGGCGACTTGCCTTGTCTTTCCTGCTGTAGAGGTTTTGATTTATATTTTTCAGCTTCTTGTTTTATCCATTCAAATGTATCTCTTGAAAACACATTGGTGGTCAGGAAGCTGTCAAACAGTTTTGAAATTTCCCAAAACTCCGATGACAAGACGGGTCCTCCTTTGCGTTGGATTTGAGCAACGAACGGAATGGGGATAGCAGCTGTACCCGGATAATGAGGTATCTCGTTTCCCATAAGAGAGAAATCACAGAATCGACGGAAATCCATCATATATTCTAACGGGACTTCTATTGTTCTGATATCATCATAGACGAGTTCTAGCAGTGCAAATAACCACGCCGTTACTAGAACACCTTTTGGTCGGCACTGGTGTTGTTTGCACCTTTGAACAAACTGTTTCGAATCTTCTATTGAAAGTTTGAATGAAAGACACCCGTTTCTTGGTTCAGAGTTCGACAGAAAATTAATCTCGTCTAAAAATTTCAAATCATAGTCTTTCAGCAATTGATCCTGATTTGAATCATGGCAAAGTTTTACTGAAAACCTAGTTGAACAGTGTGGGTCGTTGTGATTGGATATTTCACATGAAGTCCCATTTTCACTTGGAAACGTCATCATGTTTTCAGCTGGTGGGAGGACTGGAAGCTCTTTCACTCGATAAAGTTTATGCCCCATAGCAACTGCGTCTATGAAATGCATGTACTCTTGAAACATCCAAAGGAAGTATCCTCCGTCCATAATAGAATGATGAACAACAAAGACAAAAGTCGATTGGTAACCGAAACAGCCAAGTGGATGCAGATGAATGTTCAAATCTTGTATCTCATCCTTGTAAGAAGTTGGCCCTGCATCCAACATTCTACACCTAAACAGCGTATTGTCCGAGCCTTGTAACGGACGAGAAGCTTGCTCTAACAGAACATCCAACCAATCCGTTCGAGAAGAGACGTCAAAATCTAAATGCGACGGATGGTTTTCAACAAGTACTTGTTCACCATTTCTGCTTCCTGTCTTTGTTTTGATGGATGTTCGCAGAATGGAATGGCGTCTAAGAAGAAGCAAAAAAGCCTCCAGTGCAATCTCTTTGGTCACTTGATACTTTGATTCTATCCTTGTCATTAGGCAGACTGCTTCTGCACCATGTGTTGTATTAAGGTTGTACATAAGTTCAATGCCTCCTAATTCACGTATAACAGTGGCAGCGGATGACGGACACGACTCTCCAATAGGCGCTGCGCTTTGGTCAAAAAAGGAAGAGTTGACATTCCTGAAGCCGTACTCTGCTTTGCGAACCTCTTCGTAGTCAGATGAGAATATTCCATCGGCTTGCTGGCTTATACTTTTCGGGGTGTATTTTTTTATTTGCACATAATTGGCGGCGTTGTTAGATCCAAAAGCAAGCTGTGCCGATGTGATATCTAGTTGCTTCGGCATATTGGAGGGGGCCAAGGGGGACTCCTAATGTAGTGAAATGCACATTTAGTGAAAGGCCGGCGCTGGATGCTGGTGGCGAATGTCTCGCATCGCTGTTATTCAGATCGAAGGAAGTCCACTACTAGTCATAGTTAACTGCTTGCAACCCTGAAATGAACAACAATGATATATACATAAACGCATGCAAAACGCTTGTGATTATCTAAAAGGCAGAAAGCAATGAAATGAACTTGCATATCATCCATACACAAGCAAGCCTGAAGACACAGGTTCATTATTCACGGTACACTTGTATTGTAACCAGTTGATATTGATACAAATTAGCTATGCAGTTCATCATTCTTATACTATAAAATACGGATCATAGCCCAGGCTTACCAAAATTGAAAATGAAATCTTAACATTTCAAAGGTATCCAAAAGAACAGTGTATACTATTCAGCCCAAAGTCTGCAAGTTCAAATGTATTTTCAAACAGGTTCATATAATTTATTTTCATTGCAAAATATTCTCTGGTAACAATTCATCTACATTAACAAGAAAATGGAAATCTTCAGGCTTGATGTTTCATGTGTCGCTACCAGACTAAAAGACCTAACAGAAAGAATGCTTTCCATAATAATAACAATTCTAAACATATTAATGTAAGCAATGTATCATACTAGCACCACATACTTCATCATCTCCTTTTACACATTTACTGCAGAAGGCATACGCATGCTTCACATGGTTTCTAAGATGCATGGTGCATGTTAGTAATATAAAAATTGCACAAATATATGTAACATTATGATAACAAAATCAGTATGCACGATAAACACATCAATATCTGAACTCCATTTAATTGTGCGTGTTTTTTCAACAATTATACAAATTCAAGTTTATTTTTGACGAATTAAGGTAATGCAATTTTATTTTGGCAAAAAATAATTTGCTAGTTCATGGCAGTTTGTGACACATTAAATAAGGCATAAAATACATTCGGTTTGGGTTACCCGACCTACCTATAAAATAGTCGCCGACCTAATCGTTTTTATAGTCAGTTGTTAAAAAATAAATTAATAAATAAAATAAGTGTGTATTCAATATACAGAAGATTAATTAAACACAATATTATCAATGGTGGCAATGACGTTCTTACATAAAGTCAAATAATAAAAAACTCGCATGTTTTTGAAAAGGATATAGCCCTTACCAAACCATTTCTTTTTGGCCTCAGGTTAACACTAAATGTTCAATTAAAGCCAGCGATAGAGATAATGTACCGATACAGTATTTTTGAACTAGTTTGAATACTGGAAAGATGCGTTCGTTTCGCTTAACGAAGCATAAAAATGAAGATAAAAAGAAAATAAATATCGATAAGATGGTAGTGTTTGACACTTGAACTGGTTACCGACCGTGTACTCACAACTTCATCTCCATTAATATCAGCAGAAGCTAACGCATTTGCATTAACCATATAAGCGGTAATTAAATTTTATGTTACTACTGACACATGATGCATGATGGTAATGTGCTTTTTTCTGAATCACATAAAGCAAAAGGTTCTATATAAATATGATATACAATAAAAAAAAATTACTGTGAGTTGTATAATCTTGTATGCTAAGACTTAATATTTATATATTTAAAAGCAGAAAGGGGAAGTTGATTTTTGTTATATTTAACAACGTGATTAACGACATCTCAAACGTGAAATAGCTCATATATTTAAAATTTTGAACGTATACAAGTACAAATCGTCTGTCGTGTTAGAAATGCTGCATATGACATGTGTATCTGACCCCCAGAGTAGTAGTAAAATTGAATGGTTATAACGATAACATTAACAACATTGTTGACTTTCACAAACTTCTGAACAATCGGCCAATTGTTGCATCTTTAATGCCATAGTGACAGTGTGGCTGTCAAGAGTGTCAATAAGGGGTTGCGTTAGTTGTCGGGTCGCTGAGGAGGGTTTGTTTTTCCCAAAAAGAACTGAACAATTAAGATGTAGCTTGTACTTAACAATAATTGATAAACACACCTAGTTTTATATACAATACAGTATAATTATAGGCACTGTATTGTTTGTGGAGTTTTGTGCTGTTGTTCCATGTTTCTTGTTTGTTATGCTTTGTTTTGTGTTCTTTGTCTTTCGCGTTTACCATGTGTCATTAAACAGGGTTTATGTTTAAAATTTTAGGTACTGGGCTTGTTTCTGTAGTTTTTTTTTATATAAATGATGTTATAATTAAGTCCTTTTAGTTTGAGAGCAGACACGTATATGACAACACAAAGTACAACAGTTGTTACATGTATTCAACTAATTTGCGAAAATTAGCATACAACTCTCTTTTGAAAATGCATGTGTTTTATAAAATGTTATATTACAAATCATAAAATGTTACAATTGTTTGTTTTATACCTGAATTATGAACTTAATAAAAATATTTTCAAACGAAATTATATATGTGCAATTCAATTCATATCTTAAGAAAAATAATTGAAGAGCATGATTTACACATAGTTCAAACCACTTATTATATGAATATTAATTTCAAATATGTTATTCGACATTTTTACAATGAATTAAAAAAAGAAACTATTTAAACTCGTATACCCAAGAGAACTTTGCTAAGATATAATGAATAAGAGCAATTTATTTATTTAAATTTTTTTTTTATTGACAACATACCTGACTTATAAAAAAGAATTGTTTTGTTTAATATTCCAATACCTTTCATTTGAAAGCAAGCACGTATATGTTGTTTTGAACTTAAGCTTCATCTTTAATAGTGAATTTTAAACAATACGATACAAATGTCTGCTGAGACTTTACACGCATAATTAAATAATTATCGTTTCACTACAAACAATTTAACATTGAAGCTGGCTTAGTCCAAGTAATGTAATAGAAGTAAAAGCATTCAGTCTAAGGTGATCAGTTAAGAATCTCAAAACATTAATATATATAAGATTTATACTAACAAAAATATACTTAAGTTTAATATCGTTAAAAAATGTGGCCGGTACATGAAAAATAAATACCAACTTCTTTAGGGTTTAATTAAGTTGTCATGATGTACGTATAGACAATCAAATTTTGAAAAGGAAATTCAAGTCATGATAGGTTTTCTTAAAATATCTTTACATATTGAATTCCCAATTATAGTATGCAAATGTTACAAAAATATAGTTTATAAAATGTAGTTTAAAATTGCCATTTTAAAATGTGGAAATAGCAAACAATTCATAGAATGCAGGCGCGTAGCCGACTGTACGCAAATACGCAGATGCGTAATGAACTTTTGAAAGGTCGAAGTTTTAGTCATACCAAAACCCCCAAATTTGAAATAATAACCGAAGGGACGAGGGTTGGGGGGTGAAGGGTTTAATATGCTGCCCGTCATCGATCTGCGTGTTCCCAAATTGTCCATAGCTACGCGCCTGGAATGCTTTCTTATTATTTATATATACAAATGAATGACGTATCTGATGGACAAAACAAATAGCGTGAACAATTTACGCAACTTAAAAATAAACTTTGAGAATACATGGCTGAATCATGATAATGCATCATCTAGATACGATTAAAAATAACTAAGAAAACCATAACTTAATAAATGTATTAACAAAACTATTGAAAATGCACACGTTATTGATTGTTGTGTAGCAAAATACTTCGTAATTGTAATTGCTAGACTAAATAAGGTTAATCGCCCTTTAAATGAAATTAACAAACCTGCAGCTTCACTGTACTAATCCACTTTTACGTCAGAGTTGATGTTGATCTTGCACCTCCGTATGGTCAAAGAATTCCTCGAAAGCATGTTCCAATCCCCTATATAACGTCAGAGTTGATGTTGACCTTGCACCTCCGTATGGTCAAAGAATTCCTCAAATGCATGTACCATATGGACCTCCTCTGTTGACTGTCGACTCGCTCACCAGCTCTGTGACTTATTCGCTCCAGCAAATGACGGTTATTTACAATATATGTAACCTAAATAAGCTTTATACAATGGTATCGTATTGAAAGTAATGATGAAAGGGGTTGTTTATTCATGGTGGCGTCAATTATGCATGACGCTACTCCTAAAGCTTTGCATGAAGTCTTTCAGGTACACATAAATACCAATGTCGTATATCAAATAACACCCACGAAAACATTAAATACAATATTTACTCCTTAAGCCACACAATCTATTTTTGCGGAATAATTTTTTTATGTAATTAAATCAGAAAAAAAACATGTGCACCGCATCGTTCCTTTCTATAAAGTTTATTTAAGCGAAAAGTTGTATCATAAAAGAAGCGGATGGTGATGTAAACACAAATTTAATTTATCTGCTGCTTTACTCCTTGTCACCTTAAACGCTTTCATCCATGTGAAAAGTTATACTTTCACTCCTCGGTATACTCACAAAATGGGAAAGTCATTGATAGGTAAATGTCAATCCTGATCGAATGTTCAACCTGCACATGTTTAGAAGATGTTTTATTGATACGCGATGACACGCACGTTTTTGTACGTCAGACTAATCTTCTGATGTGTTTTGTACCTTTTTTCCTCTTTACAATACTTTATTGTCTCAACAATACATACATTAAAATGTTTTACCTAAGAAATCAGGCATTGTTATCATGATCATTTAAAATGTAAAACATTTATTCAACTACAAATGTATATACCGAAATTCAGTATGCTTCTAGCTATAATAAAAATGGCCTCCAAATGCATGTATACGTATATACTACGCTGAATTGTAACAGTAATTAACAGTTGTGAATGTTTTAAATGTTCTCGAAAATATGGATGATGCAGCTCAATGGGAAAGAATGAGTTTTGCAACAGATGAATGAACAAAAGGCAAAAAGATGTTGCTGCTGTCAACGAACATTGAAGACTTGCACTAAGTGGATGATTTTCCTTAGATTTAATTTCGAACGTTTTGAACAATACTTATGTGAAAAACTACAGAAACAAGCTCAACCCTGCTAAATATTTATCAGAAATACGTGGCGACAGTATCTTAAAATGTTCTCCAGGTGGTCTTGACCGTTGGATACATTTTCATAAAGAGGCGTAAAAGGAGACAACTCCCATTTCTGAGGAGAGTTTAACGTCTTGGCATTTTTATGCACTCACGCACGCACGCACACACAAACACACACACAAACAGCAAATTGTTATATATAATAGATATATAATTCATATTCATCATATTTGACATTATGCCAACTGTCATATACAGTGTGTGTATACCACGTGATAAATTGTGTCATAAATGCTACGTCGAAAGTCAAGATTTTGCTTTCAATGAAGGCTTTGAACAAAGATAATTTTACCATCTCTTCACCATTTTAAATGAAACATAGCGCAGTCTACGCCGCTTACAGTTTAATTGAGAGTTGAGTTTCTTAAAACACTTTGACAAACCCTTTTACAATACGACCGTCTAACGGAGCACTGTCAAAACATTATTTTGGAAACAGGTTTGTCGAATCATCTAATCGATGTCCGGTAATGAAACAAAGGTGGGGCTCTTTAAACGTCGTACACTGCCCTTTGTTACATTTAAAATGGTGTACGTAGTAAAAGAAAAGTTATCTTTGTTTTAAGTCTTATTTTTAAGCAAAATGTTACCTTCCGACGTGGCATATATGACATAATTTGTCACGTGGTATATACACACTGTATATATATATATATATATACTTCTGTATATATATATATACTTCTCATATATATATATATATATATATATATATATATATATATATATATATATATATATATATATATATATATATATATATATATATATATATATATATATATATATATATATATATATGAGAAGTAATGGACAGATCAACCATTTGACATTTGACTATCAATTCAGGGGTCGCAGGTTCGATCCCCCGTCGCATCACCAAAAAAATCTAATCGCCTTCCGGGAGGGACGCTAAATGGGGGTCCCGTGTGACAGTGCTATACACTGGTGCACGTTAAAGAACCAGGGTAGCTCTAACCAGTGTTACATTCTGTCTGTACACTATGCTCCAAAGACCTGAAATGACTAACAATCTTAACGGAGCACTCGCCGAATGGGCAATGCCCGAGTATAAATAAGCTTACACACCCACCCGACAGATCAACAAGTCACTCAACAATGACCAGTGTTTTTTTATGTTCAAAAATTGATGTTTTATGCATTTTTCTTAAACCGTTAGTAACGGTTTAGATCATAAAACATTAATTTTCGAACGGAAATATGAAAATCTACGATCTGACTTTTGTCAGCAATCTTATATCACTGGTTTGCAGATATTGACGCAAAAATTGGCTCTTCCCAAAACAAAAAATAAAAAAATGTTGTAAAAATGGTAGATCTGTGAGAGTGCAGCTTAAAATAAATCTCTTATGGAATTATGGATTGTACAAAGTAAGTTTTATATCTACTTTATTTCTAAAATCGTTAAAAATGCATTTTATTTATATATGATGTATTATAACATTCACAATTGTTCTACATTTGTCAAATTAAACAACAAGCACAAATTCGTTGAAAACTCTGTGATCTATCCAGATATATTAAGAATTTTTGGTAACTTTAAAAACAACATATTTACACCTCAACTTCCATTCCTTAAATGAACTGCCTTTCGGCAATTGCGTTCATCAATCGATGAACGCAACATCTTCGGATATGTTCGGATCGTTAATCATTGCATAACAATATACATGAAAGCTATTGATCTTGTTATTGTTTGAATTGTGTCTGCATGTCCCGTAAAATATAGATTAACATTTTTAAAAGTGTTAGTTTATTATATTTTAAATATAATGGTACCAGAAGTGTTTCAATTTTACGTTTTAAAGTGATTTCAAGTGGTTGATCTTTTCCCGCGATATTGTGACGTCATCTGAAAAAAATGTTTCCGGTTATAGTCGGGTCGTTCTATTTACAGAATGGGTAAAAACGGATTACTTAAAGGTTTTCTTAAATGAAATGAAGATTTTTTTTAACAATTCTTGAATGAAATAATGAACTATTGGTGTAAATATAAGGAATGAATTGCGGGGTTGATGTCATTATCGGGGATATGAACGCAATTGGGTTGGTCAAAGTACGCGTGGAGTCCTTCGGACTCCACACACATTGACCAACCCAATTGCGTTCATACCCCGATAATGACATCAACCCCGCAATTCATTCCTTAAATAAAATCATAAATACAACCGTTGGCATAATGTCATAACTTAATGTCATTAACCAAATGTAGACTAGGTTAAGCTGCTCTGATTCAAGTCAATGACGTCAAGACCTTCGCATTAGCCGTAAAGACCCAGATCAGTTGAAAGCGTCTAGATGATTGAGACTAGACTAGGTACAGAAATGTATATACACAGACATATTTTTGTTTGCATTTGGAACTCCTCGGCCATTTTTATCGCAAACAACCTCGGATGTATTTGGACGGTGTACATACTCAAAAAGTGGTACGTTTAAGTCCGCTGCAAGTAGATCACGTAGTAATTTTATTTAGCAGTTAAACTTTATGACTTAACTCTTGGGAATCTTAATTATGTTTGCAATAATACACTTCACTGGCAATCAATTTAAACTTAGATCAATAAATACAAGCTAAAACGCAACATTTAATTAATGATATAATTAAAAAAAATACGAACTATTTCAACTGATGTACCGGCATACATCCGAGGTTGTTTTCGATAAAAATGGCCGAGGAGTTCCGAATGTTTTGTTTGGTGTTTTAAAATCAAACTAGTACTTTTTCATGAACTACTCACATAAAGAATCTGACACTCGAGCGATATATAAAGCCATGTGGTAGATTAAAGGCAGTGGTGTAGCCACAGGTGTCCGTCAAATAGCTTGGGCACCAAAATATGGCCCGTCAGTCCTGTGATATTGTTTGAAAAGTAACTTTAATATGAATTCGACATGCATTCTTGATGCGGTTGACCGTTTAAACATAAAGTGAGGATTATATTTGAAATCCAACACTAGTGAGGCATTCTGAAGTCATCATTTGTCTATCTTCAACTTAGTAAGTATATAACAACTCGTTAAATTCATGAAGATAAGATTCGTGTGACAAGTTATCTAAAGATTTTATAATTAGTTAACTACTTACGATTTGCGATTTTCACTTAGTAAGTGGTAACACGAATCTTATCTAGTAAACTAGTTAGAATGTTACTTACTATGAAAAATGGAATTTGCAAGTCATAACTAGATAAACCACTTACAACTAGAAGCCAGATATGCATTTAAACAGGCATTCTTATTTAAAATCAATACATACAAATTTATATAAAACATAAATTTTGACTGATAAACCTTTTACTACTTACTAAGTAATGCATTTATGGAAAACATTTATTACTGATAACTAGATTGTAACCGTGTATTTAATTGCAGAAAACGCAAAAATGATTGGTGAATGCTAAAAGATTTACTGTGGTCTACTATAGCCTCATAAGGTAGAAATGCCGTGTTTTATGCTTATTTCTTTCAAATTAAACTCGTTATCCTTTAAGATCCATTGTGTTTGACATTTATTCATCCTTTTTCGAATATTAAAACAATATTATTAATTGTGGTAAATCTTATTTGGGAGTAAGAGTGCATCTTTAAAGATAAGTGGTAACACGAATTGTACCTAGTTAAACAGTTAGTATGTTAAGTGGAATTCGCAAAACATACCTAGTTAACCTGTTCGTGCTTAATAGCTAAAGAAAGGTTAAAGGTGGAAGTACTGTGTTCCGGGCTGCCTGTTTTAGTCTGATGTATTCAACCGAAAACGTTTCGCGAATATTAAAATCATGGAGTATCAGTCACTTGAAACAGTACTTTTAATACATGGAATACATACATAATAACAAAAGTAATGAGTTATACGCAATTGTATACGAAACTGTATCTGGAACTTTGGTTTCATAAACAATGCAATGCCGCGGATAAAGCATTTTGGCATTTTGTTAGGTAAAATCTACTCTACACTTTAAACATAATTGTGTCGCGCAAAATTCCTCTGGATCGTTTCACCTACATATTATTATTTCCCTTTATTTATTGATTTATCTCAATATTGTCCTCAACCTATGTCACTCGTGGACAAAATGTACATATCAACATAAATAATATGCATATGCAACATGCTCAAGACTCTGGATTGTATTTACCAATACAAACTGAGAATTTTTCAAACACTTTCTGTTCCCTTCGGCAATACATGATTATCTCACGAATCATAGTATGCCAAAGGCCTGCAAACGCTTTAAGCGCTTTGATTTCAATGATACATAATTATGTATTATATGCATTAACTAATGGTTAAAATATGTTAGTATGCACTTATATAACATAACATGAAATTATAAATGGATGTTTATAACGTTGAATTTTCAATGGAAACCAAACAACTGGTATTAAATAGCCTTCTAGTATGGTCATAACATGAAACTATAAATGCAAAGCGAGCAACTGGTATTGAATAGTCGGTAAGAATGTTCATAACATTGAGTGACTTTACACTAAGCACTGTTGAACTATAAAACATTAGTTTTGTTTAAACAGAAACAACCAGCTTGATTGTAAAGATACATGAACAAAACCAAATGAACACATTTGCATTAAAAGAATTTTAATAACTAAAATACTGCTTTGCATGTTTTGAATCCATAATACTATAAAATGTTGTAGTTTGCTTTATTTTCTGATACAAACATAGTTTAAGTCTGATGTATAGAGCTTCCCGTGAGACTTTTACAGCATGCATATGTTCGAAGAAATTTACAGCAAAACGATATGTTGCTGTGTAAAGCTCTTTACGGTGTAAGATTAACTTAATACTAGCCTTACCAGCACTTCATTGCTGCTGCTCTTAATAATATGAACTTATGACTTTTCCTTTCTTAAGCATACAAACTCCTTAAGAAGTAAATATTATGCAAATTATAGACAAAAATAGTGAGCTTAGCTTAATCCTGTAATAAGAGACTTAATAAGTTTCGAGATATTTGGGGCCTGGCTTCTTGAGACCGCATTTGCTGAATCCGGACATAGAGCTGAGTAGAGCCCCCCTTCCCACAGCGGAGGGAGGATGCTGGGATGGTGCACCCTCGTGATTTTTCACTGTTCTGTTTCTTCTTCTTGCTCTGTGTCCAACCGAGGAACGCCGTAGCTGCCTTATTGAACAGAAGTATGGCGTACTTTATGGCTTCCTACTTTTGTAGTTCTATGTGTCTTAAGATTGAATTGTTTTCTTTATGGCTTCAAACTGTTAAACCACGTCAGTTTGGCCCCAACAATAATCATCAGTGCCATTCTGTTAGTACCTCACAAATCCTCGAAGACGTCCTATTTGCCTTCGCTTTCACTACGGTCGGTATCGTCATGCATAACCTCACCCACTTCTTCCCCATACTGAGCTTGACACCCTTGAAAAGACTCATCGACAACTTTTTGCCATGGCTTACTATTATGAAACTAACTCTATATGGAACAGACAGATACAATTGATATACATAGCATAAGAGGTTAACGTTTGAATTACCATGGTCACCAAACCTGAGGTAGTCAAATGTTATGAAAAACACAATTTAAGTATGTAAATGCTTGAAACTTGGATTACTATTAGACGAAAATCATCTGGAAAAACTTGGGCATTGCGATTCATATGGATCATTGAAATGTGTGTTCAAAAGGACATTTGACATTTTGACATACGTTTTAACGTCATTGAAAATTGAGATATACCCATAGGATGATCACTTCTTTATATTGTTTTAAACTTGTTTAGAGACACATAGAAAAATAAGTGAATATACATTTTAAAATGGTTGTGTCAAAATATGATTCACTATATACGATATGCTTGATCCATAAGCAACATTAAAGGTAGATAGTTTGGCGCCAATTTGCATAGCGCTTATAAAGGAAAACGGTTTGAGCCATATGACCGTAAAGTTTGCTTTATCAACTAAGATTTTGCTTTTTGTTCTTATACCTATCCTTAAAAGTAAGTAATGTACAATTTCTATCAATTGTGCAGGAAATGAAAAACACCTTTATCTGGACATTCTTGCGCATGACACGAAGTGGAAATAGAACTGTATCTTTGACGTCTAAATTGTGAAGCCACCGAGGGCCGGACTGTTGACAGCGACTTTTGTCTAAAAATCTGTAATTTCTGAATGGGTGATGGCAGAAGGCGGAAAATTGCTCAGCATATAGTGAACGCATTTCGCTTTGTTATGTAATAATGTAATAATACTTATAGATATTAATAAAAATACACGTCCAGAGTTATGAAAATGAGTTTGTATTATCCCTCGTTCTTAAAGTTATTACACCAGGCCACTTAAATTCACATATACACTTAATAACCAGGCCTCTTCAATTCACATACACACTTAGTATAAACATATGCAATCATATAAAAATTTAAACAAAATAACAAGACAACGTGATTGTGAGACAACGTGATTGCGATTATTGATATTTACTAAAATACAATTGTATACATTTCTTTACACCTGACTGCAATCTACTTATACATTTAATTTTATTATTAACGTATGTGTTGTTTATTTGAATTTCCTGTGCAAGATATATACACTTCTTAATCATTCCGACGTGAAAACTACAACAAATCAAATCTCAATGATAACAATTCGACGTTATATTTCTCAAAATAGAGTAGACATGATGAGTGTATTAACTTATCATTTCTGATCGTTGGCCACGATTAAAATTTCTCATTTAATACCAATAAGTGTAATAGCAATATTTTTTTTTATTTTCTTATAAAGCGTTACCTTTTCGCTCAAAAATGTTAGTGTTTGTTACATATTTTGGACCACCGATTACAACTTCGAGTTCAAAGTTATGTATTTTTTAAAAAGTCCTATCAACTTCATTGCTGTTGCACTGCTCGTGTAGCTTTCACAGAAACTTGCGTTTCCGCAAAGCTTTCCGTTCAACGTGAATACTGTTACAAAGAACAATGGCATATCGTCAATAAGTACTGTCGAATGACCATGAAGTCCAACCAGGCGCATGCGCGAATTGACGTCATCGTGTAGAACCCCATCGCACACACCCATGTTTGAGATGCATAAAACGTACGGCGATTTGCCTTTTGTTTCCTGCTGAAGAGGTTTTGATTTATATTTTTCAGCTTCGTGTTTTATCCATTCAAATGTATCTCTTGAAAACACATTGGTGGTCAGGAAGCTGTCAAACAGTTTTGAAATTTCCCAAAACTCTGATGACAAGACGGGTCCTCTTTGGCGCTGGATTTGGGCAACGAATGGAACATGGATAGCAGCTGTACCCGGATAATGTGGTACGTCTTGTCCCATAAGAGAGAAATCACAGAATCGACGGAAATCCATCATATATTCTAACGGGATTTCTATTGATCTAATATCATCATAGACGAGTTCTAGCAGTGCAAATAACCACGCCGTTGCTAAAACACCTTTTGGTCGGCACTGGTGTTGTTTGCACCTATGAACAAACTGTTTCGAATCTTGTATTGAAATCTTAAATGAAAGACATCCGTTTTTCGGTTCAGAGTCCGACAGAAGGTTAATCTCGTCTGAAAATTTCACATTATAGTCTTTCAATAATTGATCCTGATTGGAATCGTGGCAAAGTTTTACTGAAAACCTAGTTGAACAGAGTGGGTCGTTGTGATTTGATATTTCACATGAAGTCCCATTTTCACTTGGAAACGTCATCATGTTTTCAACTGGTGGGAGGACTGGAAGCTCTTTCACTCGGTGAATTGTATTTCCCATAGCAACTGCGTCTATGAAATTCATGTACTCTTGAAACATCCACAGGCAGTATCCTCCATCCATAATAGAATGATGAACAACAAAGACAAAAGTCGATTGGTAACCGAAAAACCCACGAGGTTGCAGATGAATTTGTGGTTTTGGGTTCATGTTAAAATCTTGTATCTCATCCTTGTAAGAAGTTGGCCCTGCATCCAGCATTCTACATCTCAACAGCGGATTGTCTGAACCTTGAAACGGGCGAGAAGCTTGCTCTAAAAGAACATCCAACCAATCCGTTCGAGATAGTACGTCAAAATCAAAATGCGACGGATGGTATTCAACAAATACTTGCTCACCATTTCTGCTTCCTGTCTTTGTTTTGATAGATGTGCGCAGAATGGAATGACGTCTAAGAAGAAGCAAAAAAGCCTCCAGTGCAATCTCTTTGGTCACTAGATACTTTGATTCTATCCTTGTCATTAGGCAGACTACTTCAGCACCGTGTGTTGTATAAATGTTGTACATATGTTCAAGACCTCCTAATTCACGTACAATTGTGGCAGCGGATGACAAGCACGACACTCCAATATGCATTGCGCTATGCTCTGGAAAGGAAGAGTTGACGTTCCTGAAGTCGTACTCTGCTTTGCGATCCTCCTCGTCGTCCGATGAGGGCGTTTCATCGGCTTGCTGGCTTATACTTTTCGGGGTGTAATATTTTCTTTGCACATAATTGGCGGCGTTGCTAGATCCACAAACAAATTGTGCCGATGAGATATTTTGCTGCTTCGGCATTTTGGTGGAGGCCAAGTTTGAACTCCTGAAGTTTTTGGCAACATAGGCGGAAGGCCTGCGCTGGATAATGGTAGCGAATGTCTCACACTGCTGTTGTCTAAATCGGCGGTTGTCCACTCCTAGTCTAAGTAAACTGTTTGTAATCCTGAAATAAACAGAGCAGGAATGTAAATTAATAGAATTCAGCAGAGATAACTTTCGATGCGGTATTTTTTTTCCAGAAAAATAAACATGATAGTTTTGAAAAAACTGTTGAAAGAAGCAATATTATTCCAGTAACTTGCATGTATTCAATCTGGTAAAGAGTTTGTTCCTTCGCACAGGTGAGATGTATGTTTCGTTATTCAAGTACATTTAAACAATTTATTTTGAAGTAAAACGTATGTGCATTATCTGAAAAGCAGAAAACAATTTAAGGCACTTGCAAACCTGAATCATCCTGACATAAGCGAACCGGAAAACACAACCACAAATTCCACGGTACACTTGTATTGATATCAATAGATATTGATATGAAAATAGCTATGCGCTTAAGTGTCTAGTTTCGTTTTACTTTTAACAAAACATTATAATAGAAAAGAATGCAAAATACGTAATATGTTTTTGCTTCATTCTTTAACACTCTAATATACAGATATATATCTTAACACTTTAAAAATTATCAAAATAATGGAATTATAATTTAATGACAGGGTATATGTTAATTCTAAACTAAGCGTCTGTATGTTCAACTGAATCGTGATATTTATCTTTCAAACAGGTTCATATGATTTATTTGCATTGCAGAATACCACTTATCAATTTATCTACATTAACAAGATAATACAAAGTTCAGTTAATACAAAAGCTCGATGTTTCTGTTGTCCATGCCAGAATAATAATCATTTACAGAAATAATGCTTCCTATAATTAAAAACAATATTTATATGAAAAAATACAGAAACAGGCTCAGAGTTTCATATAAATATCAGTAGTCGAAAGTTTAAATATAAACACTAAAAATACTGAAAAAAACGAACATCTTAATTTAAGAAATGTATCATACTTACAACACAAACTTTATCATTTCCCTTTACAGATTTGAATAATGCTTGGTTTAACGTTTAGTTTGTTTAATGATAGAAATTAATTTTTTGGCTACACTTGAAGGAACATGATATATTCAAACACACTCAGTATGTAACTTTAAAGGGACATTATAGAGTCAATCTAGATATTCTGTAAATAGTTTAAAAAACATATTGCTTAAAGAGTATACACATATGTTTTAATCATACTTACAAATGTATATAATGGGCGTATTTGTAGTAGACAGCAAGAACAATGCAGAGTGAAATGCTTTCAAATATTTCGGTTAATACCTACAGGCAATTGTATTAAACTGATAATTTCTCTGGTTTGGTCAAAATAAGCGAAAATGTTTATTGATTGGATGAAATTGATGCAAAACTGCTATGAGACTTACCAATAAATTCATTTAAATGTGAAATATAACCTGTGGACAACTTATCCAAGTTTTGTACGATCGGTTGCAGAGGTTTGTCTGGTAAACAGTTTGGGTAAATTGCAACATTTTTGGGAGAGAGAAGCGAGATAAAGCAAATGAATGGTTCATACGGCTTCTGTGATTTTCATCAACCCCCATTTTGACTTATTTAATTTGTTCCAATCGTAATGGATCGCAATACTTTAACCCACCTTTAATTAACAGTTGAGTTAACTCGCTGTAAACCTGTGCATGAGATTATCTGATGTGGTATCACATACTTTGAACTATTTGTGTTTTTGCATATCCGAATATCGGATTTCTAACTGGGACATTGCTTGTCATAAATAAACTACATTTTGGACATTTCTGACAGTTTGCCATGCGTGGCGGAAATCGAATAAGAAGGTTAAAAATAGGATCATTTTAGAATAAAGAATGCTAAAATATCATAATATCGCCCTGAGTAGGTATAATACAACTACATGTACATGTAGTGTAAATTAAAAAGGTTCGATATTTTATATAATTTTGTAACGAAGTTCTTTCAACTACTACACGTAACTATCAGTTCGACTTTATATTTGAGCTATTTAGCTTTTGTATTAAATATTTTCCAATCGATCCTTTATCAAACAAACTACCTATATAAAATTATATAAATTTTCCTCTGTACTTCCTTGTCCTTTGATTATTAAAATGATTACTCAAATGAATGTATTTGAAAACAATAATCCTTACAAATGATTCTTTCTAACAACTTCTAGCTATTTCATTAAGTGTACATCATCTCCAACTAATAACATACTTTAAAATCTGAAATCAGTTTATTGATCAAACATAAATAAACTTACTATACATCTCTAGAGTCTTTCTACCTTTCATACTAACACAGTGAGTCTTTTCTACATTTACTCCGGGCAACATAATACAACTTCTAGTCCACATAACTTGCAAAACTATACATATGGGTCCATCACAACTAAGTCTATTTAAACTTTCTACTCATGTATCATATTTTGCTGCAGTTCGAACTGATTTCTAGCAATGTAAATGAAAGCCTATCGGTTTTTTACGCAACAACTACAAGGATTGTAACAACCAGGCAGTATACAGATGTATTTATTTTGCTCCGGACTTCCTTGTCTTTTGATGAATAAAATGAATACTTAAATGCTTATATTTGTAATCAATTATTAACTTATAAAAGATCACCGTAATTACAAATGATTATTTCTAACAACTTCAAACTACTATGCACTTCATAAAGTTTACATCATTTCCAACTAATGATAATCTTTACAATTTGAAATCACTGTTTTGATCAAACATAAACTTATTATAGATCTCTAGAGTCTTTCTACCTTTCATACTAACACGGTGAGTCTTTTCTACATTTACTCCGGGCTACATAATAAAACTTCTAGTCCACATAACTTGCAAAACTATGTATATGGGGCCATCACCATTTAAGTATATACTCTTCGAGCATACATTGCTGCAGTTCGAACTGATTTCTAGCAATGCATATCAAAGTCTATCGGTATGTTACACAACAACTACAAGGATTGTGACAACCAGGCAGTTTACAGATGTATTTATTTTGCTCCGGACTTCCTTGTCCTTTGATGAATAAAATGGATACTAAAATGCTTATATTTGTAATCAATAATTAACTTATAAAATGATCAACGTAATTACAAATTTCTTCTAAATTTTCAAACTCTTTCATCAAGTGTAAATCATTTCTAACTTTTATTGTTCTTTAATATCTGAAATCAATTAACTGATCAAATATAAATATATTTACTTAACATCTCTTAAGTATTTCAACCTTTCATACTAACACGGAATTATTTTTTTTACATTTCTTCCGGTTAACAGAATTAAATTTCATGTTTCACATAGCTTGCAAAAACAAATGTATGGGTCCAACTTAACTAAGTCTATTTCAACTTTCTACTCTTATATCATAAATTGCTGCATCTCAAACTCACTTTTTCTTATGACCCCCGTCATTACTTCACCAAACAGTTGTACAACAGTTACACATCACGAAGAATCACTACGACCTAGTCTCTAGTAATGTATATTCAAGCCAATCGGTGTGTTACGCCACATTCACAAGGATTGTGCACAGGTATTTGCTTCAGTAACTGGATTCATCATAGAACCTCTGCACTTTCGAAATTATTTAGTACTTCTAGTTACCTTTGCCGTAACCATGTTGACCTATCAGACTCCTTCTAGCCATCTACAAGCAACAAATTGCCGCAGTCCTACACCGTCAGTTCCAATTCAGTCTAACTCATTAGCTGATTCAGGGGGAGAGGGCTACTTTAATGTCAATATCGGAGAAAAAGTAATACAATACGCTCAAAATACACTATTTCTGACATGAATTGTTAAAATTTTCTTGAGGAGTACCCCCCTTCCCACCGCCAACATTTTAAACCACATATATTATGGGTTACGAGGGAGGGGTGCATGTAAAAAGGTTGCGCCCTAAGTTACGCCCCTTCTTATGTCAATTTCTCCATTTAAGATTCCAAATGACAATAACTAATGGTATTTACAGGAATTTGATTCGAGTTTGGTCTTAAATGATATAGTGAAGATATCATTAAAGAAAGGACCGGCACTACGGACGTACCCAAAATCAGGTAAGTCAATTTTGATCTCTGTTTTCTTTTACACACCCGTCAGAATCTAAACATACTGTACATTTTTATTATCTCCATACATAGCCTTTGCAATAATATTCAACCTTGAAGTTGACCTTGTTATCGATTTGCCGGGCCCGGCAAAAATCCAATCGAAAACAAGGTCAACTTCAAGGCCATCAGCCAGGCGCTCGCAAAGAAAAATGGTCGTTATTGACAGAAAATAATAAGCGGAAAGTTGTTTTGACTAAGTTTGGATGGTAAACACAAGAAAGGTTGGTTTTTATTGATGCATTTACCAAACTTTGTTGATATATGTTTGGAACCATCCATGAATTGTTGCTATATGCCACCTGTGCATGATCTTGACTCAGAGTACACTGTTTTACCTTGGGTTCTATAGACTTTCCGTTAATCATTTGCTCGATTTCCTTTTTGATTTGGTTTAAACAATAATTATTTCAAATATTTATATTTTTGATTTGTGAAAGAAGTGGCAAGTGTTGTATATCATTGCAAAGGTTATAGATGGGGCTTCTCAAAATTGTACAGTATGTTTAGATTATGATGGTTGTGTAAAAGAAAAACAGAGATCAAAACTGACTTACCTGATTTCGGGCACGTCCGTATTGCTGGTCATCTCTTTAATGATAATATTAGTGACCAGGTCTTTATCCGAAATTGTTGTTTTTGTCAGTATTTGGTCATATAATGACTTTCATATATCATTTAAGACCCAAAACTGAGTCAAATTCCTCTGATGATATTAGACCCACGGTGGAGAACCCACGTGACTCATTTGGTAAAGTGCACGGCAAGAAATGTCAACAAGTCTCGATTCAGGTAAGGTTTTTAAAGATAACTTTCTTAATATTTGGAGATTTTTTGTGAAATAAAGACCATAAACCCCGCATTTAAGAGCTCCATCCACGGTAATAAAGAACGTTCTCTAATATCCTAAAGTTTTCCTGAAAATCTTGACCAACTGATTTCTCAGAGTTGAAATCTAAGGCAAAATACACGGCTTTTGACAAATCTATCGGTTTACTTCATGCTATCCGTAAATAATTCATACAAAAATCTTATTTTAAGCAAATTTTATGTATTTTAAAGTTTTCAGCGTGTATTGTTGAACTTCTTATAGTTATTTCAAAGGCGAAAATGAACTAACGCCAAAATGATAAAGTACACGGACATTTTAGGTTTGATAAAGTACACGGTCTTTTACAACCTTCAGTGTATATACTCATTATTTCACTGACTGGTGCTAAAACGAGTTATTATAAATATATTTATTATTTCTATTCTTCAAATTCATTATTGAACATTGCTCCATGTTTGAAAAGACGCATTGTAATGGAGTGGCAAGGGAAGAATGAACGCGTTTTAACAGTTAGACCGACAGAGTCGCCTAAATGATGGGCTCATTTTCATGAATCATGGAAACATGTGTTATCACACTAAAATTCAGTCCCGTATTTTAACAATATATTCGCAATTGACATATAAAGGGCTTGAAGTTTTTTGTAAAGGGTGTTCCACTTCTTTTTCGTATCGTATATGTAAAACGTGCTTGTATTCATTATACATGGTAAACAGTAACACATAACTGCTTAATAACTCTTTATTTTGTCAATTTTGAGAAAGAAAAGTGTTCTTGTAATTTTAATGTCTTCGATTGCTAGCTGATTTGAAAGACTTATAATTTTGTGATATTTGTTTCATTTTAGAATATGAAGACTCCGACTTTATGCAAAGAATGCGGAATGGCATTTCAAAATAAAAAAAACAAACATCTAGTAGACCACGATAGAAGGCATTCTGGTCGATTGCCATCGTTTTTGCGGGAAAGTGTTTACACAGACACAGGTTAGTTTTTAGCTTTATTTTTTTCGCCGAGAAATAAGAATATACTGACAGTTATACTTTTATTACGACTCCCCTAGTGTAGAGGTTAAGATTTGCCGTCGTCTGACTGTGTTTTCAACGTTTTTTAGGGGTGGCGTTTTTCACATACCGGGTAATAATGTGGTCCATGTTTCAGTGGACAGGGTCGTTCAGTTTTATGGTGCTGATTACACGATCAAACACTCATTGCGTGGCAGTAATATAGTGTTTTTTATAAATTATATTCAAGTACTGACATTGCCAGCAATTCTCGCTAACTTGTGACAGTACATGTCTTTTTTATAGGTGCAGCAATCAGGGCGAGACAAAGTTGCACGTTTGCAAATAGTGTGACAAAACTGCCCTTGCAAGACTTGAAGATACACGAAAGACGCGAAAGCGGCCAATTGAAGCTAACCTGTGGTGTGTGTGGGTTCAAATTGGGTGACACGACCAATCTCAGTGACCAGATTTCTACTAGACACAGGGGTATGACACGTCACAAATGTCTACAGTGTCGCTCAGCGTTCAAGTTCAAATCTGGACTCAGCAGGCAATTTAAGGCGAAACACACCTAATCATGACACATTGAAAGATTACAATGGTCTAGTTAGAAGTGCATTCCAGTATGTTGCCGAGTTAAAATAACGTTTTCATGAGTTTAACATTTTATTAAGATAAATAGCAAAACGTACTGTTACCAAATGGTGCTCTTTCAAAATGTTCGTTTGTATTACAGTACTGAAAAAATTGCAGTGTAAAAATAGTATGAAAACGGATTGAGCATAAAACATTTTCACAAGGTTTAGAGATGCATTGTTGTCATTTTCCCATTTATTCCCTATAAACTCTTATCTGCATGTATCTTATATAATTCAGCAAGCTTTGAAACACAATTATTTTGTAATCACATTTCAGCCTTTAGTCTAGAACATTCTAATGTTCCATGCCCAGCTCTTATCTAGATGTTCAAGTCTTAGTCCTAGCCTGTAAGTTGGTAATATAGTGTGCTCTCATTCCTCCTTGCTGTTTCCCATCTAACTCTGAGCCTCCATCTTTACAATGAGTTCCTGTCTGTATTGTTCGAACGACCGCAGTTTTACTGATGTAGATCAGATAATATTTGTTCAGAACCAAATAAAAGATTCAGCGTTACCTGAAAGGTATGAACAATATGCTTTAAATGTGGAAATATATATAAACTAATTGTGGTGTGCAAAACACATCAAAATAGGAACATTCATGAAATTTATAATCACCACAAACGGGCCGCTAACTACAGAGATGTTTTATTCGCCGTCAGTCCAGATTGTAATTTCTACAGAGATGTTTTATTCGCCGTCAGTCCAGATTGTAATTTATAAGTAAAACTATCTAATTTGTGAAGAAATGTATGTATGATTCTGTATTGATCTGCATACTTAAAAGTAATCGAACTTATAATGGCAGACTTTCTCTTAAATTATTCCATAGACTATCTTTCAACTCCTCATTAAATATGATTGCTAAATATTTAGTTATTTAGGTGTGCGTTATAATGCAAAATTTATTGTTACAACTTAGATAAAAACTAAACACTATACAGTCTGACTTCACGAATAGAAAATGCTTATATAACGATTAGTTTGTAAACCGCACTCTACTTTCAAACATAAACTAAAATAACCGTGTACTTTATCATCCTAAAATGTCCGTGTACTTTATCATTTTGGTTTTAGTTCATTTTCGCCTTTGAAATAACTATAAGAAGTTCAACAATACACGCTGAAAACTTTAAAATACATAAAATTTGCTTAAAATAAGATTTGTGTATGAGTTATTTACGGCCAACATGAAGTAAAGCGATAGATTTGTCAAAAGCCGTGCACTTTGCCTTAGATTTCAACTCTGAGAAATCAGTTGTCAAGATTTTCAGGAAAACTTTAGAATATTAGAGAAAGTTCTTTAATACCGTGGATAGAGCTCTTAAATGCGGGGTTTATGGTCTTTATTTCACAAAAAATCTCCAAATATTAAGAAAATTATCTTTAAAAACCTTACCTGAATCGAGACTTGTTGACATTTGTTGCCGTGCAGTTTACCAAATAAGTCACGTGGGTTCTCCACCGTGTATATGTCGAATGACAAAAGTTAATAGAATGTAATTTTCAAAACTAAAATCCTAAACTTTTTGACTTATTCTTATAACGATAACTTTACAAAATTGCATTCCCTATTTAAACAAAGCGACGAATGAAAACATGTGTATAGCAAACAAGTCATTCTGAAATATCTAACAGTATTAACGGTATTTGTGTTCCCAAAACAAAGGAAAGCAACGAACGACGGAGGTTACTTACAACTTATACGTTCGTCACTCTTTGAATTACAAGTATGTTTAAAATTTTGTATCTACTCCATTGATGTTAGGAGAAGGACTTAATACTTAAACCACATTGTTGCCTGTTTATATACTGCACTGTTTGTCCTTTTAACTATTCTAAAGACAAACACGAAACATTTAGGCAAGCGATAAGGACATGTCAAAGCTAAGTTATCTAATCAACTGTATAATAAAAGATAATATCAACTCCATAACATCTGTTACGTTATTTCAAATCACTATATCACTAGTCGGCAAAACTACGTGTATTATGGTGGCATAATCAGTAAATACGATATCAGGTAGAATGAGTCGGCATTTTCATGATTTTTTTTTCTATTCTGATATTAAGTAGGTGTTGTTGTTTTTTCAACAATTATACATATATAATTGTATATTTGACGGATTAAAACAATTCTTCTTTTTTATTTTAAAGATAAATTAGGTTTCTTGCTAGTTCATGCCGTAAAATAAAGTTATTATCTCAAAGCAAGCAACACAATATACTGAAACAACAGTTTTGGTTCAGTTCGAATACTGAAAAGGTGCGTTTATTTTGGTTCACGTAGTATAATACCATTCTTGTATACCAGAGCATACACGATTTATCATAATCAAACCCCTCTGATAAATGAGAATGGATGTGACATGAAGAATATAAATAACAATAAAATGGTACTGTTTGACACTTAAATTGAAACGGTTACCGACCGTGTACTCATCCCCATTAATCACAGCAGTAGCTAACGCATTTGCAATAACCATATAAGTGGTAATTACTCTTTATGTAACCGTTGACGTACGATGCATGATGTTGTTGTTTTTTCTGATGCAGTTCCCAACACATTATTCAACATTTGGCAATTTACGTAAGGGCAATAAATATAATGAATAGTTATGAAAATACTTTGAGATTTAGTGTCGAGTATGCTATGATTTAATTTTCAGATATTTAAAAGCACGAATAACGGGCAGATTGATCAGAGATTTTTAAAAAGTTAACAACGTGATTACCGCCACGAATCTTAAGTGGTTAACCAGTTATTATGTTACTTATTTAGTGGAATTCGCAAACCATGATTAGATAACCACTTACTGATAGGAGCCAAAATTGCATTTTTAAATTGATAAGTGGAAACACGAATCTTATCTAGTTAACCAGTTTTTATGTTACTTATTTAGTGGAATTCGCAAACCATGATTAGATAACCACTGTCTGATAGGAGCCAAAAGTGCATTTTTTGATTGATAAGTGGAAACACGAATCTTATCTAGTTAACCAGTTTTTATGTTACTTATTAAGTTAATTCGCAAACCATAACTAGTTGACCTATTAGTGTAGTAAAGCTAAAAAGGGTAATAGGTGGCAGATCTGTGCACTTTCAAGACTGATTTTAGTCTTACGATATGTATCTTACCAAAAAAGTATCGCGAATATTAACTAGACAACTAGATACGGAACGCTGTGTAGCAAAACATTTTAAATGCTAGACTTAATAAGGATGATTGTCCCTTAAATGAAACTAACAAACCTGCAGTTTTCAGGAACCAATCCACTATAATGGAAGAGTTGATGTATCTTGCATCTCCATGCGGCCAAAGAATTCCTCGAATGCATGTACCAAAAGGATCTCGTCTGTTGACTGTCGGCTCTTGCACCAGCTCTGCATGTTTGCAATGCTGACATATACATGCCACCACCTCTCGGGTATGACTTCATGAAGGATCTCATCGGGACATAGGTTTGCATAGAATGCCTTAGTGCGGTAGAATTTCTTAAGCATATGTGCATCATCGACCTCTTAGCTCCTGTTGTCCCGATTTGGAAGATGTTTTGCATCACTATCTCCATTGTCATAACCTAACAGCAAGTAAGTTGATTCAAATCACTCTCAACCTCAATTACCTGAATAATGTACTTATTAAAAGTAATGGTAAGATTGTAAGTGTTGTTTTTATATATGAAGGCGTTTTTTTCAATCATGCATGACGCTACTCCTTAATGTATGCATGAAGTCATTTTGGGGGTACTCATAATTACCATTGTCGAATATTAAATAGCGCCCACAAAAACTGCCTCAAGCCACTCACAGTTTATTGTTGCGGAATAATTTTGAAAAATGATTAAATTGGGATGGACCATGTGAACCGCATCGTTCTTTTCTATACAGCTTACTTTTCGAAGACTAAAAGCGAGAAAGTTATATTCAAGTAGTAGCACTTCTTGGGATTAACACGAACATTTACTATCTACTTCAGTAGTCCATGTCACCTAAAACCTCAACGCTTTCATCCTTTCCAAATGTTTGTTTTCACTCCTCGGTATACTCACAAAAAGGAAAAGCCATTAATAGGTCATTAAAAGTCAATCCCGATCGATTAATAAACCTACACACATTTAAGAGACGTTTTTTTACTGACACGCGATATCACGTCGTCTAGTCTTTTGATGTGTTTTTGTACCTTCTTTCTACTTTCTTGTCTCAAGACTACATACATTTAATATGTATTGCCTAAGAAAACAGGCATTGTTATGATAATTTAAATTGTAGAACATTCATTCCTCTAAACCGAAGTTCAGTATGCTTCTAGCTACAATTAAATACGAAACGAACATGGCTACACACATTAAATGATGTTGTTAACATGAATCTAAGTTGATCTGTTAAAATAATTAACATAAGGATGTGCAAAATGTTCTCGACGATATAATTAATGCAGCTGAATAAAAATGCAGGAGTGAAGCAACAGATGAATGAACCGTGAAAAGCCAAGAAAGTGCTGCTGCTGTCAACGAGAAGTGCAGACTTGAACTTGATGATTTCGTTTTAAATTTCGAAAACGTTTAGAACCAACTTTATACATATTTCTTAAAATTATGAGGCGACAGTTTCTTAAAATATTTGAAAATTGATCTTGATCGCTGGATAAAGTTTTATAACCACAAAGCATAATGAGATAAAAGTTGAAAGCCAACTCCCATTTTTCAAGAGAGTTGAACGTTTTGGCATTTAAAATAATAATAAAATAAAGTTGCCATCGAGAAGACAAACCTTTTAAATATTGCATATACAGAAGCCTGCCTTTTAAAGGAAACTGAATTCAGGATTTATCATGAAAGAGGATCATTTTCGATAAACAATCATGCTCTTTGGTGCAATAGTTTATCAAAAGATGAATCTCCGAGCTCCACGAGACAGTTAAAGGTTAATCAGTTGGCATCACAAATATATGGGAGCATATTACTGCCGTAAGATAACCTGATAGCGTTCGCGAATTGTTTCGTGTTAACCACTTAGTATTCGCGATAATTATCCAGCCATCTGGTTGGTATTCGCGATACTTGTTTTGTAAGATAAAAACATAAGACTAAAAACAGGCCTATAAGTGCCCAGAACTGCCACATACGACCCATTTTAGCTATACAACACTAACAGGTTAACTAGTTATGGTTTGGAAAATTCACTTTATAAGAAACATAATAACGGGTTATGCGCAGGAGACCAATGCCTTTAAAAAAACTATTACACTAAAATGGATTATACGAGGTAAGGTGTATATATATATATTATTTTTTAATAAAGTTTTAATCGTTAGTTAAGCAAAATTAGCGTAAGAATTAAACGCACACCATGATGGCATTGTATTTATTTCATAAATGCATCTTACATAGCTATATATCAAAACAACCTTCACTGTTCCGTTAAAAATGTTATCTTTCAAACAAACAAAACAAATGGCACATCTCCGTTGAGAAAGTCTTGAATTTGTCCAGATGTATACAAACTGTTCGTCATCTTTATAAAAAAACACATAATTAATACATAAATTCAACTGTTAGCCTAATGTCATAATTGATCAAAAATATGTTATCTGCTCACTGTCAATAACGTGAAGACGTTCTCCAAGACTGAACGACTGTATTGGTGCTTTAAAATCAAAACAGTACGATTTGATGAGGAACCTGTCACCCATGAAACATTTATACTTCATAGCCCTGTGGTAGATTTTAGGCAGTAATGTAGCAAAATCATCTTTACGTGTTTTCGAATTGAAACATTTATTATGGAGATTAATCTTCATGAAGGCCAATGACTCGTACATTCTTTATACGGTCGACCGTTCAAACACAAAGGTAATGGTTATATTTGACCTTCAACACTTGAGGTAAATAGTAGTCATCATAATAACAAAGGCTCACAAATGATCATGGTCTCGCAAATAGGTACAACTTTAGACGTTGCCGGTTTTGTGTCCTTCTTGACTCTGTCTACTTAAGGACAGTAGCCCTGCATGACAAAATACACCCTTCATTATTGTTTTATAATTTATAAAACTTTGGTCTTTCAAGCCTTAATGAGACCCTGTCATTTGGACATCGCAATGGAAACCTGACAAATATGCCGTCCACGAATTAATTATACTGATACTGTTATATATTGCAGTTTAGATGTTTAAATAAGATTCACTTTTCAACCCCCCCCCCCCCCCCCCCCCCCAAAAAAAAAAGATAAGAAGAACAAGAAAGAGAATAATAATGAATACAGAACTCCTTCACCTTACCAACGTACAGAGTATATCGAACACAAAGACAGTAAATACAACCATATCAACTTACTGGCTTGGCAGTTTTAACAGCTATTCAACAAACGTACAGCTTAAACTTTAAAATAAACATAAACATGTTCTTAAGGTATACAAAGCACAGAACATATCTTAATATAAACAAAATGTAACATGATTTCATTAATGATGTCAGAAAAAATAAAATTACATAAAACGTTTACTGCACATAAAGAGAACAATTGAGGTTAACGCTATAAAATAACGCATTACAATTCATTAAAATATGAACATAATGTCTGAAAATGAAAAGAAAAATTGCACAATACCCACAACAAAACTATACGCTCAATCGTTTTATACAAAACAATAATTCAACATGTTTCACAATCCAATTGCGCATTTGATTCCTATTCATCACTGGATATTTGTCAAATAATAAAGGAGTTGTTTTTTACCCTTTGTTTAATTTCTGGCCCAAATCACAACCTGTAAGCCATAAAATGATCAATGAAAAAATGAAACCTCGGGACAAATGACACCACTCGTCTGTTCTTTTTTGTTTAATATGAACATGTGGCATAACTCAACGATCATTAAAGCCACCACAACATGCTACCAAGTTACATGTTATATATCGAATGATTTTGTAGAAGTGGCCAAGGTTTTGCACAACGTCACCGATGATACACCTGACAACAACATCAAAGCAATCACACTGAAACCCACAAGTCTTTAAAAACAGAAAAGTTAAAATTTAACATAATCAACAAACCACATTGTTTGTGTTCTGTAGAAAAACTAAATTGACTTCCAATGCAATGATAATGTATGACATTTCAGGGCACAGAACCTAAATCATCATAAGTCAAAAAATATATATATTAACGAAAAACAAACCTCATAACATGTAACTATAATGAACAGAAACCTTCACTATTGATGTTCATAACATTTGACTGTAACTATCCATAAAACCCCCCACTGGTATTGAATAGCTCCCAAGGATGTTCAAAACATTGAACTGTACACAAAAAAAATCACTTGTAACTATACTTGAAAAACAAACCAATGGAATCGATGGCCCTAAATGGTGTTCATAACATTGGACTATACTTGAAAAACAAACCAATGGAATCGATGGCCCTAAATGGTGTTCATAACATTGGACTATACTTGAAAAACAAACCAATGGAATCGATGGCCCTAAATGGTGTTCATAACATTGGACTATACTTGAAAAACAAACCAATGGTATTGATGGCCCTAAATGGTGTTCATAACATTGGACTATACTTGAAAAACAAACCAATGGAATCGATGGCCCTAAATGGTGTTCATAACATTGGACTATACCTGAAAAACAAACCAATGGTATTGATGGCCCTAAATGGTGTTCATAACATTGGACTATACTTGAAAAACAAACCAATGGTATTGATGGCCCTAAATGGTGTTCATAACATTGGACTATACTTGAAAAACAAACCAATGGAATCGATGGCCCTAAATGGTGTTCATAACATTGGACTATACTTGAAAAACAAACCAATGGTATTGATGGCCCTAAATGGTGTTCATAACATTGGACTATACTTGAAAAACAAACCAATGGTATTGATGGCCCTAAATGGTGTTCATAACATTGGACTATACTTGAAAAACAAACCAATGGAATCGATGGCCCTAAATGGTGTTCATAACATTGGACTATACTTGAAAAACAAACCAATGGTATTGATGGCCCTAAATGGTGTTCATAACATTGGACTATACTTGAAAAACAAACCAATGGAATCGATGGCCCTAAATGGTGTTCATAACATTGGACTATACTTGAAAAACAAACCAATGGTATTGATGGCCCTAAATGGTGTTCATAACATTGGACTATACTTGAAAAACAAACCAATGGTATTGATGGCCCTAAATGGTGTTCATAACATTGGACTATACTTGAAAAACAAACCAATGGTATTGATGGCCCTAAATGGTGTTCATAACATTGGACTATACTTGAAAAACAAACCAATGGTATTGATGGCCCTAAATGGTGTTCATAACATTGGACTATACTTGAAAAACAAACCAATGGAATCGATGGCCCTAAATGGTGTTCATAACATTGGACTATACTTGAAAAACAAACCAATGGAATCGATGGCCCTAAATGGTGTTCATAACATTGGACTATACTTGAAAAACAAACCAATGGTATTGATGGCCCTAAATGGTGTTCATAACATTGGACTATACTTGAAAAACAAACCAATGGTATTGATGGCCCTAAATGGTGTTCATAACATTGGACTATACTTGAAAAACAAACCAATGGAATCGATGGCCCTAAATGGTGTTCATAACATTGGACTATACTTGAAAAACAAACCAATGGTATTGATGGCCCTAAATGGTGTTCATAACATTGGACTATACTTGAAAAACAAACCAATGGAATCGATGGCCCTAAATGGTGTTCATAACATTGGACTATACTTGAAAAACAAACCAATGGTATTGATGGCCCTAAATGGTGTTCATAACATTGGACTATACTTGAAAAACAAACCAATGGTATTGATGGCCCTAAATGGTGTTCATAACATTGGACTATACTTGAAAAACAAACCAATGGAATCGATGGCCCTAAATGGTGTTCATAACATTGGACTATACTTGAAAAACAAACCAATGGTGTTGAATTGCCCTCAGTGGTGTTCAGAACATTGGACATTACATGAAAAACAAACCAATGGTGTTGAATTGCCCTCAGTGGTGTTCAGAACATTATACTATACTTGAAAAACAAACCAATGGTATTGATGGCCCTCAGTGGTGTTCAGAACATTAGACTATACATGAAAAACAAACCAATGGTTGATGGCCCTCAATGGTGTTCATAACATGATACTGTACATGAAAAACAAACCAATGGTATTGATGGCCCTCAATGGTGTTCATAACATTATACTATACTTGAAAAACAAACCAATGGTATTGATGGCCCACAATGGTGTTCAGAACGTTAGACTATACATGAAAAACAAACCAATGGTATTGGATAGCCTTAAATGATGTCCATTACATGCAATTATCAATGAAGAACAAACCAATGGTATTGAATAGCCCTCAAGGATATTCATAACTATGACTAGAAATTAAAAACCTGTGTATTGAATGGCCCGGATGGTGTTCATAACATTGAACTTAACACATGGAAAACAGACAACTGATATTGATGTTCATTACATGTTATTATCAATGAAAAACAAACAACTGGTATTGAATGGGATGTTTATAACTATGACTATGAATGAAAAACAGAACACTGTCATTGATGGCCCTCTATGATGTTCATAACATTGAACTAATTATGAAAAACAGACAATCTGTTAGAGACGGTCTTCAAAAATATTCATAACATGTAATTATAAATGAAAAACAAACCAATGGTATTGAATGGCTTGCAAGTATGTTCATAACATTGAATAATTTTACTTTGAGCACTTTAAACTGTAAAACATCAATTTCGTTTAAAACAGAAATAACCAACAGATACATTAACAAAACCAAAAGAATTTACATTCTTGATAAATAATATTGTCAATACAATCAAACTTATCATATTCAGGAGTATTTTCAAAGAGTTTGGAGCACTTAATCTCAAGTTTTCAAAGCAAAATATTTTATCAAATTATCAATGCATTACTTCAGAAGCATCAAATTTAAAGTAAATTGGTGTTTCATAGAGCATTATCACAAATTGAATGTTAAGTACCAAGATTAATTTAAATGAGAGCCCCCCTTAACACATATTTGATTAAACATTAAAGTTATTTACCTATCATAAATAAATAACAGCTTTGCATGTTTTGATTCTAGAAGAATATAAAATGTTGCATTTTGCTTCAGTGACTAATACACAGTTGAGTCTGGTGTACGGAGCATGCTGTAAGACATTTAAAGCTTGCATATGTTCAAAGAAATTTACTGCAAAACGATATGTTGCTGTATAAAACCTGCTTAACTGTATAAGCTTAACTTGACACTAGTTATACCAGCACTACATTGTTGCTGCTCTTTATTATTACAGCACAATTATAGAATACAACCAAACAACACTACAGTTTTGGAGCACTTTTATCAACTGTAACAGCCTTCTTTAGACCGCCCTTGCTAAATCCGGAGATAGAGCTGAGTAGAGCACCCCTTCCCTCGGAGGAAGGAGGGGGTGGGGGTGGCGCACCCCCTTGGGTTGGGGCAGGGCCTGGAGGGGGTGGAGGAGGGGCTGTACCTCCTGGTGGTGGGGGTGGAGGAGCAGCTGAAATGAAGAATAAAATTATTGTTGTTACTTTTATTATAATCCTGTATGTCATTTTTATTTTGCCTTGTACAAATATCATAATTTATATTTTTTCACAGCTTAATATATTTGATAAAATGTGATCCATATGTATAGTAGAAAACAACACTGGTTTTATAGAAAGTATCCCTAATGACAAATAAACAACAAGGCAAGTCCTTTTTGGTGAGAGGCAGAAATATAGAAAAATAATCTTAACATAATACTAGAACATATTTATGATATCATGTTGTATTTCTATGTTATTGAATATAAACAATTTTTTTTCCGAATCAGCAAGAAAATTGAATGTGTATGCTGGTCTGATAACATAAAGCAACTTGCTGGTGCTTAATAATCATTGCCAGAAATACCTCTGGCTAGCTGATAATGCAGAAACAAGTAAGATAGGCAATAACGAATGATAGCAATGTTATGCATACAATGCAGGCTTAAACATGTAGCAAACTGTCTTGCTAATCAATACATTCATTGCAAACAGTTTCAATAAAAACACTATAAGGCAGGCACATAGCAAAATTACTACAAACACTACCTAGGATTATGCTTTCAACAACTAAACACCATCCATGCATTTAAAATTGGTTCATATAAAAAAGTATTAAGCCTATAATCGAGTAAGTTATAGTTACTGAAATTATACACATGATGATTTATGCATGAGTAATGGTCTTTTAAGTGTTTTGGTATCATAGTATCAGCTTATATTGAAATATCGTAAATTCACAAACTACAATAATCGAGGGGTGAATGCAAAAAGGTTCTAAGTGACATTAAATAAAGAAGAAGATAGAACCTTTTCGCTTTCATCCCTTGAGTCATGTACTTATTGCATTGATGCTTGCATATTTAGCTCCACCTACTGGTTACTGTTCAAATAATTAATACATTAACTAAAACAAAGACAACACACTCCATTATGGGACAAAATATAGACACATTAAATGTTTATTGTTTACATGTATTCTAATGCATAGTAGCAAGCCAGTTAATTATATTGGTTAGTGAATTAATACATTTACCAAAACAAAGACAACACATTCAATTATTGGACAAAATATAGACACATTGAATGTTTTTTGTTTACATGTATGTTTCTACAAGGCAATTCATATAGTTTTCAAATAGCAGTAAATGCAGCTAATGAAAGTGTAAATGTAACTTTTCTTGTCTTTTGTAAGATTTCAATCATTTTGCAATTGACATGCTGACAAAGAACTAGAGATTGCTTTTTTGAAAAAGCGCATGTCTCCCCCATTGTGTGGTCGTAGGTGAGAAATAATCAATGATGGATCCCAAAATCAATAGGGGCCATCAACTAGTCATGACTAACTGGCATACCAAGTATGAAGTTCCTGGGTGTAAACGTTCTTGAGTTATTGAGCAGAAACCGGTTCTTCACCTCAAGGTCAGTGACCTTGACCTTTGACCAACTGATTGCAAAATCAACTAGACATCATGACCAACCTCACTTCAAAGTTTGGTGAACCTAGATCAAAGCATTCTCCTGATATTGCACGGAAATATTTTTTTACATTAGAGGTCACAGGGACGTTGACCTTTGACCTTGTGACCCCCCAAAATATAGGAGTTTTCTAAACCTCATGATCAACCTCCCTACCAAGTTTGGTGAACCTAGGTCAAACCATTCTCAAGATATTGAGCGGAAATGTTTTTTACATTGGGGGTCGCCGCGACCTTGACCTTTGACCTAGTGACCCCAAAAACAATAGGGATCTTCTACACCTCATGACCAACCTCCCTACCAAGTTTGGTGAACCTAGGTCAAACCGTTCTCAAGATTTTGAGCAGAAATGTTTTTTATATTGGGGGTCGCCGCGACCTTGACCTTTGACCTAGTGACCCCAAAAACAATAGGGATCCTCTACACCTCACGACCAACCTCCCTACCAAGTTTGGTGAACCTAGGTCAAACCATTCTCAAGATATTGAGCGGAAATGTTTTTTACATTGGGGGTCGCCGCGACCTTGACCTTTGACCTAGTGACCGCAAAAACAATAGGGATCCTCTACACCTCACGACCAACCTCCCTACCAAGTTTGGTGAACCTAGGTCAAACCATTCTCAAGATATTGAGCGGAAATGTTTTTTACATTGGGGGTCGCCGCGACCTTGACCTTTGACCTAGTGACCCCAAAAACAATAGGGATCCTCTACACCTCACGACCAACCTCCCTACCAAGTTTGGTGAACCTAGGTCAAACCATTCTCAAGATATTGAGCGGAAATGTTTTTTACATTGGGGGTCGCCGCGACCTTGACCTTTGACCTAGTGACCCCAAAAACAATAGGGATCCTCTACACCTCACGACCAACCTCCCTACCAAGTTTGGTGAACCTAGGTCAAACCATTCTCAAGATATTGAGCGGAAATGTTTTTTACATTGGGGGTCGCCGCGACCTTGACCTTTGACCTAGTGACTCCAAAAACAATAGGGATCCTCTACACCTCACGACCAACCTCCCTACCAAGTTTGGTGAACCTAGGTCAAACCATTCTCAAGATATTGAGCGGAAATGTTTTTTACATTGGGGGTCGCCGCGACCTTGACCTTTGACCTAGTGACCCCAAAAACAATAGGGATCCTCTACACCTCACGACCAACCTCCCTACCAAGTTTGGTGAACCTAGGTCAAACCATTCTCAAGATATTGAGCGGAAATGTTTTTTACATTGGGGGTCGCCGCGACCTTGACCTTTGACCTAGTGACCCCAAAAACAATAGGGATCTTCTACAACTCAAGACCAACCTCCCTACCAAGTTTGGTGAACCTAGGTCAAACCATTGTCAAGATATTGAGCGGAAATGTTTTTTACATTGGGGGTCGCCGCGACCTTGACCTTTGACCTAGTGACCCCAAAAACAATAGGGATCTTCTACACCTCATGACCAACCTCCCTACCAAGTTTGGTGATCCTAGGTAATGCGGTTTTCCAGTTATCGATCGGAAACGAAGTGTGACGTACGGACGGACTGACGGACTGACGGACTGACGGACTGACGGACTACCGGACTACCGGACTACCGGACTGACGGACAGGGCAAAAACAATATGTCTCCCCCAGAGAGGGGGAGACATAATTAGTAATTGCATACATCCAGAACCTGTGTGAGTTAAGCCTGCATTAGTAAGAAATCATGTGAATGCTAAATTACTCTGTGCTCTGTAGTAGTACAAGACCAGGAGTTTGGGCCAATATTTGATGGGAAACTCTGGACCAAATACTGAAAAGGCATATTTCAGAACAAAATCTGGGCATCTTGCATTGATGCTAGGTGTTGACCACAAAATTGCACAACTGCTTTATGTAATGACCTAAATAAAAAAGAGCACTCTGTGAGTGACACAGCTAGTTGACCAAATAAAAGAGCAATCTATGTAAGTGACACAGCTAGTTCATAAAATAAAAGAGCAGTCTCTGTTAGTGACACAGATATTAAACCAATTAAAGAGCGCTCTCTGTTAGTCACATAGCTATTTAACCAATTAAAAGATTGCTCCTTGTAAGTGACATAGCTATTTAACCAATCAAAAGAGTGCTCTCTGTAAGTGTCATAGCAAGTTTACCAATTTTAACAGAGCACTTTCTGTAAGTGGCATAGCTTGTTAACCAATTAACAGAGAGGTAAGAAAACTTTATCAAAGCTCCATGAAGACCATATGATTATTATAGATGGAAAATAATAATCGTATGCAGTTGAAATAAAATGTTCTAATATCTATAAAAAAATCTATATTCTCTAAAAATAGAAATCTAGATAGAACCACAGTATCATGATTGAGCAACCATTGATTATTTAGTCTTTAAAAACAAAACACAGCATGATATTTTGCATTCATGTGTATTCATTGCTTAGTTCACTTCTGAACAACAGCTGCTATTGTAAACCACATAGTTTAAGTTTATGAAATTTTGGTTTTGTTTGTATAATCGAAAATTGAATGACAGGGTTTGACAAATTGTTTCTGATGGTCGATTATGATTTTTAATCAAGAACAATGCAGAAACATGCTTCGAAAGAGCTTTCCAAAAGGTGGCTTGAGTCTTGCCTCGAGCAAGTGTAAGGAGCTTTCAAAAGCTGCTTAAGCACAAACCAGATTAATTATGTAAATCGCCCAAGGTCATAAAAAGCCATCAAATGTTTACCCAAACTCCTGGGAGTACTTGTACATGTACATTTCATTAGTCTATATTATTTAAGCCCATTAACCTGTGAACTTGAATATTACATTATGCAAAAACTACTTTGCTACAATATTTAACAGTAAAAGTCTTTGCCCTTTCTACAGATATGATTTAAGGCTAAATGTATGATTTAACATTAAAAAAAATTGCACATTTTAATTAACTTTGATGAAAATGATTGACATGTTTTTTATTAAATAAAGACTTTTTTTTTAGACAACCAAAGTTTTATAGTACACTGAGTCGAACCTCGTTCGCTCAAACTCCCAGGAACGGCCAAAATACCTCGAGCCTTGGAAAATTTGCACCAAGTGGGAATGCTTACCTTCAGTATATAAAAATCGGTCCTTAATATTGAGTTTGAGCCAATGAGGAATTTGAGGCATGCGAGTTTGAGCCAACAGGGTTGGACTGTATAAACATTTAGAACCCAGTGTACAGCAAGAATAGGGTATACAGTGACTGGGGTACAAGAGGATTTACCTAGAGGGTGGTGGGGAAAAGGGCTAGGAGTCGTCTGTATCTGTTGTGGAAAATGGTCATACATTTGTTTAATATTTTGGTGTATATGGCAATACCATATCATTTCAGCTTGATTGTTAAGACAGCTATGTTAAATTGCGTCATAAATGCTAAGTCGGAAGGCAATATTTTGCTTTGAATGAAGACTTTAAACAAAGATAACTTTCCTATTTCTTCACAATGAATGAAACAGCGAAGTCCATGCCACTTACGGAGCCCCGCATTCGGTCATTTACCAGAGTTTGATTGAGAGTTTAGTTTCTTAAAACACTTCAACAAACCTTTTCTTTTTTCAGTCGGAGCACTGTCAAAACTTTACTTGTGTTTGGTGAAACTAATCACCTTATCAAACTCCGGTAATAAAATTAAGGCTGGGCTCTTTAAGCAGCATAGATTGTCCTTTGCTTCATTTAAAATGGTGTAGTAAGAAAAGTTATCTTTGATTAAACTCTTTATTTTAAGCCAAATGTTGCCTTCTGAGTAGCATAAATGACATAATTTATCACATGGTCTACACACACTGTATAAGCTGACTGGAATGAATGACTCTTTAGTCCATTTCCTGGGTAATAATCAGTACTTCCATTTTGAGAGGCCAAGGGCAGAACATAGGTGAGAGGCAGAAACCTGAATAACGCTACACCAGCCCTCACCCTAATTATGCACCAGTCAATTGTAACAACAGCCCGCCCCAGGTCCGGGGGTATACCGGGGATAGCCGGGCAAATAGGCCATGTGTTTACCTTTCAGGTAGCCCCGCAGTGCCGGGTGAATGCCGTGGTTTTGTTAAAAAACGCCCGGAATGGGCCTTACTTAGAGTCCCTCGGCTGCGGGGGCATTTGGCGGGGATTTTACCAGCAGTTTGTCTCCGCAGGTCGGGGATCTTACCCAGGCTTGGCTGGACCGAAAGTCAAAGTCCTCGCTACTCCCCGGACCTAGGGGGCTGTTGAAACAACTGACTGGTGCATTAGTACCACATTTTTATCCAGGAGTTTGTATTTAACTCATGTGGGAAATTCTGGATAAAAATGCAGTACAGATAACCTATTTAAAAGACACATAATTTCATAATAAATGTCATTTTACTGACATATTATTTGGTTTTAAGATGTGTTAGATACTTGTTATGTTGTAACATGAGCAGGGTGGAATACAAACTACAATGTTTTGCAATTTGTTTTTATAATGGGTACAAAATAAAACATTTTCATGCCATTATTTGACAATGACGCTTTCTTTGTGACAATACTCTATCTGTGTTTAGACAAGCTCTTATAAATGACTTAGAACATAATTTTACAAAACAAAAATGTTAGTGTTGACAGCAAATGCACATAATTGCATACCTTGCACACAAAAATGCATTTCAAGTAATCAATAATCATGATATTTTTTAATATTCAAATACTTAAAAATAATCGTTTTTCACATTTTAATGTCAATAGCATACATCTACAAAATATATAACTACATTAAACCCAATACTAAACTCATTTTTAAATGCCACAAAGAGAACACCAACACTTGCCTGTTGTTCTTTCTAGTCAAACAAGGGGCATAAGTAGATATTTATCAAAGTCGGAGTTTTGGGAAAAACTTTGCGTGGCCATATCTCTGCGGCCGACAGTCTGATCTGGGCAAACGAGGTACTGTTTGAAAGGCTCAACGAGTTCCATTTATAGCCCACGCCTCCTCAGGTCCAACCCAGGGAGCCTGGCCTAGGCACGGGATGTTAGTCCCAGCCAGCCAGCTTGAACCAGAGACCCACAAATCAAACTGGAGCTGGTTAAATATGACACCAGCGGAAAAGTCTCATCAGTACCTTTCCAACGCTACCTTGATTGTCTTGATCTGCACTGCGCGTGATGAAGATATATTTATGTCTATTGTCTCTGGCGTCATTTGCACCAAGTTTTATTTAAATATCTTGAACAGTTTGTTGGTTATGGTCAAGGTTAAAGCTTTTGCATTATGTGGACTCTGTAGACACCAAAGGCTATGACAATACCTAAACATTATTATATACCGTAACTATATAAGCCATTCTATGCTTTAAGAATAATGTAACATTTATTTGTACACCATATAACTGCTGGTGGAATTTTACAAAATGTGCTTAAATACAGTGGGGTTGCAGCCGACCTTAACCTGTGCGTGTGTTCAATGTTTACAGTTCACTTACCAAGTTCAATATACCGGAAATCCCAAATGCTCAATTTTTTATGCTTTTCAATTGGTTAAAAACTAATAACGCCCAAATTTAATATACCATACCCATGTTCATAATGAATCTTTCATCTTACAGTCTTCAAGTAAAATTTCAGAGATTCATATTCATTAGAAATTATGGTCAGGACACTTAAATCAAACATTTTATAAAACAAATGCCCCCCCCTCCCAATAACATTTGGTTACCATGTTTGCATACCTGGTGGGGTTGGGGCTCCTGCCCCAGGGGGTGGTGGAGCAGGAGGAGCAGCAGATGAGGGGGCAGAGGGCGCTTGTGTCCCATTGGTCGATGCCTCTGCTGCAGCCCTTTCACTCTCTAGAGCTCTCTGTAAACAAATTGTGTTTCTTAATAGAGGCTAGGTTATTTTGTTATGGATCTCTTTGCATTTTCAATTTACACACTTTTTCAACATGCCCTTTTGTGTGATTTATTTCTTGCAGGAAATTATTATTTTCCTTATGTGCTTAAGAATATTAAATTGTAATAAAACAAGAACTGAAATATAAAACTAGAAGAAATTCAAGTTATGAAATTCAAAACAATCACATTTAGATAAAGATCTGCATAAATGAATGATGTAATTGTAGTAATATTTGGTGCAACTGGGAGTTATACTCTAGTTTCAATTTACCTTCATTGCATACAAATAGTGAAATAAACATACACTTTTGGTAGGAAAGAGGAAGTCATAAAACATTTTCAAACTAACAAACCAGCCGTATGCTTTAAATTCTTCTGTAATATTAAGACTTGTTGAAATACATATTTTGAGTAAAGGATAATTAGAATACAATATTAACATAGTTAAATTAAATAGATACTGTGCAAAAGGAATTTGTTCAGTGAAGTTGCGAGGATTGACAAATGTTGTTATATAGGACATGATACTTACACTTGTTGGTTTCTTCAGAAAAAAATCATTTCACACAAATAAAAACATGGCACATATAATCAAAGGCAATGTTTAAATAATAACTATGAGTATTCAAATATGTCAGTAGACATTTTTATCTTTAATAAAATAGGTAAACACAATACTGAATCCGCTATTAAGAAGGGGGTTATTTCCAAACATGTTTTGTAAACATGTATAACATGCTTGCATGTAATATCCTAAAAACCTACTGTTGTTGACATTATTGTTCCAGCACACCATATTATAAGTTAAGGGGTTACTTGGTGACTCGATAAGGGATATACGGGGCAAAGGAAACCATATCCTGTAAGAGCAAAGCTTGTACCAAAATATGGCTTCCTGCGCCCCATATATCCCATATCAGGTCACCTAGTAACCCTGTAGCGTATATATCACGTCGATAACCTCTTTACATGTTTAAAATGTTTCATTTATTCTTTGGAATATTTAATCGGAATTGGAAAATAGACGCCATTTTGGTACAATATATTGGTAATGTAAAGATATGGGGTCACCGCATGACCAGTCCTGGACCAATGGTGTTGCGTTATTTATGTTGGAGGCGTGGTATAGGCATTTCTGGTGATTTCAGCCATGCTGGCACCCCCATGCTAGATGAGTCACACGCTGTGACACAATACTTTTATTTCTATTATTATACACTTTAAGTAAGCCTTATTTTGATGTTCCAAAAGATGATTTCCATAAACATTAACATTACAAAAATATAGCTTCAACACAAAACAAAATAACCCTTAAAACAAACATTATATTAAAGGAACTTCTTGATACATGCAGTGAATAAAAATTACTGGGGATCATGATGACAGTAAACAGTGTGTTCGAATTATTTGCACGTTTATCTATATAAGCACATTGTCTAGAAGCTGTCTCATTTGAAAAAACGTTCCTTAATCCATCCTTTTTCTCCTCATCAATCTGCCAGTCATAAACAGTCCAATGCACAGCGTAATAAACATATTTATAGTCATTAATTATAGACAAAACTATCTGCTTCATGGTTACATCAAAGTAAAATTTCTCCAAGCGAATAATACCTTTTTTGTTTTTCTTCGTTCCTTTTTCACATCTTCCGACATGTGGTACTCCTTGGCGCGCGACACTCTGTTCTTCTTGTAAATCTATGAAAATACAATTACCGAATGAACCATATCACACCATTGCGAATTACTAAGACATAATTCAATTGGCTTTTCTGTTGCTGTTTTTCATATTTCAATTAAGTGAGTTTTCAGGTATCAATCATGATATTTGCACGACAGTGGGTAGATTGTTCGGAACTTGTTAAAATTAACAACATTGTAAACTTCATCGTTGTTAACTTTTGATAAGCTTTTCCAACAACATTTGAGACAACTGTACTTGTGTTTTCAAATATATAAGCAAATCATAAAATATTTCACCTTTTAAAGTTAACAACGATGCCATTAACAATATTGTTTACTTTAACAAAGTTCTGAAGAATCGCCCACGTGTCTTTAAAATTTAGAAAGATACATATTTGTTCACAAGCATGACCATTTGGTGTTCATTTTGGTTACTAAAAACACACAAACTTGATGTCTGATAAATTACAGTATTAAAACATTCAGCTAAATCTTGGTCTAAAATCATTCAAACTTCAATAGAGTTACTACCCTTTTAAAATATTTATAAAAAACCTTAACAACAGTGCTGTTCTCATTTGAACATATGATGATGTATTATTTAACCAGGTTTTTGTTCACATTTTTTTATGTCTGACCCTAGAAAATGTGAAAAAGTCTCTTTAACCGTAAATTACAGAAATGGTGGCATACCACTTTTTGTTCCTCCCTCAATCTGGCTTCAAACTCTTCCTTCGCCTTTCTTAATGGCTCCTTGAGTTTGCTGGGTATCTTGAGGAATGGCTTCTCACTCGGGGGTGGGGTCACGTCGGAAAAAAACCTACAACATACAGGATCAGTATTTTCATAACGTACTGTAACCTATATAACTTTAAACCTACAATATCATATAATTCCTTTGCCTTTCTCAATGCCTTGTTAGATTTTAGATAAGGAGAGAGGCCAAAATAGAACAAAATCCGAAATTTAACAAAAGCACTGCTGAGTGCAAGTCAAAGACTGTCTGTTTTTTGTAATGTAGAGCAGATAACTTGACATTTATGTAAGCACCTCATGTGAAAATTGTTTTATTTGAAAATTTTGATCACATATTGAATGTAATGATCTAAATTATTGTTTTTCACAAAAACCTTGACCTTGAAAAACAGATGAGCTAAAAATGAATCATTGTAAAGCCCACTGTAAATCTAAAAGGAAACTGCATTCAAGAAATCTATAGCTTGGAATTCAAAAATAGATGAGATCCACCTTTTTAATTTGGCAATACATGTACTTATGAAAATTCTTACTTTAATGAAAGTGAGAAGGAATCCACAACATAACATTGAACAACATGGATTCCCTCTTATCTCATATAAAAGATTATATCATTTTTAAATAAATGCCAAGCCACTTACGGATGAGTGAGCAAGGACTGGACTGTAGGTAGACCATTCTTGCAGGCTTCTATTGTCAGAATGGACTCTAGGACGGATCCTAAAAATACACTTTACACTGTGCAATAACTCAATAACTGCTTATAGAAATAGAAGCAGATATTGAGTTCTTGCATTAAGGTGACAATTTGCAGAATCATTCATATAGAAAATCAAACTTATCCATTTTTATGATATGATTCCTTGACTGGAGTCTGTTTTTTCAATAACAAAACTCTTAAAAAATCATATATCTTTGTTCAACTTGATAATGGTAAATGTTTTGTTGCTTTTTTTCATTCTGAAGACCAATTGCCTAATTGCATTTTACATTGAATCAATTTTTCCAAGGTTTTTCCAAATCATCTTGTTTAAATGGTGAACAATAAAAGTTTGATAACTTTGAACTGGATGGCTTTTATTCTTATTATTTGGTCGAAATTAAGTAAAATTGTTAGATTTAGGTAAGTTGACATGCCTTTAAAGTAAAATTTTGTTACAGCCACACTAATCTGGTTCTACAATTATCATCATCTGGCTGGATGATTTTGGATTTCATTTTATCATTTTTAAATGAAAATATTTTAAAGAAAACTGCATTTTAATGCTTAGTTATTTAATAATGAAACAGGTGTAGAATTAAACTATAAACCATTATAAGAGTTACCTTTTTTACTTAATGAACTTACTACATTGTACTGTACGTTAACTGATCTCTTTTATACTGCTGACAGCTTATACATCTAAAAGATGTTTTTTTTAAGTATAATATGCTATATCATTCTTTTACGAAAACAATGTTAAATGAATTGGGAAAAAAATATGATTTTTTGGTGGAAATGGACACAAACAGCCTGTAGAAGGCACTTAATTGCACCTAAAAAATCACTGCTTAAAATCGGAACTGGATGCTCAACATATAATCAATATGGATTAGCCGGACATATAATGGTCAGAGATGTCTGGCTGTGTACATGATACAGACTATATATCATACTAAGCTGTACATGTGTCCATTCTCAGCTCCATACAAAATGTCAGATTATGATTTTAATCATATAGGACATAACCCAAACTGTACAATTATGTGAAGACTGAACTTACTAAGCTGTGCGTCACACTGTGGAGGGAATTCATTACATGTGTCCGTTCTCATCTCCATACCGAATGTCAGCTCATAGAGGACATGACCAAAACTGTATACATCCACCATTTCTGTAGTCTGCAAAACATCATTATGTAAAAGTTCAATGTAAGTATGTATTGGAAACTGACACAGACAAAATGATCTGAAAATGATTTGACAGCAGCATCAAGACACTGTAGACACATATGTTAAGTGCTTACAAACTAGTATTACATTTAACTATGCAGGCATAGTTATGCAAAACATAATGTCAATTTATGGCTTTTATGAATTTATAATTCTGCCTTTTTTGGGGCCGAATTTAAGCCTATTCCCCTCCAGAAAAAGTATATAATTTCCCCCTGCCCAGGTAAAAAAAAATCCTTTAAAAAAAACTAATTTTTTTTTTTTTAGATGGAGCATTGACCTCTTAACATTTAATAATTGTAGCAGTATAGTACCATTTATGAAAATGTCTGTAAGTTTGTTGAATAAAAGATTTGAATACAAGTTTATATTGTATATGAATCATGTTATTATTTTTCCCCTTTAAGCCATTTGCAAACACCAGAGCGATAAGGCTTTGTGTAAAATTGGTCATTATCAAACATCTAATGAATGAGAAAAGCTTTTTTTCAAAACAACACTATTCCTCCCCTATCAAAAGACCTCGCCAACTTTTCCCTTAAAAGTGGAAAAAAAATCTGTAGGAGTTCTTCAGTTATTTATATATATATATATATATATATATATATATATATATATATATATATATATATATATATATATATATATATATATATATATATATATATAAATTATACATTAAATTACATATTATTATCATGAAATGTAAACATTTATAAATCAAATCTTTATATCAACAATCATTGTCACAGCCCAAATACCCCTATAGCACAATTACCGCCCTTTCAGCTCAACATATTGTACCCTACCTGTGTTGTCTTAAACTTAAGCACTTGTTTTCTGTGGCAGAACCATCAGCCAGTGATACTAATATATTACTCAATTGCTTTGTATAGCAATATCTCCTGTGTGACATTCATAAAATGATCTATTCTTTAACCCTGTTCATATAGTAGCTGCTTTTTCTTAAACTGTAGAACCTATTGTCTGTAGTAGATTGGCAGACCAATCAGCCAGTTTTCCAAATCCATTACTCAGTTGCAGTGTATAGCAAGATCTCCTTATGATATTTGTCACAATCATCTAATCTTCAAATATCGGATATATAAATGTGTGAATTTTGGATGCCTGGTAGTCCCTTATCATTTTGGTCAGGGTTCGAATTTAGACTCGCATACTCGCAAAATGCGAGCGACATTTGGAAATTGCGAGTGACTTTTATTCAAGCTCGCAAAATTCTGCGAGTGGCTTTTTCTAGACCACAAAATGTTAAAAGGAAAGTAGAATAAACATGAACTTAATTCCACTATGTAGTCGAGTGTAAACAGCCTATAAGTGGCATGTTTACACTCCGGTATAAAGAAGACAGTACGGAGTCACGCTCTAGTAGGTTTTCAAAAATAGAACAAATACAGAAAAGGCCGAGTTTTATCTCGAATCTTTCCGGGATGCTCCGAGGCGTGCATAATACAAAGTAAATACGAATGATGTAATCACCTAGCTCAATCATTGGCTAAATTTAGCGCTTTTGCGCACTATATGTAAACCCCATCATCCTTTGAATATATTTCCGCCCAACTGTCAAAATGAATAGACTTCGTTGATCGATATATTTCATGGTCCAAAGTATCCACGCTACATTTACTGTTGCTTTTTTATTTTAAATTTATTATTTTATTGTTTTTAATACTTAGAGACTTAATAAAATCTGTAGCGTGCTTGTCGAATGGGTATTAAATTACCCGATGGCGTGGGTAAATATACAAAGTGAACAATGTCAAATTATTGGACAGCTTTGTTATCAAAAAGCTGCCAGCATCAGACGAGTCTTTCCATACCCCCCAAATAGAATAAGCCATCAACAAGTTCTAGTAGTCGAGTCAATCAAGATTGATACTTTTTAATATTCATAATATGTCTTAGGTGTTAATTTCCATTGATGAACATGTGACAAAATCGTGGAAAAGTAGAGTACACGATGACGAAAACCTCAAACTATTCTCCCTTTTTCACTCCAATTATGAATTTTGTCTGATATGGCGATTTCTAAAAAGCTTCCCAGTCTATAAAAAGCAATGTTTCTCAATGTTCGGTTTATTATGTAAATTTTTTGCACGGAAGTATTTCATTACATGCTATCATTGTAATGCAGTAACAAATGAAATTGTTCTGCATAAGGTGTTCTTTTGTCCATATTTTGAAAATGAACGATGCCGGCTATGGTCCAAACTTATAAACCTCTTAGGTGAAGAACAATTTAGACGCTTGATTTTATTAAATCTGAACCATCAACTTGTTGAGATGTTAAGAGGATTCACCAATCTTGACATTACTGATGAATGTCGAATCCAGTGCTTTATTGTAGTGTCAAATTTTGCAAAAAATATAAATTGACAATAAATGCCATTGTAACCACAACACAATTGTAAACGGACTTTATTTCAATCAAACGATAAGCGTCAGTTCCTGTCAAATGACATAGGCAATGTATTATTTGTATATATATTGTAAATAACCTTATGCTTTATATGTGTCCATAACGTTTGTGTGTTTGTTTGTTTTTTGTTGTTATTTTTCTATGTCCATACTTTGTATTGTATTGTATATGTTTGTGTATGTGTATATAAACTATACTTCTCTTCACATTTGGAGGATAAACAGAATAAACTAAACTAAACTAAACTACTTTAATTAGACAATATTATAAGGGAATAAAGCAAATAATAAAATTGCAAGTTGATTTGTCATTTTGCGAGTTGCCTCAAAATGCACTCGCAAAATTTTGCGAGTGCTCCTCAAAGTTAAATTCGAACCCTGTTGGTATCATTTGAAAAGGACTCATGTGCATAAAAAGGAAATTGAATATGAAAATGATATATCAAATGTGTTTTTTCAGCCTTCAAAGCCATCAAAATAGAAGGTGTGGAAATCAGATCCAGTATGATTACTGATAATCGGTTCCACGCAAGAAACTGATTATTGATAGTACAATCAATTACTGACAATACCTTAATTGTAGTTTTATTATTGTACAATAACTCCTAATCCTCAACTATGCTTCTATTATGTGTATGTTTGAAGTTATTTAGTGTTGTTGTTATTTTCGGCCATATTGGTAATGATAAAAACTGAACACTTAGAATGTATGATAAACTGAAAGGAGAAAAATGGTGTAAATAAACAATACAAAAAAAACAAGAGGAAAGAAGAAAAAACACTCGCTGGTTGAACGGATGATCAATAATGACCAAATTCAATCCATTGTCGCCAATTTCAGGCCCAACCAATCAATTTTCGATCATAATCGATCATTGGAACATCACTTCAAAACAGGTAATTTTATCTAATGAAGTGCAAAATAGAACCTGTGATAACTTCATGTGTTCTGTAATGTACTACTAGAACTTTATCTAACATATTAGTAATCGGCCATCACATACGTTTCAAATGATACCAACATTAAATGAGGCCACGAGGCACCAAAATTCAACATTAAGGATAACAGACCTATCATAAAGCTACCTTATTTATGAGCCATACTCCTTAAACCATGTTTACAGTACTTTATACCTGTATTTTCTTGAACTGCAGCACATGCTGTCTGTGATAGGCTGGTAAACCAAGCAGCCAGTTTTCCAAATCCAACAGCATCACCCGGTTGTTGTGGACCACAAGATTTCCCGTGTGTAGGTGACCTGGACAAAGCAGTTTAGCATTGTAATATTTCGTGGTAGGGAAAGTAAAAACAGCACATTTATCTAATTAATAACATGAGCAGCAGCAGGGAATCCTACTTTAAATTATAAGTTAGTATTCATCTTATTGATCATTGTCAGCAACATCATCATCATCATCACCCAAACAACCACAGCATCATCAACATTAACATCATTGTCAGCAACACCATTTCCTTGGTAAAAACTATAACTGTTTTCTGATCTAAGAGGCCATTGTAAGGAAATCAATTATCCCCACCCTAGAATTAATTTTCGCATTATAATAACAATCATACGTACAATATGGTAGACCCTTTTCATGGAGTAGATTCAATGTTTCCAATATCTGTCTACCAAACTGCTTTATAGCCGGTACATCCATTCTCGTAATCTTTGCAGGAGCCGTTGCATACTTCTTAAGAAAATTGCCCTTTGGTTTACACTTGCAGATAATGTCTTTTAAAGTCCCCTTTTCACCATAAGGGCGTATAACAAGTCCACCACTTTCGTTAGACGTCGACAAGACCGGTGAAACTATATTTGGATGCTGAAAATGGAGAAAGCAAGCATTGCAAAATATACAATGTACAATCAATGTAGCCTTATACCAACTTTTGTTTTCTTATATCAACTTTTGTTTTCTTATACCAACTTTTGTTTTCTTATATCAACTTTTGTTTTCTTATACCAACTTTTGTTTTCTTATATCAACTTTTGTATTCTTATACCAACTTTTGTTTTCTTATACCAACTTTTGTTTTCTTATACCAACTTTTGTTTTCTTATACCAACTTTTGTTTTCTTATACCAACTTTTGTATTCTTATACCAACTTTTGTTTTCTTATACCAACTTTTTCATTGTTAAGTGTAAGATACTAAATTGTTTATGTTTCCTAAATAGTTTTTTTTCATAATGACAGTTTTTATTGTTATTGTACTTTGGTTTACTTGCATAAAAAGTGACTCTGGTAGGTCTCAAAGCTGGGAAATCTTGGGTGGATGAAAAGCAGACGGGTAAATGTATGCCACTTATAGCTAAAAACAAATTCAATCTGCAAACTTAATATTAGGCTGATTGTTTAGATCTTTGTTTAAGTTAACATTGTTGTAAATGTAATTGTTGCTAGTTTTCAAATCGTTACTGCTCTGGAAATTCAATGTAAACACTTGTAATCTGCAGTATTTCTAACTAGATTTGAGACAGCTGTTTCGACTGTTCTTGTTTGTATTGAGATATGTGAGCGTATCATAAAATATTTCAAGTTTAAAAGTTAACAACGATGTCAATAACCACATTGTTAACTTTAACAAAGTTCTGAACAATCAGCCCATTGTTGACAAAAAAAACTCTTAGCTTTCAATAGACATTTTTTCTTCATGGATGATGAAAGAAACTACCTTTATATCACAGAGAACATTCATTAATGCTGACATCTCTTTATCCGGTAGATAGCGGAATGGACCATAGTCAGTCTGAAAAAATAGTAAATATTGTATGACCATGTAACAAGAGGGCTGCTGAACACAGCCCAATGCTTGTCTGTTTTTCATTTTGAAAAAGGGATGTAACTCAACAAATATTAGTCAGAATTATTGGCCTAGCTGCTTGTCTTCTGCAAAATAAGAACCAAATGTCAAATAAATATCCTGAAAGATTTTGGAGTTATGGCCAAAATTTAGTTTTGGAAGGGCATGGATGACAACAATACCAGAGGCCAGGGCTATGACTATTCCTTAACATTTTTATATGTACATGTAACACTCACATCAGGTCCCAATTTTTCGAAACTTCTTAAGCTTAACAGGCTTAAGTAGCTTATTTCAATTAGCCAAAATACATACTTAAATTGAATTTTGATAATTCAAATAGCCAAAATACATACTTAAATTGAATTTTGATAATTCAAATAGCCAAAATACATACTTAAATTGAATTTTGATAATTCAAATAGCCAAAATACATACTTAAATTGAATTTTGATAATTAAAAAAAGGTTAATTGTAATTATCATAAAGATAATTCCTATCTTAAGTATCAAGATTCTTAAAGAAGTAAATACTAGGCACATTATTGAATAACAAAAATAGTAAGCTTAGCTTAATCCTGTTATGAGGGACTCAAAAAACTTGGGCCAGTTTTAGTAAAGACTTTCAAATATATGATGTTCATGTTCATGACAGTCTAAAATTTGATTGGAAATGACAGATACAGATAATACATAGGTAACAGCGCAAAGTACATGCACATACCCAGCTTAGAATCTGTCGAACTTTAGGATCCCTCAAAGGCTTTACAAGAATGTATGACTTTCTTATCCGCCAGCCTAAAGAAAGCAGAAGTTTAATTAAATATAATAGGATAACAGTATATCATAATCAATGTCAACTCAATATAATTTGCTTGATTAACAAAAAGGTGGAGTACATTTTTTTTTTGTGGTAATTTGTTTAGTTAGGAACAATCATGGTTAAATATACCATATTTTTAAATGAATAATGTTATTCCAAATGCACATTTTAATATCAACCAATGAAGCTGTTTCATATTTAAAAAAAAAATTGCTCGATTCGAACAGACATCTATATTTCTATAATTCATACATGTGCATGTAATCAAACATTATGAATTAATTTTTTATTAAAACTTTTACCTATATCTGACAATGGTTCAACAACTTCCCAGTTCTTTTCCGACCTCAATACCATTGACACATGCTGTAGTGCTTCCTCTGAAGGTCAAAGGTGTTAATATTAAAATTGAAAAGAAATAACATGTATCATTCAGTCGAAAACCTGTGTCTCAATATCCAAGGGACCGGCCAAAATTCTTTGAGCTTCATGAAATATTGAGCCAAACATGATTGCTTACAAAGTGGTAAACTAAATTGGTCCTTAACACCCAGTTCGAGCAAAAGAGGAAAGCAAGCCAAGTAATATCGAGCCAACAGGTTTGAACTGCAAGTGATATCGAGCCAACAGGTTTGGACTGCAAGTGATATCGAGCCAACAGGTTTGGACTGCAGGTGATATCGAGCCAACCGGTTTGGACTGCAAGTGATATCGAGCCAACAGGTTTGGACTGCAAGTGATATCGAGCCAACCGGTTTGGACTGCAAGTGATATCGAGCCAACAGGTTTGGACTGCAAGTGATATCGAGCCAACAGGTTTGGACTGCAAGTGATATCGAGCCAACCGGTTTGGACTGCAAGTGATATCGAGCCAACAGGTTTTGACTGCATTGAACTTGACATAAGACAATATCAGACAATAGGCTATCTGTAAGAATTACTCAAAAACTAATATCAAATGTGTATACAATACACTATTCTGCTACAAATTAAATGGGTTTCATTCTCATATTTTGTAGAGGAAACAGGTTTTTTTTTAATTTTGTTATTTAACTTACGTCTATGTAGACAGACCAAGGAACAACTGCTTTATACCCAATTGAACAAAATCTTGCAAATCAAGACCAAAAGCATGCATATCGCACTAGTCAAACATCATGCAACATTTCTAAACGTTCCAAACTCCAATCTATTGGAACATGCTATTCAATTACTAGGAAACAAGCAACAGTTCGGTCCGAGAAATAAATATTGCCACAAAATCAACAAATCACAATTTTTATACATCAGAATAGACTGTAATAAAATGGCGAAAAGTTGAAGTTGAAGTTAAATTCAGAACGATAAATTTTCTTTCAGACTGACAAAATTCCAGAGGCTGTGGGACGGAATGACTGACACTTTTTTTTTGTAATTTTCGCGATGTCTGAACATATACACATACTTGTTCCTTACCTAGGAAGGTTAGGTTCAAAAACCCTTCATAATTATGTTAACATACACACACATGTTCCTTACCTAGGAAGTTAAAAGAGTAATTGTCCGGGTCCAGGAACCTTTTCATAGGTAAACTGTTTGCAAGTATAGGCTTCTGTAGCAGTTCTGTGATGTAAGTCTGCAAAACAAAACCATATTTGACTTTGACATTAACTTGCAAATAGTTTTTGTTTACTCATTTCAATTCATTATTTTATATGTGACAGGCAGCTGGTCAAGGACACCAAACTATTGTAATTGTAAGAAAACCCCGTTTTGTATACCAGGTACGTTTAATTTCATCATGAAATGCACCTGAGCTGCCGAATGACATTAAATTTATTAAACATTATTTGCCATTTTGACATTTCATAAAGCTGCAGAAAGTTAGAAACAATTAGTGTCAATTTAAGTAAGATGTTTAGCAAAATACATTCTAAACAACAGCACCACGGAGCGAACGCTTGTTTATTTCCTTGAGACAAACAAGGGGAATAACTCAACAGTTATTGATGCAAGAGTTATGGGCCTTCCTTTATATGTGCGTATTGTCTCTGGGTACCTAGTTTCATCTGAGTATTTTGAAATGCATTTGAGCTATGGCCCAGGTAAGGCTTTGCACAACCCAAGCAACAACACTAATTATATGACAATAACATGCCTATCTTTCTCAGAAACAACTGACAAGCTTACAAGCAACAAATAATCATAATGGTGCATGTAATTAATTGAACATGCAGCTGTAAAATTTGGTTAACAATATTATATCACAATAGCTGTCTTTCTTGGTATGGGGGTGGTGGCCATAGGGCTAACCCAATGACACTTTTGGGCAGCTAATTTTATTTTCAATTTAATATGGTATGCATAACATAACAAGTAATAGGATTATGATCGATTAAAAAAAATAAATATATCTTACTTGCAAGGCCAGTTGCCTTTCTGCAATGAATTCCCTATTGAAGTTTCCAAAGGCTTTCTTTGGCGGAAGATTGAGGACAATGTTGGCTATGCGGAGATCACTGTCAAGGTTTGCAAAGTCTGTGTATCTTTTTTTAACCATCCAGTTAACATCTCCTGTAATTCCTCTGTACACTCGCAAACTGTAATCCTGGAAAAATGATAAATGAAACATGGTTACCAACTTACCTTGAGATATAAAGAAAATGTGTTGATTTCAGTGTAACATCATGTCATTCCATGAGTGGATTAGTCTAGAGCCAGACAATTTTGTATTAAAAACTTGTTTCTGACTGGTCTTTACTTTAAAATAAAAAAAAAGTATTTGTTTAGGGGTGCTTGAATGAGAAAAATTAATCAAAGAAAATTACACCAAACAAATTTGAAAAGCCTTAATAACATGATTCAGCAAAAAATTGTAGCATGATTGTCATGATTGACAAAGTAACGTGATGCAACCATTATATTCAATAAAGGGTAAAATATGGGCGACAGCTTATATTCTCATCCTTGTGGAATGAAACATTGCCATGGTAACAGGTGTACCCGTCTTGGATTGTGTCCCACTACAAACAGGGTTGGGGTTTTAACGTTTTAATTAAAAATTTCTGTAAAATCGGTATCAACAAATTAAATAATTATAACGTAAAAGTTTCCAGATGCATTACCACGAAAACATGAGCATGTCCTTTCAAGCTACAATACAATAAAATTTGGTACGATTCAGAACGCTTCTCACTACAAAGTTTTGTTAAAGTACATTAGGCCACACCAAATTAATGTTTAGTTCCTCGGATTTTTGCCAAAAAAAATTGGAGCGAGCAACGAAAAAAATATAAAAATAAAAGTTTGTCAGTTTTTATAAAAACCGAAGCGAGCGAAGAGCGAAAAATATATTTTTCCTTATATTCAATATAAATAAGAAAGATTGCTCAAAATAATTGCGCAGCCCTTAAACCCATTTTAATGCCATCTTGAGCCTCTGATGGTATTTGGGAAAATGTCGGAATACATACTATTTATTCATCCGTGTTAAGTACAAACATTAATGGATAAATCTAATTTCTTATATAATTAAAACGTACTTTAATATGACGATCATTAATAATAACAGATAACCCTGCTTTTAGTAAAAAGTTTGAAACAACTTATATAAATCTACCTGAATCAGTTTAACATCATATGCAACTGTATTTAGACATAACTTAGGATTGATTTTGGATTTGTAAAAAATGATCACTTACACAGGCATCATGAAACATCAGACTCCATATAACATAGACTAAATTTTGTTTTTATTATCACAGGAAATGCAATGGGTATTTTTCAAAGTACTTTTTTTTGGTTATTTAGATGTTTTTATGCACCAGCCAATTGTATATGCCCCCCCCCCTTAGTCTGGAATAGCGGGGACTTTGATATCAGGTGTCTCAAAACTGGGGAAAATACCAGACCTGCAGGGACACACTGCTGGTAAAATCCCTGCCAAATGGCCCCGCAACCCCGAATACCTATGTGAGGCCCATTCCCAACTATTTTCAATATGAAGACAAAACCACATTCACTAGGCACTGCGGGGCCACCTGAAAGGTAAAAACACAGCCCATTGCCTCTGCTGTCCCTGGTTTACCCCTGGAACAAGGGCGAGGGGTGAGCGTGGCAGTGGTTACAATTGACAAGTGCATTAAACTTAGGCTTACTTATGTTATAATGTTGAGATATATCCAGACCAGTGTTTATATCGCTATTTGTGAAAAGATATTTGTTTGAAACTGTTGTTTTATCAGAATTTGATCAAAAATGAGCTTGATACATCAGTTTGGACCAAACAATGACTCATGTTCCAGTTAAGTTGACCTGTCCGATTTCCATTCAAAACGAGTCACTAATTACGCAATATAATCGCTACCAGTCTCAGATACACATGCTTTATTGCATAATCATGACTGCTTTAATTAATGATCCTTTAGTGCATGAGACGATCAACAATGACTTCAAGCATGCTCAAAACATATTTATTGTCAAAAATACGATTTAATTTCCAAACTTCGAGCCACATTGTTTATACCGGAAGCCGCCATTTTGATTGAATTTATTGAAACCCTAGCTACAATAATGAGCGATCAGGGATACTTTTTTTTATTATTTTGACATTTCTTATGTTTCCCTGTAACGCTACAACTCTCTACCATTTAACAATGGGCGAAATGATATACTGAAATAATATGCATTGATGTTGAAATGTAATGACAAAGTTGTTCAATTTTTATCCGACAGTGATCTGAAATGGATTAAATTTGTCATTAGAGTTGTTATTTTCACATTAATATATTATGGGTCACAAATACCGTTATACATGAACACAACCAGTCAGGTTTGTCCCAGATTTACCGATATCGGGATACTTGATAAACAATCGACACTTGTAAGTGTTTTATGATAACTTAACATGTTTTTTTGGGCATACTGACATAACTTTATATGTGTTTAATAGTAGGCAATAATATTTTCGTAGAAATTTGACTTTATAACGGAGATAATTTCAAAATTGTGGCCGCGAGGATTCTCTGCGCAAGGACCGCTTGCTATTTTTTGCTGGGATGGTGGACGTCACGAGTCTGCCATATTAAAAAAATCGTTAAAAGACTCGTTGACGGCCATTTAGGTGGACTAATTGAAACCCATGCTAAACCGATCAATATATACAGTATAAAAACACCACGTATCGGTAACTTCCCTTTACAAAAACACAAAAACTAGCATAGAAAAATTATACTTGATTATTTTTAGCCTTTTAATAAATTATTACCTGAAAAAAATCTGCATGGCGATGAAAATGGAGGTGCGGGCGCACAAAAAAAATAAAAAATTTTTTTTACATTTTCAAAAAAATAGGAGCGGTAAATCCGCGGAACGAAATATCAGTTTGGTGTGGCCTTATGTAAATTCACAAAAAGTTGTTCAATAAAACAATTCATACCACATGATCCTGTATTTTCTCGCCACTTTCAATGGTGCAAACCAGTGGCAATGTGTCATCAATAGAAATCTTTGTCGATTTTTGCGTTTCGAACAATTTTCCCAACTTCCCTGCCATTGTTACTGTATCCTAATGATGTATTTTGTTATTTAGATATTTAAATGCTGTACTTTATGCATTTCGTTCTTCTGAGCAATGTAAGTAATGAGAAAATGTGTAATTTGAATGTGAAAGTAGGAAGTGGGCGTTCATTTTTGTCGCAATCAAATCTTTTGTCGTAAAATAGAAAAAATCAATGCCCTAACGACCGGTATGACTAAAATACAAAAATAGGTTATTTTCGCCAAAATATGGTTATATTCGCGAAAACAGCATTTTTGACTAAAATGCGAAAATAAGGTTATTTTTTTATGAAAATTATTTTAGCCAAAAACTATCTACATTTTTGTCAAAAATGTTATTTTCGCCCAAACTTACCATTCAGAGTTTTATCAAAATCTTATTTCCGCGAAAATAACTTATTTCCGCGAAAATAACTTATTTTCATCAAAAATAACCTTATTTTCGTATTTTAGTAAAAAATTCTACTTTTGCGTAAATAACCCGCGAAAATAACCTATTTTCGTATTTTAGTCATACCCCTAACGGGAGCGAGACAAATCGGCACCTTACCAAATCGGCCTACTACCAAATCGGCCCCTAAGACGTTTCCGCCCTGCGATTTCGTCCCCTTAATTAAATTGACTCAAGACGATTTTTGTGCATTTTGGATAATATTTAGAAAAGTTATATGAATTTTACATATTTTGAATTAGCGGAAAGTACGAACTCCTACGGAAAGTACACTCAAAATGCATATATATTTATGAAATTTAAAGGAAAAAAATATAATATTGTATTTCTTTTAAAAATACGTGATGTGTAAAAGTTTTGTACAAATCGGATGATATTTGACTAATTTGTTTAAAATTTATGTATTTCAGTACGGAAAGTAAGAAATACTACGGAAAGTACGATATATGCAAAATTCACATCCTTGTGTACATTAAGAAAATAGCTCATCTAGTTAAATGTTCAATGTTTTAATACAATTTATATTGTTTATTAAGTTAGTCAGATTTATGATAATTTTACGTAGTATGGTCATGGCCAACCCTTGTGTTCGAGGTCAGTTACCTAGACGTTTGTCGTGCTGACCAAAACATCAATAGGGGTCATCTGGTGGAGATGACAAACCACCCTTTCAGTTTTAAGGACCATAGGCCAAAGCATACCCTAGCTATCAATCAAACAAGCTTTTTGTATCTAAGGTCACCACAACTGAGCTGACCTTAACACCAATACGAGTCCTCTGTTTGTCATAATCAAAGTCCTTCGACTGTGACCTTCGACCTCAAAATCAATAGGGGTCATCTGTTGGTCATGACCATCCAATTTACGATGTTGACACAAAGATCATGACTTTTGACCTACTGACTTCAGAATAAATAGGGGTCATAACCAACAAACTTACCAAATTTGAGGACCTGAGGCCGAAGCATATATACAGGCGACATACATGTGCAAAGCAAAGAGGACATACTAAGTATAAACAAGAAGGCCATGATGGTCCTAATTCGCTCACCTGAGCGAGAGTTTCAAACCTTTGTTTTTTTATAAGAATGAATGATTGACAATACAATTAGTTTAAGACAATACAACTTGGGACCAAACTAAGTATTGTCAAATGTTGTAGTGGTCATTCAAACACAGCATTGATATTTGTTTTCAAAACTGTACGCATGGTCCAAATTTCATTGCTGTCGCTTCAATCTTTTTTAACGTAGGTCAAAAGGTCACAGTAAAGTTCATCCGAGGACAGTGTTGATACAGGTATTTGTTTGCAAATTACACAAATGGTCTAGTTTTCATTGCTGTAGCTACAGAAATAATAAAGAATGTCAAAAGTTCAGTCAAGGTCATACAAGCACAACACTTGATATTTGTTTTCAAAACTGAACACAAGTTCAAAACGTCTTTGCTCAAGCTTCGGTTTCAGACAAAAAAAAAATTCAAGTCTATAGGAAACTTGTGAACCCCAGGGTGTGACCAGCTTTGTCCCCAGGGGGGCATAATTTGAACAACATTGAGAGAGAACTAATTATAATGCTAAATACAATATATCAAGGGTCTGGACCTAGCCGTTTCTGACAAGATTTTCCAATATAAGTATGTAAGAAACTTGTGTTCCCCAGGGGTAGTGTCAGTTTTGACCCCAGGGGTGTAATTTGAAATAACTTGGTAGAGGATCACTAGACAATTTTAGGCACCAACAACCTTGACATTATTTTTCAAGATTTTTCCTTTCGGTTGCCATGGCACCTCGAGTTCTGCATGTTCATTTAAAAGAACAATTATGAAAGGGCACCATCCAAGGAACATCCCAGTGAAGTTTCATCGAAAATGGCCAGCGGTTTTAGGGTTAGATGTCACTTGAAGCAATTGTTGAAGGATGACTTATGCCGTGCAACGGGAAAAAATGAGCGAACAAAAATTCCATACATTCTTATGCCTAGCATTTCTCCTCAACACAGTCAAAATGTGTGAAGTCAATAACTTAAAAATATAATAATAGAGTTATGAAGAAAAGTAAGTTTTTCCCAAGTCATTGTCCCAGTAACAAAATAAGAATAATAAGAAACACCGCAATGCGAAGAGACCAGATTTCCATTGATTGGCAGAAGAACTTGAGCCTTGGTTGCGTGATTCACTTTTAAGTCTTCTTTTTTAGTAGCAGTCATCTTGCCTTAAACCTAGTGCCCCAAATGCAATCCAATGAAAGGTCTTCATAATGTCTTCCTACATACAAAGTCTGGTCACCTCTAAATCAAGTAATTGTTTCAACCATATTTCTGTTAAGAAATAGTGACCTTGCCCGGAGTGGCCTCAAATGCAATCCCATCAAAGGCCTTAGTCAACACTTTTTGTGTCGCCTAATTAGGCGACATATAAGAGGTTACTTTTGTCGGAGGCGGTGGCGGTCGCATCCCGTTTTCACTTGTAGATAGATCTCATTGAGGGCAAGTGCAGTGCACAAGAACTGTTACTCTTGCTTCCATATTTTTAGAGAAATTGCCTTTTTTAATTTTCATGCATTTTGTCTGGGCATTTCTTGTAGAATATAAGAGTTTTCAACTTGAAACTTAATATGTAGATAGACTTCATGGAGGGAAAGTGCAGTGCTCAAGAACCGTAACTCTTGCTTCCATATTTTTAGAGTTATTGCCCTTTGTTCGCGTTCGCGTCCGTTTTCACTTGGCTGGGGCATATCTCGTAAACTATTAGTGGTATCAACTTGAAATTTCATATGTAGATTGATTTCATTGAGGGCAAGTGCAGTGCACAAGAACTGTTAATCTTGCTGCCATATTTTTAGAGTTATTGCCCTTTTTTAATATTCATGCTTATAAGTTTGTCCGGGGCATATCTGGTAGAATATAAGTTATCAACTTGAAACTTCATATGTAGATAGATCTCTTTGAGGGCAAGTGCAGTGCACAAGAACCGCAACTCTTGCTTCCGTATTTTTAGAGTTATTACCCTTTTTTGGCGTCCACGTCCCGTTTTCACTTGTTCGGGGCATATCTCTTAAACCATTAGTGGTATAAACTTGAAATTTCATATGTTGATTGATCTTATTGAGGGCAAGTACAATGCACAAGAACTGTTACTCCTGCTTCCATATTTTTAGAGTAATTGATCTTTGTTAATTTTCATGCATTTTGTCGGGGCATATCTTGTAGAATAGAAGAGTTTTCAACTTGAAACTTAATATGTAGATAGATCTCATTGAGGGCAAGTGCAGTGCACAAGAACCGTACCTCCTGCTTCCATAATTTTAGAGTAATTGCCCTTTGTTCGCGTCCGCGTCCCGTTTACTTGTCTGTGTCATATCTCGTAAATATTAGTGGTATCAACTTGAAATTTCATATGTAGATTGATCTTATTGAGGGCAAGTGCAATGCACAAGAACTGTTACTCTTGCTTCCATATTTTTTAGAGTTATTGCCCTTTGTTAATTTTCATGCGTTTTGTCCGGGGCATATCTTGGAAGAATATAAGAGTTTTCAACTGGAAACTTAATATGTAGATAGATCTAATGGAGGGCAAGTGCAGTGCACAGAAACCGTAACTTGCTTCCATATTTTTAGAGTTATTGCCCTTTGTTCGCGTCCTCGTCCCGTTTTCGCTGGGGCATATCTCGTAAACTATTAATGGTATCAACTTGAAATTGCATATGGAGATTGATCTTATTGAGGGCAAGTGCATTGCACAAGAACTGTTACTCTTGCGTCCATATTTTTAGAGTTATTGCCCTTTTTAATTTTCATGCTTATAGTTTTGTCCGGGGCATATCTGGTGGAATATAAGTTATCAACTTGAAACTTCATATGTAGATAGATCTCTTTGAGGGCAAGTGCAGTGCACAAGAACCGTTACTCTTGCTTCCATATTCATAGTTAGTGCCCTTTGTTCGCTCACACGTTCCGTTTTCACTTGTCCGGGGCATATCTCGTAAACTGTTAGTGGTATAAACTTGAAATTTCATATTATGTAGATTGATCTTATTAAGGGCAAGTGCAGTGCACAAGAACTGTTACTCTTGCTTTCATATTTTTAGAGTTATTGCCCTTTGTTAATTTTCATGCTTTAAGTTTTGTCGGGGCATATCTTGTAGAATTTAAAAGTTTCAACTTGAAACTTAATATGTAGATTGTTCTCTTGGAGGGCAAGTGCAATGCACAAAAACAGTAACTCTTGCTTTCTAAGTTTTAGAGCAATTGCACTTTGTTAATTTTCATGCTTAAAGTTTTGTCCGGGGCATATCTTGGCAGAATATAAGAGGTATTAACTTGAAACTTCATAGCTAGAGAGATCTCATTGAGGGCAAGTGCAGTGCACAAGAACTCTTGCTTCCATATTTTTAGAGTTATTGCCCTTTGTTGGCGTCCGCATCCTGTTTTCACTTGTCCGGGGCATATCTCGTAAACTATTAATGGTATCAACTTGAAATTTCATATGTAGCTTGATCTTTTTGAGGGCAAGTGCAGTGCACAAGGACTGTTACTCTTGCTTACATATTTTTAGAGTTATTGCCCTTTGTTAATTTTCATGTTTAAAGTTTTGTCCGGGGCATATCTTGTAGAATATAAGTTTTCAACTTGAAAGTAAATATGTAGATTGATCTCATGGTGAGCAAGTGCAGTGCACAATAACAGTAACTCTTGCTTCCATATTTTTATAGTTATTGCCCTTTATTAATTTTGCTGTTAATTTTTGTCCGGCCTTACGTTGTTACCTTCAGTTCAAATGCCACATAATTGTAAATAAATGAATAAAATGCCAATCTAACAGCTATAATGTCGGCAGTAAATAATTCATCAGGCGACACATAGGACTCGTTAAGTTCTAGTTATATACGAAGTTTGGTCTCAATATATTAGACTAGGACGCTTATACAAGTTTTGATCGAAAACCAAGATGAATAAATTCAATGCATGACTACCGTTGTAACACATTCAAGTTTCCACAACATCAATCCGGTACATAAACAACATGGTCACCATCGCATAAAATAGAAAACAACTTTCGTTTTGTCTTTGATCGATTGACATAGAATCACATTTTTGTTATGACTCATCAGTCACGTTATATTATACATGTTCTCTACCATATTTTTCTAAAACTATGCCCAGCGGGATAAGGTTGGCAAACCCTGGGGTTTTAGTATTTCTAAATATAAACAGATCAACAAATATAATAACATGTACAGTCTCAACGAAACTAATGATTATTGTGTTTCGAAATTAAAAGACAAAGAGCTTATAAATATATGGAATTGGTAACTGATTAAAGACAATGGGTTAAATCATCACCTAGGGCTCATCTGGGTTGGTCGAATCTGGGGCCTACTGTGTCTATGAATATGTTATATTTATTGCAAAAGATAATCATTAGAAATGTCCGTAAGAAAGGTGTTTCATACTTTTTGCATGACTTGAAAGATACCAGTGTCGAAACAAAATTTCTTTTTTCGCATTTTATTCAAAACAGGAAAAAAAATCCAAGGAAACAGAGGATAGATCAATCAAACATGTCATTAACAGATTAAACAGATTTAAAAAATAAACAATGTTGGCGGTACCATTGCATTCAAAACAGCTTCACATAATACAAACATTAAAACATAACTATCCAGGTTTTGATTTATAAGCACTTTCTAATATTATTTCATTCACTCGTTGGATTGGGGGTGATACGTTTATACTTCCATCAAGATCGGTGATATTTACTTTAAAGGCTCGTTTTGCAAGTTCTCGTATCGGGGATGACAATTGGTCCTCACTTACAGTTTGGAAAAACACAAGCACGACAGGTTTGGCTTCGTGAAAGACAACTTCCATAATCTGGTGGCAGATTTCGCATTGGCAAAACTGCTCAGTAACTGCAGCAAGGACAACAGCCGAATTTGTAATGTGCTGAAATGCTTCTCTCAGAAGACTTCGTCCTACGGACAAATAAGGATCCGTTGTACAGATCAGTTTCCGATGAAGACCAAATGAATCTTCGAGGTTTTGTTTAAACTGAAACAAGAGTGTTTTATCCTTTTGAAAGTCATCCTCAGATTGCAAAATAAAAGCAAGGAAGTGGAATTCAAACTCATCCTCTTGGAGTTCTTTTAAAACGGATCTTATTTTCCTTCGGCGAGTTATGCGTTTATTGAGATGTTTTGATGAAACGTATGCAGCTGCAGTAACGGCTATAAAAGCAACAACGGACGCAGTACATACAATGACCGTCTGTTTTGTTCTCTGAGCCCACGTGCAGTCTTTTTCGACTTCTGCGTAGGTTTTTGAATCAATCTCAAAGTATTTACCTTTCCAGTGACATTTGTTTTTGCCATCGGTTTTGGAGATATACTCGGAATAAAGAAACCACCTTAAAAATGTTAAGCTGTCACAGTTGCATATAAACCGATTGCCGTCTAGATTCAGTGTAAAATTGCCAAATGTTTTTCGTCTACTAATTGTATTTTCCAACCAGTCCATACTCCTTTTATTTAAGTGTGTTATTGCATTATCACTAAGGTCAATGTATTCTAGGTTGTCCAACGACGAGTCTTGATAAAACTCTGTCAATTTGTTATTATTTAAATATAGGAAAGTAAGAAAGACGTTGCTACTAAACATTGAACTTGGTACATAAGTCAATTGGTTAGAGGATAAATCAAGAGTTGTAAGAATATTCAAATGTATGAATATTTGCGTGAACTCATGTTTGGCGTGTGTTGCCATCTTGAAGAGATTGTTATTCGATAAATTCATGTTGCGTATTGTTGGGAAGGCTATAAACACGCGACATCCCAAATATTCAATGTTGTTAAAACTGGCACGAACGGTTGAGATGTTGGACCTGACGTCTATATTCAAACGGAAATCAAGATGTTTTGCATTATTCTGTTGTATTGATATATTACTCCATGATAGATCAAGAGGAGCCGGTGTTTTTATGTTCAAAATACACGGAGGTAGAACAAAATTATTTGTATTTACCCTATCAAGTAGAAATGTACGTAGGCCTTTTAGCTGATTCATGGCTACCCACAAACTATTCTTAATGATTATGTTGAGTTCGCATCCACTTAAACTATTCATATTCCATTGATTGGATTTAAATACATTTGATAATGTCTTAAATGTCGATGTAAGAGTTAAGTTCTTCTCGTGGATCTTATTTCCCGGTATTGTTTTCAATCCAGAAATGTCTAGCAACTTCCAAGACAAACATGGTTGTAGACTAGTTTTGTTGAAAACATATTTTCGCACAGTACTGTCCCGTACTTTCACACTTACAAGAGAGGAGCATATTTTGCTTTCAGGCTTAGCGTTTATTTCATATATATAGTTTTCACACGCTTCTAGATGTTTGACACTTCTGACGGCTAATGAATCCTGAAAAGTCTTTGAAATCGATAGTGGAGTATATCCTACAGTACTGAACCTGTTAAGTTTAAGGGTATCGATATGTGGAAAGTTTTTGTTGTCCATGAATAAAGAGTTTAAAACATTAAAATCAAATCTTGGGTTGTTTGAAAGATCCAACACCTTCAGGTTGTCAAGACCATAAAAACCTGTTTTACTTGTTTTCTCATCATAAGCAAAAAAACAGTCGAAATGCAGCCCGAGATGCTTTAGGTTTCGTAAATTAGCGAACGTTCCATTTTTCACATTCACGTCAAGGACATCAACTGACGAGGTTGAAATATCTAGGTATGTAACATACTGCCAACCAGATCCTTCAAATACAAACTCTGGCAAGGTGCATTGCCAATCTTTTACAAACACAGTTGAAATCCCCATTGGAATCTCAAATGGCACTGTTTTATTACATGTCATTATCCCATTTCTGCAGTCGCACAAATTTTTAATCGTGTTCCCATTTCCTTTTCTAAGAGCTTGCACTAATATTAAGAGTTGAAATAACTTCAACATGAGGTAAGCCATAAATCTTTATCTTTGATTATGACTGGCAAATGCTTTATTCACAAATGTACACAATTCAATTGTAGGCTGTAAAACATAACTTGATTTCCGAGGGACATCCAACATGTAACGAGGCTTTGATGCTAACACAATTAAATGTAATACAAGGGTTGCATTATAAACTGAACGCCTCTTGTCATATTGTCTTATTGTAGTTTCACAAGGAAGTTACACTTAAAAGACGTCCATTTTCAAGTATGCATTCAAAATTGTTTTAATGTTATCACAAAATACAGGTTTAGTATTATTGTATTAATTTTAAAGGGCCAAGAGGATTACAAACTCGAGCTGTTTGTGAAAATGTATGAACTAGGATTTATTTTTCTAAGCAGTTTGAATAGCACAATAGCACAATATTAAGGAACTATAACTTATTCAAACCATCGTGCGTCTTCACGTTCTGGCAATAATAATTAAAACTTTCGGTATGATGCCTTTAAAAGTATGCACTCTCTGCTAATAATACTATTAACTTTTGATATGGGGCCTCTAAGTGAGCAATCTCGGACACTTAAAGTATAAAATTTCTATAATAGATGCCTTTATTAGAAGGCATGTTTTGATATCAATAAAACACCTTCAATACGATATATTCGCTGTAATAAAATTCCTATTTTTTGTATAGATGGCACAATATTTAATACATTTTACTGACTTTTCTATGTCGTTTTGTTTTGCTAGTTATTTTAATGGCGAAAGCAACTGCTTTCATCAACATCTCCGAAAACACATAGTCGCCATGTTTGTCCCTATGAAATTATGCCTCGAGGATTTTCTTACTGGTTTTGCACTATTAATTCAGTGACTTCATGTTACTTCAAAATGGCGTTCCTGCAGTCACTAGCGGATCCAGGGGAGAGGGGCGCATCCACCGCACCCCCCCCCATCCCCTAAATCGTCCAAGTGTACTTTTTAGAGTAATGAAGGAGAACAAAATAATAATAAACGCCCAAAATGCACCATTACTGACCAGGAATTGATAAAAAATTCTTGGGGTAGTAAACCCAAACCTCCCGGACAACACTTTAAGCCAAATAAATTTCGGTTCTAAACCGCCTGGGTGAGTAACTATAGTTCATTTGAAAACTGTGCGATAACATCTAAATGAATCTTCCAAGACCTGCTAAAACTGATATACAAGTAGTCTATTATTTTTAGCATCAATCCCCAATTGCAGAATAAAGGCAATAAATTTAGATCTAAAGATGCCAAAATGTGGTCAATTTAGCACTAAGTAGCCTTTATGAGAGCTCAGCGGCACACATATTTGTTAGGGAATAAATGGGATTTATGTTGCCAAAATGAGGTAGTCTATAAGTCTAAATTAGAGCTGCTTACATGTTTGTTTTGAGTGGACTAAATTGTTACCAATATATGGGTATTGGCAAAATGTATACTAAATTATAGCTGCATATGGATTTGGGGTTTCTGATTGTGCTTTATGGTTATCATAATGTGGTCTTTTTGGTCTATTTGGCTATGGAAAGGCGTTATTAGAAAATAAAACACATAAGTGCATTGGCACTTAGTTTTCTTAAATAACGTTGCATATGTTTTGAGGCTCTAAATATGCTTCATGGTTGCCTAAATGTAGTTAACTTGGCACTGAAAAGGCTTAATTAAAGCTTCACATGCTTCACATGTTGATTTTGCTTGAGAACTTTTACACTAAATGGTCTGAAGTTTATTAAGAAGACTATTGTTTAACGGGTGCTTGACTGAATTTGTAGAGCCTCATTATTGTATGTTAAGCACAACTTAGATTGACACAAGGTTTTGACTGTAACACAAACACAGAGACTGAGGATTGATGGGGACCTATTGCGACTACAGTAGATAGTTTTGAATTGTGCCATGACTGAGGTTCAAAACAATCAATGTACCTATACTAGCACGAACATGGATTAGACCTGGAGAAAACTGGTTTAGGGTTGTTTGATACTATAATGTCAACTCATTAGATTGGAAAAAAACACTGGATGGACTGTAAAAGTCATAATTCCGGCTGTTTGGGCTAACGTAAAACTAAAAAAACACATGTTGTATGTAAATTGTGACTTTGTATTTCCATGTGCCCCTAAACAGTGGTTTATTTATTAATGTTCGACTATTGGGCTTGTCCCTGTATTTTTCATTGTATTATTGTATGGTTAACTTGACTATTGATATGAGGGAACATATTATATACACGTTAAGTGTTTAATTAATGTAAGGACTTTTTCATATAAAATTACAAAACTAGGAAATAACGCAGTCAGTATTAGTCATTATATCATTTTAACATTGAAATGATTTTGACCTAGACTTTTGAAATATTTAGTGGTGAATGTCAGTATGAAGTATATTATAAAACCGTAATCGCCTATTTAATAAGAGATTTGTTGCATTTATATAAGAAGAATGAAGCTGATACTAACTCATGTATGATATCAATATTTGTATTTAATACCACTCTTATTCACTGAGCGATATATGTTTAAATTATTGCACGTAAGCATGTCTGTTTCAATTAAAAAATGAGTTCAAGAATTTGAATTTAGTTTTTTTTTACTGTCATTTTTTTTTATAAAACACTGTTTTAAAAACAACACGGGGGTGGGCAAAGGGGGGTCAAATTATTTGTTCCGTTTATATGATATGAAATACCGACAGGACTTCCAGACTTGTTGCAATTTGTCCCCAATGGTAAGTTTAAAGCCGTGGGTATTTATATAAACATTTATTTGTACATGTTTTGCCCCTGGGCATATATGTACCATGAAGCCAATTTCCATATTTGTAGGCTTTGCGCACAATTTGATGAAAGTTTGTAACGCAATTATTTGACTAAGACGCTGATACAAGTTTTGATCGAAAACCAAGATGAATAAATTCAATGCATGACTAGCGTTGTAACACATTCAAGTTTCCCCAACATCAATCCGGTACATAAACAACATGGTCACTATCGCATAAAATAGAAAACAACTTTCGTCTTGTCTTTGATCGATTGACATAGAATTACATTTGTTGTTATGACTTATCAGTCATGTTATATTATATGTGTTCTCTACCATATTTTTCTAAAACTATGCCCAGCGGGATAAGGTTGGCAAACCCTGGGGTTTTAGTATTTCTTAATATATACAGATCAACAAATCTAATAACATGTACAGTCTCCACGAAACTAATGAGTATTGTGTTTCGAAATTAAAAGGCAAAAAGCTTATAAATATATAGATAGATAGTTTATTCACTATAAGCTTAAAGCCCATGAGTAATACATATTTCAAACGATAATATAGAGAATAAAACATTTCCGGTATCCAAATGATAATACTTTTCTTACAATTTTCATCAATTTCTATATCAGACACATATATATTTTCAAAACGATTAAAAATTGAATGTGAGATGATGCAATCCAATACAATTTTCAACTGAATATATATATTATTTTCAACAATAAATTTACAAGTGAAAATGTTAATTTGGTTGAATAATGATTTATAGAAGCATTGCCTTATTCGAGGAATTTTTAAGATATCCATATAATATCCGATATATCTTTACATGTTACATTTGGAGAAAAGTGTTAATTATAGTATGTATTTTGTCGTATTTTAAAACTTTTAAATATATAGCACGATAATTTGCGTATTGTATTTATGTTATTCGTTGAAAGAAGTTCAGTGAATTTCATAATATTTGGGCGACGCCAGTAATATCGACGTATGTATGATTTCCGTAATTCATGATATAAAGGACATTCTTGATTGTTTTCATCATTTGAGATTTCAATATCTAACTCTGAGAACATTATTTGCAATTCCCCATTTAGAAATCCGTTATTGAAATATTCTGTATCTTCATCCTTTTGATAGAAGACAGAGTTTGGGTCGTTGATAGATTTGAAATATTGCTCAAATTGAGATATAGTTACGTTTAAAGAATTCTGTTTGTGATATTGACTGTCTTTTAACATGTTCCAATACATTTTTGCATTTCTATATCTAGCATGCAGTAGCTTCTCGGTGACGCTTTTGTCGAGTTGATAACGTTTCGACCGCAGAAGTGTTTTATATTCGGTTCTAGTTTTAGACATAGCTGACCCATTGTTTGGCGAATCGTCGTTTCTGTATTTATTAAGCTTTTTTTTAAAAATCTTTGCGTTTATCCTCGCATTCATTATCGAACCATTTATTTGTTTTGTTACTAGAAGGCCTGCTGCGATGACCTGTCTTTTTCTTAAAAAGGGGGTCACATATGTTACCAAACTCTGCGTAGAAAGTATTTAAGTTTTCTTCTAAGCTTTCAGTATTAGTTGCTCTTAACAAATTAGTTGTCAATGTATCTAATTTTAATGTGAACGCTTCATTTCCCAGAGCAGATTGGAAATTTTCAATTTTGTCATTGTCCCATCTATACAGATAATCTATGTTTCGATTTGCACTATTTACCTCCCTTTCATTTACAGTGTCACGATGGTTTGTATTTAGCCCTTTTAGTAATGAAAATGATATTGCACAATGGTCACTCATAATGTTTGGATCGTGTATAGTAAAAGACGATATATGTGGGATTAATGTCGGTTTACATAACACATAATCAACCACACTACGACCATTATTTTTTATACATGTAAACTTCCCGATACTCTTATCATTACCCACCCTACCATTCATTATTCGCAGACCCGATATTTTACAAAAGTTAATTAATAGTCTACCGTTTTCGTTTATAATTGAGTCTTGGGTATTTCTAGCTAAAAAATCGTCTTCCATATAATCGTCCGGCATTAAATTGATGTTTTGTAAAAATTATTCCTGTACAAAATCATTTAACTTTCCTACCCTGCTATTTAAATCGCCTAGGATCATATAATTTAGATTTTCAAAATCATTATCAAAATCAATTATGTCATTAACAATATTATCAAATAAATCTGTTTGTGCAATGCTACTATTTGTAGGTACATTGTAACATAGACATACATATAAATCATCGTCTAAGCCCACTAAGTGGGATTTGAGTTTTAACCATAGCATAGAATCATCCACCGTTTTAACTAATGAAACATGTTCATGAATAGCATTAGAAATGTATACAATAAGGCCACCACTATCACGAACTGCTCTTGAATGTTTCAATGTCCTGTGAAGAGTGTAATACGAAAAACCTTCCACATCATAGTCATAAAGTTCATTTGACCATGTTTCGGTTAATAAAATGATTTCATGATCATTGAAAATTGATATTAAATTGTCAGTTTGCAATTTGTTATATCTACGACCAACAAATCCTTGCACATTTAACAAACAAAATTTTAAGTCACTTTTTTCCATAAATATATGGAATTGGTAACTGATTGAAGACAATGGGTTAAATCATCACCTAGGGCTCACCTGGGTTGGTCGAATATGGGGCCTACTGTGTCTATGAGTAGGTTATATTTATTGCAAAAGATAATCATTAGAAATGTCCGTAAGAAAGGTGTTTCATACTTTTTGCATGACTTGAAAGATACTAGTGTCGAAACAAAATTTCTTTTTCGCACTTTATTCAAAGAGGAAAACAAAGGAAAAAAGAGAATAGATCAATCAAAATATCATTAACAGATAATGTCCATATATTAAAAATTGAACAATTTTGGCTGTACCATTGCATTCAAAACAGCTTCACACAAACCAAACATTAAAACATAACTATCCAGGTTTTGATTTATAAGCACTTTCTAATATTATTTCAATCACTCGTTGGATTGGGGGTGATACTTTTATTCCTCCATCAAGATCGGTGATATTTACTTTAAAGGCTCGTTTTGCAAGTTCTCGTATCGGGGATAACAATTGGTCCTCGCATACAGTTTGGAAAAACACAAGCACGACAGGTTTGGCTTCGTGAAAGACAACTTCCATAATCTGGTGGCAGATTTCGCATTGGCAAAACTGCTTGGTAACTGCAGCAAGGACAACAGCCGAATTTGTAATGTGCTGAAATGCTTCTCCCAGTACACTTCGTCCTACGGACAAATAAGGTTCAGTTGTACAGATCAGTTTCCGATGAAGACCAAATGAATCTTCAAGGTTTTGTTTAAACTGAAACAACAGTGTTTTATCCGTTTGGAAGTCATCCTCAGATTGCAAAATGAAAGCAAGGAAGTGGAATTCAAACTCATCCTCTTGGAGTTGTTTTAGAACGGATTTTATTTTTCTTTGGCGAGTAATGCGTTTATGGAGATGTTTTGATGAAACGTATGCAGCTGCAGTAACTGTTATAAAAGCAAGAACGGACGCAGTAGATGCAATGACCGTCTGTTTTGTTCTCTGAGCCCATGTGCAGTCTTTTTCGACTTCTGCGTAGGTTTTTGAATCAATCTCAAAGTATTTACCTTTCCAGCGACATTTGTTTTTGCCTTCTGTTTTGGAGATATATCCGGAATAAAGAAACCACCTAATAAATGTTAAGCTGTCACAGTTGCATATAAACCGATTGCCGTCTAGATTCAGTGTAAAATTGCCAAATGTTTTTCGTCTACTATTTGTATTTTCCAACCAGTCCATACTCCTTTTATTTAAGTGTTCAATAGCATTTTCACTTAGGTCAATGTATTCTAGGTTGTCCAACGACGAGTCTTGATAGAACTCTGTCAATTTGTTGTTTTTCAAATATAGGAAAGTAAGAAAGACGTTACTACTAAACATTGAACTTGGAATAAAAGGCAATTGGTTAGAGGATATATCAAGGGTTGTAAGAATGCTTAAATGTATGAACATGTTCTTGAACTCGTTTTTGGCGTTTGTTGCCATCTTGAAGAGATTGTTATTCGATAAATTCAGGTTGCGTATGGTTGGGAAGGCCTTAAACACGCGGCATCCCAAATATTCTAGTTTATTAAAACTGGCAATTAAGGTAGAAATGTTGTACCCGACGTCAATATTCAAGAGAATATCAAGATGTTTTACCATATTCTGTTGTATTGATACATAACTCCAGGATATGTTAACAGGACCCGGTGTTTTTATGTTAAAAATACACGGAGGTAAAAGAAGAGGATTTTTATTTAGCTTATCTAAAAGTACAATATGCAGGCCTTTCAGCTGATTAAGTAATATCCACAATTCATTCCTTATGGTACAGTTGAATGTACATCCATTTAAATTATTCATTTTCCATTTATTGGATTTAAATACAGTTGATAATGTCTTAAATTCCGATGTAAGAGCTAAGTTTTCCTCATGGATCATATTTCCCGGTATTTTTTTCAATCCAGAAATGTCTAGCAACTTCCAAGACAAACATGGTTGTAGACTAGTTTCGTTATAAACAATATTACGCACGCTGCTGTCCTGTACTTTCACACTTACAAGAGAGGAGCATATTTTGCTTTCAGGCTTAACGTATATTTCATATATATAGTTTTCACACATTTCTAAGTGTTTGACACTTCTGACGGCCAATGAATCCTGAAAATTCTTTGAAATCGAAAGTGGAGTAAACCGTCGACTGCTGATTCCGCTAAGTCTAAGGTAATCAATGTGTGGAAAGTTTTTATAGTCCACGAATGTGTTGAACTTGTTAAGTTTAAGGGTATCGATGTGTGGAAAGTTTGTGTAGTCCATTAACAAAGTGTTTAAAACATTAAAATCAAATCTTGGGCTGTTAGAAAGATCCAACACCTCTAGATTGTCAAGACCATAAAAACCTGTTTTACTCGTTTCCTCATCATAAGCAAAAAAACAGTCGAAATGCAGCCCGAGATGCTTTAGGTTTCGTAAATTAGCGAACGTTCCATTTTTCACATTCACGTCAATGCCATCAACCAACGAGGTTGATATATCTAGATGTGTGACAAACTGCCAACCAGATCCTTCAAATACAAACTCTGGCAAGGTACATTGCCAATCTTTTACAAACACAGTTGAAATCCCCCTTGGAATCTCAAAAGGCACTGTCTTATTACATGTCATTATCCCATTTCTGCAGTCGCACAAATTTTCAATCGTGTCCCCATTTCCTTTTCTGAAGCCTAACACTAAGATGAAGAGTAGAAATAACTTCATTATGAATTAGACATGTTCCAATATCTTATGATAATTGATAACGAGAAATAGAATGCTTAACATAAAACATAATGTGCGCAATTTCCGTGGGACATTCAATACGAAATCAACTTCAACGATAACATTAAAAGATGACTTATACAATATTTAATTCATTTTATAATAATGTTAAGGATCAGAAATGGAATCTTTTTCTGAAAACAAAAAAATAGTTTAACTGCAATGTTTTATGATTTACGGATTATGAAATGAAATTAAACGTTAGCATTACATTTTAAATGTCCCTCGTCAATTCTGCCCTGCATGTATGTTGATTGTTTTAGTCAAGACGGCAAGTGTTATCCTTGAAAAGAACACAGTTAACTTAAGAGGTAATAAACGAAGGCGGGGCTCCTAAAGCGACATGTACTCCCCTTAGTTTCATTTAAAATTGTGTAGTAAAAGAAAAGTTATCTTTGTTTTAGGTCTTCATTTTCAGCAAAATGTTGCCTTCCGACGTAGCATGTATGACGTAATTTATCACGTGGTATACACACACACACACACTGAGTATTATATTAATTTAATATGGCTACAATTTAAAAAACACCAACACTCGAACTGTTGGTAAACTTTTATTATTTAAATATAATGTTCCATAGACATGTTCAATTACGAAACAGAATTAACTTTCATTATGGTGCCTTTTTTCGTAAGCACACTCCAATACAAGTTCATGCAATTTCTTTATCGATGGATCAACTTTAACATTCCCATCAACATTCGTTACATTTACTTTCTGCGACGTTTTTGAAAGTTTCTTGATTGGAGACGACAAATGCTCGGCATCTCCAAAAAAAGCTAGAATCACAGGTTTGGCGTCTTGTAAAGCTCCCTCAAGGATTAGTTTACTGACTTCACTTTCACAAAACTGATCGGTTACTGCTGCTATGACAACTGAAGATTTTTCTAGGAAGTGAAATGCCTCTCGTAAAAGGCTTTTTCCGTTTGAGCAATTTGGCTCGTTTCTACATATAAGTTTCCGAGCAAATCCAAATTCACTATCTAAATTCTGTTGAAAATCAGACAGCATTTGTATTGTATTTTCTCCAACATCATTTTCCGATTGCAGAAGAAAAGCAATGAATTCAAACCTAAAGTCGTTGTCATGCAGTTGTTTTAAAACGGATTTAATTTTTCTTCGGCGGGCAATGCGTTGGTGAACACTTTTAAATGAAATATAAGCAATCACAGTAACTGTTAACCCACCAAGTATAAACGAAGAATATATTATGGCCTTCCTTTCTATTCTCTTGGCCCATGTACAGTCTTGATCTATATCTGCGTATATTTTACTATCAATTTCAACATATTTACCATTCCAGAAACATTTGTTTTTACCGAAGGTCTTTACAACATATTCTGATTTAATAAACCACTCTATGAACTTTAAACTGTCACAGTTGCATAGGAAAGGATTGCCATTTAAGTTCAATGTGAAATTCAGAAGAGTTCCCCTCTTACTATACATATTGTCAAACCAGTTTGTACTGTTCTCATTCAGGTAAACAATTGCATTATCACTAAGGTCAATGTATTCCACAGATAAAAGCTCCTTCTGAGAGAATTGCGTCAGCTTATTGCTTCTTAAATAAATACGAGAGAGATCCCTTTTACCTAGAAATAATGTATTTGGTAAATCAGTTAGCTTGTTATAAGACATATCAATGGTTTGAAGCTTACCAAGATATAAAAACATCTTTGCAAACTCCTGTTCTGAACTGCTTTCCATTTTTATCAGGTTGTTATTTGATATGTTCAGGTTGAGTATTGTTGAAAAGCTTTTGAAAACTCGGTGTCCTAAGTATTCCATGTTGTTGAAACTGACATTTACAGTAGAAATGTTGAACCAGATTTCAGAATTTAATTCAAAATCTAGAATCCTAATTTGATTTGCCTGAATCGATACATCTGCCCATGAAAGATTAACTCGAGTACCGGTTCCATTGACGTTGATTTTACAAGGTGGCATTATGAAATCATTTGTATTGAGATTATCTGCAAGTAATGTACTTACGCTCTTAAATTGATTTATGAAAAGAACTGTATAAATAGTCGGATTAAAATCGATCTCACAACCAGTAGCATTATGTGCAATGTGAGAAGAACCATGTTCAAAATATCCTTGACTATTATTCGAGTATTTGGGTTGAACAGTAAATGCTGATTTGAAGTTAACGTTCTCAGATGCTTTATCCTTGTACTTCACAGTGAAATCCGGCAAATCCCGCGATCCAGAGAGGTCAAGTAGCCTCAAAGATTCACATGAGTTAAAACTCGTCCTGTTCAAAGCAAATTTACGATAGGTACTGTCCCGCATTTTGATACTTACAATCGTTGAGCATGACTTGCTGCGTGGTTCAATGTATATCTCATTTATGTAGTCTTCATTTGCCTCTAGATGTTTTACACCTCGTTGGGCTAGTAGATCCAAAAACGTTGCATTTAAGGAAAGTGGCGTGTATCCAACCGTGCTAAATCTGTTCAATTTGATAGTGTTGATATTAGGGAAATTTTCATTGTCTGTAAAGATTTTGTACAAATTTTCAAAACCAAAACGTGGAGTGTCTGAAAAGTCAAGTTCGGTCAGCGTTTTAAGATCGTGGAATCCACCTGTTCCTTTTTGGAAATCCTCGTAGTGAAAAGAACAGCCAAAATGAAGACCTAGATGCAGCAAGCTCCGTAGATTCGCAAAAGTCCCGTTCTTAATCCGGATATTGTTACCAGTGTGAGGCGTTGATGTTATGTCTAGATACAAGATAGTTTGCCAACCAGAACCTTGAAACACATACACAGGAAAATCACACTCCCATTCAATAATATGAACATTTAAAATACCAACTGATATATTAGTTGGAAATGTTCCATTACATTTCATGTTGGGTCCGTTAAAATCACAGAAACTTTCTTCTGGATACGAATGGCCATTGTTTATATTAATGCACAGGAAAAATATTGCACTGGAGAAATAAATAAATTTAAACATGACATGTTCCATTTTAATCCATATATTGAATGCCACAAGTTTATGTAAATGTTTAACCAGCATACCTGTGCATTTACCGCACAATTAGGTTCGATGTTAAATTCACAAACAAGCCGCATATATTACACCACCTTCGATATTGAAATACAGCTATCGGTTACTGTTGAGTGAGCGAAATACCCCAATGATTACTAAAATATGAAAATAATGATTTCATGTTTGTTTGCAAAAACATAGAGAAGGTAATGAAACATATCTGTTCACAATTTTATTTCAAATGCAATTCTATACAAAGGCTTACACAAAGGCTGAGTAAATGAATGCAATTATAACATATCAAACACTAACATGACTCGTATTATTCAGTAACCAAAATTCAAGATACAAGTAAACTCTACTTAGATGGTAGTTATTTAAGAGAGGAGGTCTCAACATATTAACAAATATGCAATATGCATGATACAAGGAAGCCTCAATAATATCAACATGTATTTTGTGTGCGTGTTTTTTCATTCAAACCAGTGACTTGTGACAACACAAAACCTTAAAGCCACACTCTCACGTATTGATAGTTTAAAGTGTATAAAAAATAAAATGTTTCAGAATCAGCTGATTTGGCATCAATGCCTTCAATTTATTCATACAAGATATACTCACAATAGAACAGATCTCAATTGTTGCCAAAAATTTCATTTTTCTTAAAGCGTTAGTAACACTTTTAGCCATAAAACATACATTTTTGAACGTAAATATGAAAGCTGCAATCTGCTCCTTTGTCAGCAGTCTTATATCACTGATTTTCAGACATTAAAGCAAAAATATTATCATTCCAAGACAAAAAAAGTTGTCAAAATAACTCATCTGTGAGAGTGTAGCTTTAATGAAAGGTAAGAGAGTATTTATGGTAATAATATCAAAATATTGCACACATAAAACATACAAACAAAACAAAATAGTCAACAACAAATTTTCGAATATAAAGGAATACAACAGTCATTAACATTTTATTGACAACAAAACATTATGTAGGTGATACATTTATTGTGCCGGTGTTAAATACATATGCATGAACTCTATTGATGCCCATTTGATTGATACGCTTAGTATAACAATTAAGACCTTAATAGAACAATGTTATAATGACAGATCCTACAACTGCAATCCCATTTTTATTGAAAAGGTTACTGAAATATAACAAGGAAAGTGTTCCTTTTTAGTTCAAAGCATGCAAACAACATGTGAACAAAATCAGTTTTTAAAGTCATCTGGTAGTTCTGTCAATAATGATTTACTACAATAACCTACAACCACAAAAGGAACGATATGTACATGTTTTAGTTTGACATATGCATTGGTGAATTAGCAAATGAAAGACATAGTAATTGCATGGTATCGCATTTACACCTTCATAATACATTGTGCTTTGTAATTTTTTCTTCAACTGGGCATGTTTAGGCTTAATTGGGTATGAAGAAATTGCTTATATTCTGAACATTCTCACAAAAATATAGTAGTTTCTCCAAAACACTAGTCGAAAATAAGCATACAGGCAAATTTCACAACAATCGAGTAAACTTAATACACTATTTAAAAGTTCAATATTCTTTGTTACATACATCTTTAAATGACACATATATATAAATGTCCGAAACCGTTTATTCTCTTAATGAATCATATTTCAAACATGATTTTAACAATCAAATTCAAAATGTAGAGATTATAAGTATCTATCATGTGTTTAGGGTACGTATAGAAAAATCCGACCTGAGGTCACGCAGCGTGCCCGATGGTCGGATTTTTCGATCCGGACAGGAAAAAACATGATTGATATTTTTTCTTGCATACCTAAAACTATGAATTTGTTGAAAAATTGACGTAGAAAACACACTTTTGTACATTTCACCAAAAAGCATGTGCGACGTTGTGTACTGACGTCATAAAGCGCAGTAATTTTAAATCACTATCGACGTCAAATAGTTCCTTTAAAAATTCCGCTTTATTGAAATTGCATACTATACTTTTCATAAACCATACAATAAAAGAAATAAGAAGTGGCGCATTGTTGCGCGTGACTCGTCTTACATGGGGTGTAAGTTGAGGTTTTCCAGCACTGGTCACATGATCGGAAACACACGTCCGGTATGCAAGGCAAAGATATCCAACATTGATTTTAGTGTTCTGTACAATCACATTACATCAACAAAACACTTCAGGTAACTAATATCACAGATAAATAGTCTTTTTCAGCATAAAACATTCCCTTCAACATGCACAACAAGCCAAGAGCATCTCTCAAGCATTTTGATTGGTCAGTTACAAAATCACATGATCTTTCAACCTGTTCTCTGATTTGTTGATATTTCTTGTTTGATTTGATTGACAGCAGGCTGGCAGTATCTTGTTTTGCTGCTGACAGGTTGGATACAGGGTCTTGAGAACTCAGACGGAGTGTATTGTCTCCCAAAATCTGATTGCAACAGAATGCAACTAATGCTCGGCAACAAACCCGAAACCTGAAAGGTAAACACAAACTGATTCTAATGGTTTTAAAGAGATATAAAAATTTCAATTGTTTGAAACAACACTGCACATAAAAAAATTATGCATATGTTTTTATTATGAGGTACATTAAGAACGTAAGTCAGCTATAATACATTGATCAATGACAAAAACTTGCTATCGATTTTATCTGAAGAACTACTGAATCATGCACAATTATAATAGAATAATGAATATTTCCAACAAAGAGGACACAAGTGAACCCACTTTTCTGAGAGCTGAGACTTCCTGCCCAATCCAATAGCTCCCAACAGACCTTCTGAGGCTCGGTCTTCGCCAAACACCTTTACCTTGCTCATCTGTAGATATATAAAATGTTCTATGCAAGACAAAACACATATTTATCATAAGGTGACATTATTGCATTTATAAGTTGAAGAAAAATGAACATGTTTATGAATTTATCATTCCAAAAACCTTTTCTTCACAAGATTTACACAACAAAAATTGTCATAATGGTCAGATAGTTTCAATTTAAACACAAATAATTAATATGAATCAATTTATTGTGCAAAAAAACCTATACATGTATGTATACTCAAATTAAATTTTTCCATCCAGTGGAAAGTAATGTTTTTTTTTTTGGTTAAATCAACAACAACAGCATGGCATTACTTAAAGATGCAATCTTACTCCCTAATATGATGTACCACAATACATACAATTGTTTTAGTTTACAGGAAAGAATGAATAAATATATAAAAAAGGATTCATATGAAGGATATCGTGTTTAAATTGAAAGAAATGTGCAGAAAACACGGTTTTTCTACCTTATAGACCAAAGTTGATCACTGTATCAGTAAATGACCCAGCAGTCATTGAATACACTGTTACATCACTCAAAGGTTATGTTTGTTATACAAGTGTATGTATTGATTTTAAACATGAGTATCACTTCTATCACTGAGAACAACAAGTGCTTTTAATTATACCAATTTCCTGAGTAGCTGTACACAGACAGTCTTCTGCTGTCCACAGTCAATCTGACGGAAAATCATATCCACTGCCTTGTACCACCACAGCAGTAGCTTACTCTCTGACTCGATACTGAAAGAAAATCAGTTCATTTTTTGTCTACTGAAACATGGTTACCATTATATAAACAATCATTCAGAGTTTTAATATTAACTTGTTAATTATAAAAAAAAACAGTTTTCTCTTTTACTCTTAACATTTTAAGGAAAGGCCAGTAAACCGAAGTTAATCTTGTTTTCAGTTACAACTCATAATATTTAAGGTGCACAATAAAGTTTAATGCAAAAAAAAAAATGAAAACAAGAGCTGTCACAGAGACAGCGCCCTCGACTATTCCGCCACTTTTCGGTGTATGGATTGAAAAGTTTTGGCGAAACATGCATGGATCACTGTTTGATTAGATTTCAATGCAATACATGATGTGCTGAGATATTTACATAAATTGAATTAAAAAATATTTGAGCTGGTATGCAAACTTTAATGTAAATTCTAAGTCGAAAAAGGGGCATAATTCTGTCAAAATGCTCGATACAGTGACCTCCTCCTGTGTACAGGTTGGGGGGCATGATAGTGAGCAAGTGTGCTAAGTTTCAAAGCCATATGTCAATGGACCTTGAAAATATTTGAGGTGGTATGCAAACTTTAACGTTAATTCTAATTATAAAAAGAGGCATATTTTGTAAAAATGCTTGATAGAGTTACCTCCTCCTGTGTACAGGTTGGGGGCATGATAGTGAACAAGTGTGCTAAGTTTTAAAGCCATATGTCAATGGACTTTAAAAATATTTGAGGTGGTACGCAAACTTTAACGTCAATTCAAAGTAGAAAAAGAGGCATAATTTGGTCAAAATGCTTGATAGAGTTACCTCCTCCTGTGTACAGGTTGATGGCATGATGGTGAATAAGTGTGCAAAGTTTCAAAGCCATATGTCAATGGACTTTGAAAATATTTGAGGTGGTACGCAAACTTTAACAAAAGTGGTTACGCAGATGCCGATGCTCGGGTGACTAGGATAGCTCTCCTTATTCATCGAATAGTCAAGCTAAAAAAAGCATATGATTTGTGACCTTAATAAATGTTTGTTTTTCAATCAAACTACCTGGCCACATATTCCCCAGTTAAAAAAAAGCAAAAGGCTTATATTTTTTTATCTGTTCACTAATCATATTCTTTTTCTGTTTTGATCGTTGAAGTCAAATAAGTTAAACATAATATTGCATTAAAATGAAAAGAAAATTGGAATCAACCTATATTGTAGTGTTTAGCCAGAAATGAAAAAGGGCAGGGTTGGCCCAAAAAAGGGCAGGGTGCTTTCTTAAAAGTGAAAAAAATGCGCACAATATTTGCTATGTATTGTTGAAAAACGACCATGTGCCTTATCAAAGTCCATTTTATGGCATTTCCATGCACATATAATCTTGTGAACCTTAAAGAGTAATTGCTTATTTTTTATAATCAAATTAACAAAAATACCACTAAGTATCATTATCCAACAATGGTATAAAAAGCTGTGCACCACAAATCAATTTAACACCTTTATACCTTGGTTTAGCCCTCTCCGTCCAGTCCAACATCATCTCAATAAGACCTTGTTCCTCAGCCAGGGATTGACAGAGAGGAATTTGTTGCCGGACATGACAGAACATTAGCAGGTAGGCCGACTCTTGGAGGCAGGCTTGGAAAAACTCAGTCAGGTTCAGTTCCGGCATTTGAACTGAAGATAGGACAATGGACCAGGGATCGTGGACATGGGATTTTGCACCTCCTGTTAAAGTATATACATTACACTGAACAAACTACAATGAACTCTTCCGTAACAGCTTAAAGCTACACTCTCACAGATATACCATTTTTACAACTTTTTTTATTTTTTGTCTTGGAAAGAGCATTTTTTTGTGTAAATATTTGCAAACCAGTGATATTAGATTGCTGACCAAAAATCAGATCGTAGATTTTCATATTTCCGTTCTAAAAGTAATGTTTAATGGCTTTAACCATTACTAATGGTTTAAGGAAAATGCTTAAAATATTGATATCAAAATCTGCGATCTATTTTTTTGTCAGCAGTCTTACATAACTGGTTTCCATGGATTTTCTCCAAAAATGGCTCGTTCCAAGCCAAAAACAAAAAAAGTTGTCAGAGTGAGAGTGCAGCTTTAAAGGCCTTCCTCAAAATACTTACAATGAAATTCTTGTTATTCTTTAGATATTGAATGGCAAATGTAACATATGGTAAATGTATTGTAGGAGATTGTACAGATATATTCCCTGAGGAATAATCATAGTGATATATATTACAATGTTGTATTTTTCCATTGTAAACTTTCATGCAAATTTTAAAGTTAGCCTAAAAAAATGTCTCCATAAATCAATCTTTAAAACCTACAGAGTAATTTGCTCCCTTACTGACCACCAGTATAAAATATTAAAACAACAATACCAAAACACTTACCAGTAACAAAGGCCAGCTCAATACACTGCTCCACAATCTTAACCATGTTAGATAGCGATGCAAGATGCCTGGTGGCTGCATGTATACAAGGAGACAGCAAAATTGTCTGCGGGGAGCCCTGTAATAGGTTTTATTGTTACAAAATAAACACGTTATTGCTAAGAATAACGTTTCCCATGGGCACCCCTAAAATGTTACACATCAGTAAATCATAACAATTTATTGTCATTTGTCTTTAAATGTTATGAAATTCTTTGAACATGAAACACATTACAAACACTATTCAGCTAAATGTAATTGTAACAAGAGCGCCAACTGTCACAGGTATTCTGTGTTTATATCCTAATATTAAGACACCAAGTTTGGTGATAAGTTGTTGTACGTTAAGTTGAATGTGATTAAAGCCATATGATTGGTTATCAAACTTGCCTGAGATATTATGCCAATATACATTCTGACCATTCTGATTTCTTGATGACTGAACAAAGGCTTCTAAAGTTATTTATAGGACAACATACGTGATACCGCCCGCCGGTATGCCACACGTTGAATTATGATATGTCCTGGTTTTTAAAAACTAGCATATAAAAAGTCTAAAATAGCAGCCATGATGACCTCCAACCCCTTCTTGTCAGGGTTATAGATGTAAGGGAGAAATTCCTTCAACAGCATGTTTGCATTGCAAAAACTCTTTAAGCTGACCCTACCTGTAACCAGTCTAAGATGGCGACCATAATGACCTCTGCGCCCCTGTTGTCTGGGTTACTGTTGTTAAGGAGACTGAGAACTTCCTTCATCATGTCAACACTTTCTTCATATTGCAGACGGGTATCTGGAACTGAAAAAAACAAACTTTTTTTTACAAGACCTGCATGATTGCTTTCCTTTCAAGTCTAGCTGGAAAACAAAAGAAATGAAATATAATCACAAAAAGCAACAATGTTATTTGCTGAAAATTGTGCAAGAAATTAGGGGGCTCATGAGGCCTTCTTGAGGGTCGAGAGCAGAGCACAGTGAGGAGAGTCTGGGGCAATGGCCCCTGAATATCCAGGTTTTTTTTCATAAAAAAGAGAGACTAGAATTAACTTCCAGTAAGAATCCGTCAAGCTATTTCATTATCTTATACTGTATATGGGTTAAATCATCCTTACCATTTTATATGATCAACACATGTTATCTTTCATAAAAGTTGTGTGGGGTGCTTTGTGTGGGGTGCTCAGTGCATAAATATCCTAAACGTTAATATAACTTGTGTCTTATTTTGGTTCTGATTCTCTCAAACTGAAAATATTGATGTTTCATATCAGAATCTGATCTAGCATGGAAATACCACTCATACATAAATATATTGTTTATTCACATGAAAACAAAACATACTTGAGACATACTTGAAATCAACCTTGAAACATGTCAGCATTGCATGACAACAATTAAAAGAATAACTAATCCCATACCCAGATAAGTAGACCCAAATATTTTGCGATGCTGGAAATTCTTATCTTGCCCAACGGGCAAAGATAAAAAAGTAAAAAAGTACCCTTACGTAAAAAATAAAAATACTTCTTTACAATAATTTGTTAATCTGAGGTGGGAGAAAAAGCATCTTGCATGGCAGCTTGTGTGAGATATGTTCATCCCAACCCTTGTGCAGGGTGTTTTGCTGAAACTAAGTAAACCTTGTTTCCACAGAACACCCAACGCTCAGGTAAGGATGAATGAACCAATCTTACACTCTCAGCTATTGAATGATCATATATTGTGAGTAGGTCAAAACACAAAATGAAGAACACTCTCGAAACAAATCATTGTGCATGATCAATCCACTTATGAAATACAAATAGCTCATAATTATCCGGGGATTTCATCAGGAAGTCTCATCAATACATAAACTTTAAATCATGTGCTAACCACTTTGTTAAACAATAAGATTTGTTTCCTGCAGTCTCAATACGTGTCCACTTGAGACGTGGCAAGTGACAGTGAGTCACAGTTAAGTTAAATGTAAGCACTTAATAGCTGTTAAGATGAGGGGAGTAATTCCTACATTGACTTCAAGACAAGGGAAGTTAATGTGAGTAAATATTTTGACTGGTTACCTGCAAATTCCACTGTCTCAAAATTGGTGAAAAATGTTATGATGATTTTGGTGTCACTGTCGGAGTTTAAGTCGGGGGGTATGTCAGCTTACAGACAAGGGAAGTAACCCTAAGTTAAAATAACACTTTTTCTATATTTAGACTGGTTACCTGCTGACTCCAAAGTCTCCACCTCAGTTAAGAGGTTAATAACAATCTTGGAGGCAATGTCTGGGTCAATGTCAGGGAGGTGTGCGAGCTGACAGACAAGGGAAGTAACCCTAGGTTAAAATATATTTTTTATTTAGACTGGTTACCTGCTGACTCCACAGTCTCCGCTTCAGTGACGGGGTTAATAACAATTTTGGAGGCGATGTCTGGGTCAATGTCAGGGAGGTATGCGAGTTGACAGACAAGGGAAGTAACCCTAGGTTAAAATATTTTTTATTTAGACTGGTTACCTGCTGACTCCACAGTCTCAACCTCAGTGACGGGGTTAATAACAATCTTGGAGGCTATGTCTGGGTCAATGTCAGGGAGGTATGCGAGTTGACAGACAAGGGAAGTAACCCTATGTTAAAATATTTTTTTTATTTAGACTGGTTACCTGCTGACTACACAGTCTCCACCTCAGTTAAGAGGTTAATAAAAATCTTGGAGACGATGTCTGGGTCAATGTCAGGGAGGTATGCGAGTTGACAGACAAGGGAAGTAACCCTAGGTTAATTTTTTTTTTATTTAGACTGGTTACCTGCTGACTACACAGTCTCCACCTCAGTTAAGAGGTAAATAACAATCTTGGAGGCGGTGTCTGGGTCAATGTCAGGGAGGTATGAGAGTTGACAGACAAGGGAAGTAACCCTAGGTTAAAATATTATTTTTTTTTAGACTGGTAACCTGCTGACTACACAGTCTCCACCTCAGTTAAGAGGTAAATAACAATCTTGGAGGCGGTGTCTGGGTCAATGTCAGGGAGGTTTGACAGCTTACAGACAAGGGAAGTAACCCTAAGTTAAAACTACTTTTTTTATTTAGACTGGTTACCTGCTGACTCCACAGTCTCCACCTCCGTGATGAGGTTAATAACAATCTTGGAGACAGTATCAGGGTCAATGTCAGGGAGGTATGTGAGTTGACAGACAAGAGAAGTCACGGCATGTAGATAGGATAGACGTTTAACTATCCATACATCTGTCAGGCATGTGGACACTTCTGTGTTGAACCCAGCAGCTGACTCCAGTTGTCTTAAATAAACAAGAATATAAAGCTGGTTAAAACAATTTTAAATCTTAGTTCAAACAATTTTGTTACGATTACTCAAAATTTATTACTTTTTTTACGTAATACTCATTTATGAATGAGACACAGTAAAATTATCAGGCTTGTCACTAGATTTGAGTTATACAGTGTGAGATGCACAGCTGATACAATTTTTTTAAACATCATACAACACAATGAAAAATTAAAGTAAAAATTCATGGCAAGGAGTCAATAGCAGAATGTGTCAATAGTTGCAAATCACAAAAAAATCCCACCTAAATCCAATCCCATCAGGTGAGGTTCGTGATTGGAGGAGACATTTAGGGTCACATGATTGCAACAGCCAACCACATGCCTTCTTGAAGTCATCAGCTGACAGGAACTCCCATTTGGAGGATGTAGCCGTATTCAAAATGGACTCAACTTCAGGACTCTGGATCGAACATAAACCTTTTTTAGCAAAAGACTACCAAGAACTTCTAATACATTGTTCCGATGTATGATGATTAAATTACAACACATCTGAACTCCAAACTATGATCTGTTCAATAGTTAAGCTATCTAGAGTCAAATAAATATGAGTTTGTCAGTCTAACAGGCTGTCCACTAAACCACAAATTTAAAAGTTAGGCCAAATAAAAAAATAGGTGCATTTCAGGTAACGCTGCCAAAAAAAGTAGGGTAGGTAGGTCAGATTTTTATTTTTATTTTTTATATTGATTTCAGTAACTGTTGACTCAGACTGTAACAAAAATAAGTCATCAATTTTCAGGTTTATCAGCAGTTTTTAAACATGTTCCATGCTTCAAAGGAAACAATCTTTATTTGTCTGGTTAAATACTTTGACAATGATGGTTGGATTTCAACCAAGTTATGGTACACCACTATGCTATTATTAAAGACTTTCCAGGAAAGGTTTTACTTTTCTTTATGCACCCTTTTGCTTTCAATCAACTTCTGTAGTATGCTAACCTTCCTGTTACATAATAACATGGAGAGTGGACAGCAAATTTACCATATAAGCCATCAGCCAAGGAAACCTCAATGCTGTCAAGAGGACCTGAGGGTTCAGGTTTGAAGAACAAGTAACATGCAGGTTTAATTGCCAAAATTGCACACTTAAGTCTGACATATCAATCCAAAGTCAGCATCTGACACATTTGTATCTGACAAGAAAATATAGTTCAAGAATTGAAATATACCTGCCACACAAGCACAAACTACCCATAATTCACTTTAGAGTTTGGACACTCTTAAAATTCGGACACCCAGTATTATTTTCAAACATAATTTATTTTGCGTACCTAATTTTCGGACACCCAAAGGACATCGATTATAACTTATACAGTCTCACAGACAAAGATTATTGCTCTTTATCCTTACAATGTATATGCCTGGTTGATTACCTAACCGTATACATTACTGTGAAAAGTTAATTAGTTACTACCCATCCTAAATGATTTATTGCCTGTTGAAAAGGAAGTGTGATATATTTAATGGAGGGTTTAAGAAACAACAAAACAACAAGGGCAATCAAGGGATTAAGAAAACAAAGACATGACATGTTTGTAAAACAATCCGCCAATAAACTTTCAAACTTGTACTTGTAGACTTTATGAAGAAATAATTGTACAATAATACTCATTGAAAACATCAATAGAACAATAAAAGTCAACACATTCAATGATACAGGTAACTATTTAATGTGATGAATTAAAGTTAGAAATGCAATACTTAATTAAGTTACAATCGAAAACACCACCCAGACACATTAATCCTGCATAAAAATATCCATGCTCTCCATGAGATCCTCGTGGGTATAACTGTGAGTTATGTGACGTCACATAGTGTGACTGTTTAATCTAAAGCCGATAGAAGGTGTTCATTCATTTCAATGCATGTATAAAATGGTGTTGAATGGGATTTTAATTAACTTGATGAAGGAGTTACACTTATAGGCGTTATAACCATTGATAACTACGGATAAATTAATAAGTGGTAAAATGCAGACATGAAGAAAAAAGGCAGGTTTAACATACATGTAGATAAAATGTAAAAATTGTTATTTTATGTCCGAACTCTAAGGTGAATTACGGTAAATACAATCAGAAATCCAACTCTTATATTGTCATCTTTACGTATACATTCCTATGAAATGCTTTTTGTACCCAAATCACATTTTTTTCAGGGAAAAATAGGCTAGGGTCGGCGGGAAAAAATAGGGTCGGTCGGGTAACCTGAAACGGACCTATTTTTTTATTTGGCCTTAGGCCTTTCCATTATGAAAATATTTAGTCATACCGGTAGTAAATGAACACACCAAATAATGAAATAACTTACCTCAATATGCTTATTCTCTGTAAAAGCCTGAATCAACAGCAGAAAGTAAGCCCCCTGAAACCTGGTTCGGACCTCCATATTGGCATGATTCTCATAAAAGCTAGTGACTTGGGGCCAGTTTATCAGGGCCAGAATGTCGCACACCAGGTTGAAGCCCATACTGCAGCCCGTCTCCCTCAGCTGAAGTGGATCAGAAGAATGATATAAAACTACTGAGCAACAAGACTGAATATGAAATTTCAATACTTGATGTAATAACAATGAGCTACTGTGCTATATATAGCCCCACATAGCCCCACATTCATACATGTAGAATTACAATTCAAAGTTAAACTTTCAAAAGGATTTTCAGTTTTTGATACTCTTGATATGGATGTAGGAAAGAGACTCACTATCAATTATTGCAAAATACCTCTTCTCCCCCATACAACTAACCAATATTTTGAAAGGTTGAATAACAAATGGAGGTTGACTATGCAAGGATGGGCGGAGAAGTTTTTTTTGCAGGTACAATTGGTATGTATCCTCTTGTAATATACTCCTTACTCTTAAGTTCTTAACAATTAAAATTAGATACCCATAACAATAAAAGTTGTTCCCTTAGAGAACACAGAAAGTACCTACACCTTATTCCGAAAGTACAGTATACTTACTCTGGCCATAGTGTCTAAAACATGTATATTTGGCATAAGCTGTTTCCATGGCAACTTGGAAAATTCCAAATTCATCAAAGACACAACCTCAGATGCTGAATCAGCCTTACAGAGCTCTATGGCAAAGTAGAGCCAGAGGAGGGAAAGGAAATCATTGTAGAACATCTGTTGAATATCTGAAAAAAAAAGCAAAAAAAAAGGTTCAAAAGTCTATACCCTTACAACTGATATAACTTCAAAAGAAAAATGGTTCTAAAAATCCTATTAGTTCATCCCAGTTCATCCCATTTATTGGGTAAGAGACTCAACTTTTAGAAATCATACAGAATTAGATCAAGATTGCAAAGGTGTGGTAAATTAATTTTCACGATACATAATTTCCTTCAGAAATTGAAATTTGTCAACAGCTTACCCTGTGTTTTGTAGTGGGCATACCCCACAAAGTGAGCCAATGATTGGACCATGTGACTTGCAACCTCTCTGTCATTGGTCAGCCAAGGTAGACTGGCCACCTTCTGTACTGTGACAGTCTGCAGCCAAGGGGCGTAACTTTCAACCACTGACTTCCACACTTTGTCTAGACCTGCAACATATTTATTCATCAGTTTTCAAAATAATGCATTTCACACTAGAATTTCCAATCAAGAGCATATCAGGCAGATGCAAATTTCTGTCTATTTTATATTTTTTTAGGGACAGGACTTTTTTTACAGGACCACCTGTAATATTGGGAAGCATGTTATCAAGTAGAAATAAAGGACATAGGGCTTTCAATTGGTGCACATGTTATATGAATGACATTGATTTAGAAATTCAAATCACTGGGCCGATTGTTAAGGATTATGTAAAAGTTAACATCGTAATTAGCAACATCATTGTTAACCTTAAAACGTAAAGCTATGTTTTTATATTCAAATAAAACAAGCACAGCTTAAATAGTTGTGTCAAATCTCGTTAGAAGTATGGCAGATCATAAACATATCCATTTAAATTGCAGTCCAGTAATGATTTTAAAGTAAACAACATTGAAGTTAACATGGTTGTTAACTTTAACAACGTTCTGGACAAGCAGCCAATTGTTACCTTCATTCACTGGAGCGTCAGTAATATTTGGCAGCATCTTATCGAGTAGACACTTGGCCAGGTCCCTCAGTAAACGGGCAAGGTAAGGGACGTAGTGGTTCCATTTGGTGTACAGGTTATATGTGGAGCCCTGTTTTAGGTTCACTCTAAGTTGCATAAACTCATGGCCTAGCCAGCACATCAGATTTTGAATCTACAAGACAAATAATTAAGCATTTGTGCAAAAGACAATCTAGCCCATTATTTTTTATCGCCAACAAAATAAACAAACATTGTCAGATATATACACCTTGTCTGCATTTTACGAAACCTGCTAACAGACACTATGAAAGTGATATCTATTGCCTTTACTTTTAAAGTTATTTACTTTAAGACATCTAGATGAAGATTAAAAGTACATGAAAAATTGTCTCTACCTCATCGAGTGAAAGTACAGTGAACACATCTGGGTAATGTTGATCTTGACCAGCTGATCCTTCTCCATGGAAACAGCTGCTTAGCAATACATCCCAGCATTCAACATTAATCTGTTGAACTGAGGATCCTGAAAAAATAATCAAACATTACAATCAACTTCTAATGACTTTTTTCCTTGGTTTATGTTGTCATTGACCTTCAGATCCATATCCATGGAAACAGTTGCTAAGCAACACAACCAGGTATTCAACATGATTATATCTGCTTCAATTAAGATCCTGAAGATGTCAATCTTTTGTAGGAACATGCATAAAGAAGAGAAATATGAGAGGATAGAAAAGTTGGTTTATTTTTCTATTAAATTTGATCAGGGAAATATTTCAACAAATATTTTATTAAAACTATTTTAAAGCATAAACATGTTACCAGTCATAACAACAAGGCTTCAACAATTCATGACCAAGGGCCAATTGTTCAAAACTTTTTTAAGTTAGGAACATGATTTACAAGATCATAGTTAACTTTTAAATGTGAACTATTTGATGTTCTAACATATTCAAATAAAACAAGTACAGCCTGTTGTATATAATATTGTTAGAAATACTACAGATCACAAAGTGTATTGATTAAACTTCAGAGCAAAAGAACAACACTGACATTAACAATTTTTATTTACTTTAACAAAGTTCTGAACATTAGGCCCATTGTTGTCCGAATAATTCCCATTCTTACAAATAAACCAACAAACAGCAGACAAGCTACTTGAGTTCAAGTTTATAAACTGATAAGTGCAAGCTTTCTGTCAATGATTATTTAAAGCACATCTTCCTGACCTTGTAACAGAGCAGCCAGAACCTCATTCAAATACAAGGGGAATCGGAAATGGAGGATTTTTCTCTCATGGTTCAGGTACAGCTGAAATGGAAACTTTCTGGTGTTTGTAGGAATTTAGCAGTGAGATTTAACTGTTATCCTACTTATTGAAAACAGTGAAGTAATAACTATTAATCTGAATTTGTTCTTATCTTTAAGTTTTCTTTTCAAGTTAAGGCATGGTTTGCCATCCACACATACAGCTATGGTTCCAAAATGATGTCCACAATAAATTTGGTACAAATTATATGCAATTTATTGCATTTAAAAATTGCTTCAAGTATGAAACAAAAAAAATTGTTCCATTCAGTGGAATATAACTTATAATATGCCTGGCAAAATGATATCTTAGCCTGGCAAAATGATATCTTACTGAAACAAGCAGCATTTATCGTCTATATTGTATATTTTTGACACGATTGTTTTTATTAAGCAAACCCTATAAAAAAGATGTTTGCAATTTGTGCCAGTGTTTTCTACACAGAGATTGCCAAAGTTAAATGCTAATGAAAGTGTCGAAGATGTTAAAGCATAGGAGCTATAAAGTTGGAATAACAAAGACATTCATTTTACCATTTTTTGATCATTTAACCAAATGTGAAAGGTATGAGAAAGCAAGATTTACATGGAAGAGTGTGTCATATCCATCCTGTGGGCTGGGTCCACAAGCCATGAACGCCAGACTGAGGTTCTCTATCAGCTTCTTAACCTCCTGTCTGCTTGGGCCACACTGTTCTAGCCAGGCCAGCACATCAAACTGTGAAAAATATATGGATATTTAGAAGCTAAACTATTGTTTGCTTAATAAGGAGTCACATCTTGGTTCAATGATTAATCATACATGTGATAATTTCTTGGGTCGATTCCGGGACACCCATCGTAATTTCAACGCACACTAGGGGGGTCCGGGGGCATGCCCCCCCGGAAATTTTTTTAAATGGGGAACGTCTGTGGTGCATTCTATAGCATATCTGGGGCTATTTTAGTCGTTTTTAACGTCGGGAAAATGTACCTATTTTGACTGCCAAGACGTATTTTTTACTTGACATGGTTGTTTTTTTTTCTGCATTTTCTTGAAAAAATAAAACCACCAGATATTTTCCCAGGCTTTAAATGAAGTGCTAACCAGGAGGATATGCAGTCTACTTTCGGTTTCATCAAAACAGGAAATAAACAACTATACGGGCACCTGTTTTCCCGCGCTTTTGAGAACATGCGTTACAAAATATTTATTTTTTCATCACATTTAAAACGTTTGCAATTTATGACACACAATATTTTTCAGACGATAAAGAAGATTTTCCAGTCGATGAGCTTTTTTCCGTTTGGAAATGCATATAATTTTGATAGAGACGTGTCAACAATCGGCTGTATAAAGCGATCACGTGACTTACCATGGTCACGTGATTAAAGCACTCTATATAACCACCTGTAAACCCCATATCGTCAGTTTTATTTCGGCGTAAAAATACACACGATAGTTCGGAAAAAAGGTCAAAACACTAAAATTCCTAATGGACGCATAAGTTGTTAAAAGTATAACGACGTATCGACTTTGAAATTTGAAAGGAATATGGGATGTTTTCCGTGTTTTAATTTTGATTTTTTTTACTCATTTTGTCACTTTCTTTGAACTTACCTTCATGCTCGTTTGTTGGTAAAATGTGTAAAAAATATCAATTCATCAATTAAAAGCTATCATTCATAAGACCAAACAAATCCATATGAAAACAATGAATTTGTATACAAGAACCCTCCCCCACTCGTTAAGCACAACAATAGGCCGATAGATCAATTATCGGGTGATTGACGATGACCTCGACGACACACGTACCAATTAACGGATTAGTGTCAACATGTCCTGTGTTTTACGACCAGTGTCCCGGACAGGCAAAATAGCTGACTTACATTGGTAAAATTAAGATAATCGATTCCGATTCCGAGATTATTTTTTTTTTCGTTTTTTTTTATGACTTTCCGGGACAAACATGCACCCTCCGTGACTCCGTGACAGAGATACGATTTCCGGGACAATCCCGGACGTCCGGGACGTTATCACATGTATGGATTAATGATGGGCTCAGTGATCACTAGATGTTGTCATTCATGCTATGATTTTTTCCACAAAAATTTCAATTTGCACTAATACGACTCAACAAATAAGCGTTTTTCCTTGAAACTTCTTGTATTAGTAGAAGCTTATTGAATTACTTACTGAATTAGTATTTGGATTTCAATATAATTTAAAAGCACTGCAGCAAAACTATATTTGAAACAAAAATACCTAGGTCATACCTTAGTGAGCAGCATGGCGACCACCTGTAAGTTCACACCCCCTGAATTGCCCCGCTCTCTGACACTGCCCTCCCTCTCACTCCTGATCTGCTGTACGAGGGTCCCGTACATGGGAACAAATGCCCTTGGAGACAGGTTGGGCTTGAAGTGGGGGGCAAACATGCCGCCAATCTCTGGTCGGTCCAGGGAGAGCTTCAATACAGGTTCTGACTGGGAAGACTGACTTTGGACAAATTCCTAGTAAATGGAATAATAATTCCTAGTAAATGGAATAACAATAGCATTTTTTACAACATTTTAAAAATTCTGTTAGAACGCTGAGTGTTAAAATGGTTTAAAACAAAGAAACACAAAATTGATGCTATCAGAGTAGTTTAAAAAGTAATATCATTCTTAAAACAAAGAGATTTCTTACAAAGCTAGAAGCTACTCTTTCATGACCAAACTTTAACCATCTATTTTGTAAATATTAACTTTTTTTGTTTTTCACTATTTCACTGAACACCATATGGAATTGCAAACAATTAAAACTCCAAACAAATGAATTCACTATTTTTATAAACAAATCATGCATGTACATTTAAAAAAAAAAACTTAAGTTGTATCTTAACCTTTCCCAGTATGTCGATGCACGAGGAAAAGAACTGTTTGGTTGGTGGATAGTCCAGCACACTGTCTGTGATCACCTCACCAAGGCGGAAAAACAGGCTGCATCCGATAGATGATAGCATGTCACGCTGGGTATCGTCTGTACTGGCGCGATATATCTTCACAAGCATCCTGGAAATAAAGCATATTCAGTGATTGAAGGGCAAACAATAATGACCTCACCAAGGCAGAAAAACACACTACCCCCGAAAGATGATAGAATGTCACAGTGGATAACATCCGTAATGGCTTGATATATCTATACCAACATTCTGTAAGAAAGTGATATGAATGATTATTGTCTGCAACCCATTACTAATGGCATTGGTGAAATGTTTTCTTAAAAAATAAAACGATATGTATGACTTGAATCCTCATAATGCATAATGCCAAGGCAGACATTAAAACAAGCAGAAAGTCTTCAATATATTATGTAGAAGTGGCATAAATATAAACTGTGAAATCATTGATATTCATGGGCATGATATTTCGTGGCTTTTCAAAAAAGAACAATTTGGTGGGTACTTAAATTTCATGGATTTTCATGTTTTGGATAAACAGGCAATGATGCAATGTTAGAAGTCACCCTGGTCTTAAGTTTATCATTTGAAATGCCTTATTCAAAATTCTTAAGTGGCTTACGTGATTGCATTCTCTGTATGTATCGCTGCCACAATGCTCTTGTTGGAGAAGTGCACCTTGCAGGCGATGATGCGCTGTTTGTAGTCACCTCGGTTCTCATCTGCCTGTCGCTGTTGGTTCCTGTCATTCCATTTCTCCTCAATCTGTTAAGATCATAAAACAATATAAAAACATGTTTGTTTACCATACTTCATATAAAAACATGTTTGTTTACCATACTTCATATAAAAACATGTTTGTTTACCATACTTCATATAAAAACATGTTTGTTTACCATACTTCATATAAAAACATGTTTGTTTACCATACTTCATATAAAAACATGTTTGTTTACCATACTTCATATAAAAACATGTTTGTTTACCATACTTCATATAAAAACACCTTTTCTTAAACTTTGTATGAACATTTTTTTATATTTTTTTTAAACAATTTTTTTTTAACTTGGATGTTAAGTCAGTTGGAGGCTAATATGAGTCAGTCTTAAGTTCAGTTCCTTGGTAGAAACCAGTACTGGTAGGTATCTGGAGAGGCCTTTCAGGTAAGATATCTGCATAGATACCCTTGGATCGCTCTCACTTTTCACACATTCTTAGCAAAAGAAATGACTCACCCATGCTACGGCAGCCCCTGGTTTGGAACACTTATGGAGAGGGTTGATCATGCTGGTACATTTAAGGCTGATAGTCACCTAAAACACACAGTATTTTATATTAATACCCTAAATCAATGATTCTTAAACAACACATTAACTACCAAAGTCTATGGATTTTGCAACAATATCAAAAAAGTAAAATAACAAAGTAAATAATAAAGTAAAGTAAAGGACCTCTTGTTGGCATGACGATGTGTGACAGCGTGGTTTTGTGTTGTAGGGGAAAACCAAAATACCTGGAGAAATACAACCTTTGTCTTTTTGACCACAAAATAAACTACAGTAAAGAAAGACTATAACTATTTCATAGATGGTTCGTCAACCAAAGATGAATTTGTGTTTACAAATACTAATGAGATAAGTCTTCAGAAAAACCTTTAGATTATAACATAAGATAAGTACTACTGACTTCTATTTTGATGCCGTTAACTGAACCTACCTGTGTTTCTCAGGCGGTCTGTATGAATTTTCGTTACCAATATAATGAATGCCATTAATAAAGTTAACCTGTTGCCTGACATTCTTGAACAGCTCAGTGATTTTGTCCACGTAGATATCATCCAGCCTCTTCAGCTCAGCCATATGGGTGGCATGATTCCTGATAATAGAATACATGTACACATAAATCGTATTTCTTTATGTATTCAAGCATTCATCATTTCTTTTCTAAAATAGTTGTATCTATCAAGAATTCACTGCAAATATTTAATCCTTAAAATAAACGAACGTAGAAACTGTACTCAAATTCCTGTCAGTTAGTGTTGATATTCTATTGCCAAAGCAGGATAGATCTATCATGTCTGTCTGATCTATTGCCAAAGCAGGATAGATCTGTCATGTCTGTTAGGCTTGATCTATTATTGCCAAAGCAGGATAGATCTATCATGTCTGTCTGATCTATTGCCAGAGCAGGATACATCAATCATGTCTGTCTGATATTCTATTGCCGGAGCAGGATAGATCTATCATGGTATCCAGGACATTAATATCAGTGTTAATCATTTTTTTGTTTCCACTCTTTCATTGCAGTTTAGAACAACAAACTAGAAACACAATAATGCATCACTTAAGTATATCAACATTTTTAAGGTCATTGTAACTATAAATAACGGCAGAAAAAAATCAATGTAGCCTTACACACCAATAACCACTACATACCCTGCATAATCCACCAGTGTACTCAGGTCAGCATTCAGCAGGTGCAACAGGGACCCCTTGTTTTCCAGTACAGACCGGCTCATTTCTGGCACAGGAGATTTCATAGGGTGGATACTCGGTGGGGGTAGGGGTTCCTCTAGTCTAGACAGTCGGGACAAAATGTCATTTGCACCTGTGAAAATATAAGTGTATCATAATTCTAAATCAAAAACAGGCTCTACATCTTCCGATTTCTTGCACAGGTGGTTTAAGTGGGTAAATACTTGGCAGGAAGAGCTGGTTTAGACTAAATAGGTTTGATAGAAGGTTGTCTGCACCTGTGGGATTAAAATCCTTACAAAAAAAACATGCATTGAAAGGTTACAGGTTTGTAGCAAAATCGATCAGTCAATTCAAACTACTTAAAAAAAATGGCTCTTAATGTTATGGCTCTTAATGTTATTTGGTGTATAATTTGCAACAAACCTGAATGTCTGGGTTCATTCCCTTTTCGTCCCTTTTTCTTTGGGGTTTGAGGTGTCACACTGTTCGACTTCCATTCTGTTGTCATGGTATTGACGTCAGAAGAAACTCCCTTCAGATCTACAAGCTCCATCCAAGGTTTCTGCAGAATGAAAACATTATCCTAGAAAACAAATTCAACTTTCAAGCGCTTTACAACAAGAAAATGGTTCTGATTTAAGATACAATAACTGACGTTGCATTAAAAAAAATGTGCATACATATAACTTGATGTAAATTTTATGTCAGTGATATAAGAAACATATATACATGTACATGCAATTAATCTAACTCCTACATAAACAGTAATTTAATATATTATACAAGAACTGTATAATTTCTGTGCACTTGAATGAAAATCTGAATGACAAACCTTAAATAATAGCAATCAATCTTACATTTATCTCAACAAAATTACCAGTATGAAAACTGTTTTTCATAGCATTATTCACGATGATATTGTATTCCAAACAGACTGTGCACGTATTATCTTCAAAGACCTACTAGGTCATTCTGGAACACTGCAACCAGTCTATCAGGCTGACACTGTACAGGAAGTGAGGGAAGATAGAGGGCAGCATCATGTAGCATGGGTTCCTCAACCCAGAATTGGAATGTGTGATACATCTTGGATAACCGTGAGTGGAGTTCCTTTTTGGAGAGAGCCTCTTCATCATCGCTATCTGTGGATAAATGTTATGTGATGTATGATGCTCTACTGTTATGACTTTTATGGTCATATTTAAACCAAAGCATGTACATTCTAGTCATATGCAATATACTAAACCCACTTTCAAAAGGGAATCAATCAGTTAACCATATATTACCTGCTTATTTGTTAACAAAGGGCAAGGGAGAGTAACACAACAATAATATACATTTCCATGAACAAGTTCTCTCCCTTAAAGTATATTGACGATAGGGCTACACTATTTCAAGGGTCATAATCAACTCATGCATGACGGATCTGGCTGGTTTACAAAATAAACCAAGCTCTCATGGAAATCTTACTACTGTAAAGTTTTCTATCAATACTATCAGAACTAAAGACTTTATTACATTCATGAGCAATTGTTAACAGACACAGGGAAACTCACAGATGATGATACTGCACCATCGCATAAAGTTCTTCTGGATTTTGGCAAGTAGAGCTAAAAATCAGACAGAACCTTCCCCTTTTCACTCCTCTGTTAACTCACTAGCACAATTCAATACAATATTGCTGTGCCTTAATTTTCCTTCCTCTCTCCAGCTTCTTTTGAATGACCCAGACATTTTAACTTACCTACAACCTCTGCAGCGAGTTTCATGTAGTGGTCAGCCGTCTCACCGAGTCTCTTCTTCATCTTCTTAACATAGGATGTGTACCCGAGACTACTGAAGAACCTCTCCCCTACAGTGGCCTTTTGAGGAGATCTGGAATTTGATCTTTAACTTATGCATGCTTCCGTTATATGGATATCGTACATGACAATGGATGATCTGATATACCTTTTAAGTAAAAAGCAATTAAACAAGCATCTTAAATATATATATCAAAATCCAGTTCACTTCATTATATACCATATAAACACAGGATGTTTTACAAAATTGATTTCGTGGTCATTAAATAAAAAATTTATCAAACATGTATAACAAAATTGGTAAAAACTCACCAAGGCTTCTGTTTGATCAATTTTAGAAGACTTATTTAATAATTTCCGTATTTTATGACCAATACTTGTTTAATACATTCTGTATTGTAAGACCACTCAGGTAATAACCTCTATGTATCAGGTGTTTGCATATAGACTAGCTTACATAAGAGATTTTACACTCAAAATAATGATTGAAAGGTAAGGTAACATCACAATGTTTTAAACATACGGTGCTTGTGTCATGTTGAGCCTGCCAAGAAAGAGTCCAAAGAAGCGTTGCCACGTCAACACAGCAACTGGGTGTTCTTTGGGCATGTCAAGGGCTTGCTGGGCCAAGCGTATAATGTTCAGACGGGCCCAGACTGGAGCTTGCTCCAACTTGAGTTTGTTGATAGATTTCTGGATAAAAAAAGGTAATTTTGATTTTCATTTAAATGTTGGTGAACACTTCAAAGCTCGAATCTGTGTTTTTAAAAAAACTACATATGTTAACTAACACAACAAAACCTACAAAACTTTAACAGTGACCTAAAATTTATTCCACCCGTACCAGGCAAAATTGCCGTATCAAAACAATGAACATTTACAAACTTTCATGTGTTATACTTTAAAGTAAATTTGATCATTTGAAGTTCTTTTATCGACAAGTAAAGCCAAGACGCAAAATACTTTCAAACACAAACCTTTAAACATTGCTCAGTGCCAGCTTTTGGGTTAGCCAACAACTCTTCTTGAATGGTAGGCCACAGTTTAGTTTCCAGTTCAAAACTCCCCTCCACCCACAGTATCATATAGGTAAGCCAGGAAAACTCTCCACAGGATGATTTGTCCAGATAGGTAGGTAAAGTGACACCAGAGGTCACCCAGTTCACAAATGAGGTCACCATACCCTGGCTTTTTTCTCTGTTGCAGTAATTCTGGAATGAAAAAAATCAAATTTGGCAAACCTGATTAAAAAAGCAGATCTTTTATACAACCATCATATTGAAAAAAAAAAAAAACACATTTTAAAAACATGATAAGAAAATGATACCAATAATGGATGGAATATTCTTAAGAAGTAGTGGTAAAGGTTGACGGATGGTGAGAATACACTAATCTCAAAATAAATTTTAAGACATAAATTTAAATAGTGTATCTTATAAAGCTTGCAATTTCAACTGTAACATGTAAAGCAAACATTTAACTGCTCTCAACTTAAAGTGAACAATCAAAACCAGTTACCTTTCTACATGATATCCTAAAACCCTGATTATAGTAAGAGAATTACAAGGATTGGCAATAAATGGTGACGGGGCATAGACAGGCCAACTTTGATGTTAAACACACCTGCAGATTTAAGAATCTTACCCCTCTTTACCCTACTGTTTTTCACCACTTGCAATATTTGAAAAAAACAACACTTTGCAATGGTTGTGAAAACATATTTCTGTAACATCAATAACACCCCCCTTATGGAATTGTATGTTTCAGACTTGTCATTTTCAAAGAATCAATTAAGAAGATAAACATACTAATTTGGCCATCAAAGCAAGCATGTTGTGTCTACTGACTGGAATTGTTTGAATGACCACCTAAATTTTGTGTTTTTTTTGAAGTAGTCACCTTATCATACCTTATACTGTTCAGTGAATATCTGCTGAACTTTTTCCAGTGCAGGCTTGCTGGTGAATGCAACCTTTATTAGATTGTCCATCACATAACAGCTGTTCCTATAATACAATAAAAAGGTTAGAAAATGACTGAATGTAAAATCCAACGTCACAGATTGACAAATATTTTCATAGATTTTATTAATAAGGCCAAATTCATTACATTCACAATTATTATAACACTGTATCTACATCATGTTCATTTCAAGCAATGTTTTGAATACAAAATAAATCTTTTACTGATTATCATTGGGTCATTGTTACACTAAACTAACATATACATAACAACGTTATAATTTTTGAATTTCAGTATTTTAAATTCTCACTACAACTTTCAGATTAAATATAAACAAAAGGCATAAAATATTGATGATCCCCTTCAATCAGCAAATAACTTGAAAACATTGCTTCTTTTGTCGTAATAAAGCGCAACTGGTCGTTCAATATTTTCAATCGTTGAACTATCATTGGCATTTTATGCACAAAGTTCATATTTTCAAGTACAATAAATAGATATTATTCTCAACAACAGTTAGTTCGGTAAGTTTATAGGTCAACACTATTTTTGATATGAGCTGTTTAGAATCATCATACATTGATACAGTCCCAAAGGATATACCACAGAATACAATGAAAACTACAGGTTCAAGCCCAGTAGTCCAAGATTCAAAACACGAACCCTGTTTAGAGACACAAGGCAAGGGTCAAAACGACACCGCATACGTGACACAAACGTATAAACAGCCCACACACAAATACAAACAGCATAGACAGACCAAACACTCACAACAATTGCTTTAACGATAAAGGGAACATGAATTCACACGAACACGAGTCTTCTGGGGGGCTTAAACTACTCTGACCATAACCTTCCAACATTGATCAATACTTACAAAATTAAAAATATACGTCTAATCAGAGCAACATATCCTTTCTCCAGATAATTTAAACTCGTGTGATGTTTGCACTACGCGCATTCTTTTTTTCTGATTTCGATCATAGTACCAAGATTACTAGCACTTTCTCAATCAAATTAAACTCAAACAAACAACTTTCAATTTATAGGAAGTGTAAATTTGACTACGCCGCTTTGACTTAGAATACAATAACGATTTAATAATACCCAGTTTGGTCTCTTTATGTCAAACCTAACTAAAATTATTTGATACATAAGGTGACTTTGATGCTGCCCTCCCACCAGCCTGCCCAAACAATGACGCAAGTCATTCAAATAACTTGATTTCCCATTATGAAAATGTGGTTAAGAATATACAAATATGCCTTTCAAAGGAAATTAAACAAAAAAAAAAAAATCAAAAAAAAAAAATCAAGGGCCATAACTTGTATTTAGGCTTAAAACGGAGTTATGTTTCTTGTTGTAAGACGGTCGTAATTTTTGAATTTTATTTAGTGCATTTAATGAACGGTATAGAAGTTTTTTTATTAAAATCCCAACTTGCCCTTCACTTTTACTTGCCTAAAACATTAACCTAGTCAATCAGGGGCCATAACTTGTATTAAGGATATGGAGTTATGTAACCTCATTGGGTGATGGTCCTGAACAATTGTGTGAAGTATTAAGTCAATTGAATGAAGGGTATAGAAGTTATTAAACAATATCCCAACCTGCCCTAAAACTTTAACCAAGTTCCATAGGTTAATTTATTTTGCTTAAAAATAAATTTTATTATTTTCGCGAGATTGAATTTAAGGTCTGTTGTTCCGTTGCTAAGCAATCGGAACACTCTCGGCATCTATCGGTCAAGTCAATACGGACTGGTTCTCGATATCTGACACTAGTTTAAAGTGTTGTTTTTTTTAATTAAATTAAACCGGTCTATGTAACGCGAATCTTGCTTTGCTAGCGAAATCTCGTGCGGAGAGGACTGGTTCTCGATATTTGACACTAGTTTAAAGTGCTTTTTCGAATTAAATTAAACCAGTCTATGTAACGGGAATCTTTCTTTGCTAGCGAAATCTCGTGCAGTGAGGACCGAAATTAAAAAACCCGCCCAGCCCACCCAGTCATAGATTGTTTTTCCCCTTTTCTTTTTGTTTAGAATGTACCTGTTATATAAGTTTTAAAGTAATTAAGTTTAAATTTTGCCGCTTAGAAATATACTTTCATGTGTTGCTGCTTTCGTATTTTGTATGTTACAGTATGTATCGCAGCGGTGGTTCGAGTCTGGTCCACATGCACGCTATGGCGGATTGATGTCTCTCGAAGGGGCATTCGTTTTGACAGGGAATACCCTAAAACAGTCGGGAGCAACGGATCACAAATCGCCATCTGAATCTGTCTGGAGTGTCATATTAAAGAGTGCGAGGAATATAGAGTCGCTTCTTAACGTGCAACCGCTATATGAACATTGCTTGTGACCATGTTGTTTCGCACCATCAGACTGAATTTCTATCTTGTAGTCATGGTGATTTTTCATAATTGGAAACTCGTGCGGATGGGAGTTTAGAATGGAACACTTGACTGTTGCCATAGAGAGGCCATGACAGAGTGTCACCCCCACTTCAGTGGAAATAACTTTGGGTATAAATACATTGGACTGGACCAGACTTGTGGACATTATGTACTTTCTTCACATGTTGTAAATGTGCCTATATTTTGTTTGTGATTTAAGAATATCTAAATATGGAACCATAGACATCGGAAACTGCTTTCGGTTTGAAATTATTAGCTATTTATTAATTTTGTTTAAATAGCTGCTTTGTTGCTCAAATGGTTAACCATCGTAATTTGGTTACCGGTAGCTTGCATTTGAGGTAGTATTTAATAAAGTTTGAGGTATATGAGTGCCGCTTTCCAAGGTTCCACATGTTTTTGTTTTTAGAATACTTAGTCAGTCCTGAAGGCGGAAAAAATTCGCAAGCCGAGAGTTGGCTAGGCTGTCATCCATTTTAATTTAAAATTGCATACATATATAATTTATGATTTAGATGTATTTGGGCTTGTTGAGACCTTTTACCTTGGTCGAGCACCTCGGTGCTAGTTATCACTCAGTATGGGAATCAACAAGAGGGCTATACATGTGAAATTGGGAATTATAAACTAAAATCAATTAGGATGAATATAGATATAAATAACGTTTACTATCCCATTGCTGGAATAACAAGTTCTTAAGGAGTCTGTTGCATGTCTGTTGCTCAAGGCCGGGAACGTCCTAGTACTTGGCGTCCCGGTGGTTGCGTTGTTGCGTTGCATTGCGTTGCGTTGCCATGAGATTGCGGAGATATATTGCTGATGTTGCATTAGCTGTTGGCAATTGTGGGTTGCATTGTTGCGTTGCGTTGCTAGGAGTTTGCAGGTTTTGCAGTTGCTTTTGGCAAAAGGAGCATTTGCACGTAGACCGTAGTTGCTTGGTTGTCGCATTTTGCCTAACAGTCTATTATAGGCATATCATAGGACACTATAGTATTAATACAGTACACTTTGAATATTCATTTAATATAACGGCTCAGCCTAGCCTCTCTCGGCTTGCGTGGTTCTTTCCCACTCGGACTTCCAGCCGTGTGTTGCTATGACCTATCATGGAGTCTGTTCGTTTTCACGGCCATATTTTGCCAATCCTTTTATTTTTGTTGATAAGATGTTGTACCAATTGCAGTTATTATGTAGCAAGGCTATTTTAAGTTATAATATTTGTTATGCAGAAGTAAAACTTAGGAAATGTCAACGTTGTTTATTTGGTTACTATTCAACAAACTGGTAAAATAATCAATCAGGGGCCATAATTTGTATAAAAGATCATATGGAGTTATCTAACCTCATTATGTGATGGCTCTGAACATCTGCGTGAAGTATTAAGTCAATTGAATGAATGGTATTGGAGTTTTAAGTGAAAATCCCAACTTGCCCTAAAACTTTAACCTGCCCTAAAACTTTAACCTAAGTCAATCAGGGGCCATAACTTGTATTTAGGATAATATGGAGTTATGTAACCTCATTGTCGGATGGTCCTGAACAACTGTGTGAAGTATTAAGTCAATTGAACAAAGGATATAGAAGTTATTAATAAATATTCCAACTTGCCCTAAAACTTTAACCCAAGTTCCATAGTCAATCAGGGACCATAATCTGTGTAAAGAATAATATGGAGTTATCTAAACTCATCATGTGATGGCCCTGAACAACTGTGTGAAGTATTAACTCAATTGAATGTAAGGTATTGGATTTATAAGTGAAAATCCCAACTTGCCCTAAAACTTTAACCGGACGCCGACGCTGGGGCGAGTAGTATAGCCCACCTATTCTTCGAATAGTCGAGCTAAAAATCTGGTTGGACTTAGTAAGTCATGTCAGAAACTAACTTCCTTAAAATATCATTTATGAAAATTGTTGGAAAAATCAAATACCTGTCTGAATGCCAATTTGGGAGATTAAAGAACAGTTGGGTCCACATTTCTAGAACCTGAACCATTCCTTCCCCGCCCACATCCCCTCCAGCCTTTATATGGCTCTGTGGAAAAAACATACATTCGTTAAGTCATAATGACTAGCTAGGTTGTAATTATGGCAGTAAGGCCGGTTAGGAAGCCTATCTCACATTTTCACTGCCTGAATCACTGATTTCCCACAAACATCCCCTTCAGCCTCTTTATGGTGCTGTGGAAGAAACATACATTAGTTAAGTAATAGAGAAGGTTGTTAGGAAGCCTATCTCACATTTTCACTGCCTGAATCACTGATTTCCCACAAACATCCCCTTCAGCCTCTTTATGGTGCTGTGGAAGAAACATACATTAGTTAAGTAATAGAGAAGGTTGTTAGGAAGCCTATCTCACATTTTCACTGCCTGAATCACTAATTTCCCACAAACATCCGGCCTCTGGAAATCTGTAGAAAAATAATGTTACTGTTACTAAGAAGAATTAGAAACAGGTAACATGAAGGCATGCAAATTGGTAAATCATCAAAGAAGCCTCATTGTTACTGCCATAGCTCCACTTAGGCACTGTAGGCCCAGGCCTGCACATTGTTTTCACAAAATGTGCTTTTATAAATCTAATATATGCCTGAAAACACTTCTTTGATCATCAAAGAATATTATTCAACACTTAGCATTGCAATTCATCCACTACACATCTACTAAAGAGCCATGTCATCTAAACAAACATTGTGATTGGTCAACTTACCAGTATCATGGAAGTAAGAAGCTTTGTGATTGGTCCAGGGAAATCATATGACAGGAGGCCTTTGACAACCTTGAAGTAGGATTCATCTGCTCTCAGAATAGATAGCAGCACCTCTTGGAATCTGAAATACAATGTTTACTTGGGAGAAATTGCCCCAGAACAATTAAACATATTGCAGAGAAAAACAATTTATTCTTAGGTTTTCTCTAGGTTTATTGGATTAAGTACACAGGCACTGAAAAACTGGCCTCTTACACATATGATATAGTTGCGTAGATATAAAAAATTGGTCTTTGTAAATTCGGCTTAATTGCAAATAAATAAGTATAACACAATATGAACCAAGCTTCAGCCTGTTTTTCAGGTTGAAAACTACTCCGGCATCCACCATCAAGATGCCAAAAAAAAAACACACCCATAGTTTGGATGAAATTCACACACCCTTTGTTAAAAGGCTAAATCTGTAGCACTACACCACCTGACATTATAAAAATGTAATATGAACCTTGTGAAAGTCACCAAGAAATTTAGGCAAATATACTTACTTGACATTATCAAGAATGTATTTCTGCTGGTCCACAAACAAGAACATGGTGAAGTATATTGCACTGATGGTCGGCGTTGGAAGACCCTGCTCCATAAGCATGTCCAGCATGGCTAGACCCTCGGATATAAACTCAGTCAGCCTGAAAATACAGATGATACAACACTGATAATGTAAAGTAATTCAACAATATCAAATAATCAAAACACTCTTGGACTCATTTTATGAAGGGAATTGGGAAGCCTCTACAGGGCTAGTTAAGGCACCTTTACCAATGTCAAACTGCATGGCCAGTTGCTCAGGATTTCCTTAACAATATTTATATGATTTAAAAGGATTAGACCCATTGTAATTTTACCATTAGCTATTGCAATATAAACTTAAATTGGAACAGAAACAGCTCAGCAACTGGTCATTAGTCATGAGAAGCCCATCATAGCAGGTGGTGGAGTTTGTCAAATCCCTTTTTTACAAGAGCCAGTAGGCGGTAGTAACCGACATCCCTAATATCAAAATCCACATACCCATGTCCAACCTTGGTCATAAGCAGCACCACAAAGCAGGCGGTGGGGTTTTTCTCCCGGACCCCTTTAACCAGGGGCATAAGAGAGTCATCACTGAAGTCAGGGATAGCCCCTGGTTGGGAACTTTGATGTCTGTCGTTCTCTGGCAGGCTTGTCTAAAAAAGGAAGGACACTTTTTTGAGGGGCTGTTATGATTTTTGTCAATGGAGCCAGTCCACTGTAACATCCGTTTGCTACATAGAATTTATTTCAGATTCGAAACCACAGATTTGTATTTTAAAGAGCTGTTGTTAAAAGCTGAGGGGATCCATATTTCACACAAACAGCCGAAAAATGCTCTACATAAAAACCTTACAATAGTGCTCAAAATGCAAAGAAACAAGCAAAAATTTTATACAAGTAACAGCCTAAGATTTGTTTTAGCAACATACACATGGTGATACAAGCTTACTTTTTCAATGAGTCCTGGTAAATACTGTTACATTTATATCTTAGACCTGTACCTGATGTAATGAGAGTTTAAGAAGCAGGGTCCAGCACCAGCTATGAAACTCCTGTTCTGCTGTTTGGTACTGCTGCACTGCTGCTGACATCTGAAACAAATATAGCACCTTTCACAAACAAAAACCAAATAAGAAATGAAAAAAACTTTCTGAGGAGTAAAAGATTCCTGTACATTTCCACTACATGGCAGAATGCAGAGATTTAAATGACTATAGGGAGGGAAATAATCAAAATGATGGCATCATCAGCAATAATAAATCTCTGGTTATGGGGTAGGCTTCCACCATTAATACAGCCACCCATCCTCGTAGACGCCAGAGGTAAAATCAACCATATATAGAATTATTACCAACAACCTAGTGTATAACATACCTGCTTGACTCCCTCCATGATCATAGAGCCCAGGTGTTTTCCGTGTATAAACGTCTGGTAGGCCTCTACTACCAGTACTGCCACTTGTCTGTGAAGGGGCCATGGGACCATCAGCCGATTACCCTGTCAGAAGAATGAATTTTATTTTCCATTATAAAAAAAACAAGAAGAAAGAAAGATCCTCATGTTTCTATGGGTGTATTCTGCCATAAATTCAATTTATCTCTCCTTATGGACTGCCCCATTTCTGCTGTCCATTCTGATATAAAGACCTAAGGTCTAGCGAAGTCCTATACAAGTTTACAAATTGGTATCTACTTGCCTAATCATTTATTTTCCATAGAGGTAATGGTGTGGGTGTGGTTTTCAGCAAAAAGACATACATACAAATGGCATATGGGAAAATCCAGGACCGGTTTATCTCACATCTTAATTATTTCTGTAAAAATGTGCAATAACTTTAAATTGAAAGTATTGATTTTACCCTCTGTGTTGTGCCCCAGTTGATGCTAGCCAGTATTTGTTGGGCCATCTGGTTAGCCGGAGAGCCCAGCGCCGTTGATAGCAGCCATTGTCTCACAACAGTCAGATCTTGGTCTGTGGGTAGCCATGTCTCCATGGGTAGACCCTTGTACAGGTATATGCCCATCTGGAGAAAAACATATCAACATTGAGAATTCCCTGTTAGGTTAAAGAGCCAAATGCTCTAGATATCATATTCAGTGTCTCACAATAGCCATGGGTAGCCATTTTGGTCTGTGGCTAGCCAACTAGGTCCATTAAAAGACAATTATACATTGGAAGACTCTTGTATGAGCAAAGCCGTGTAATCACAATCTCAAAATCCCATGAGTTATACAAGTATGTACTTTAACATTGAAGATTGACAGCTGCATGCTTCTAAATATCACATTGTAAAGGGTAAGATTTGTTTAATGCCATAATGATGAACACAAAAGCATTTTAGTAGCAAACATACATACCATTGTTTTAAAATCTACTTTCAACATTCGATTAAGAACCATTTTCCTGTCGTAGGTGATAACCAGTACTTATAATAATATAGACGAAGCTCCAACTGGGGTTCAAACCCATGACCTTCTGACCCCATATCTGATAAAGTAACAACTCAGCCATCATTAATGAATAGGGAAAGGATGGAAACAAATATAGCTTGAATATAAACATTTTTATGTCATTTTAATGACTTGCTGAACACATTTAAAAGCAAGAATGTAATTCACTTTTATCATGCATCATTGGGCTGATTTCATACTTGGATGTTTTAAAGAGTACCAACCTGTCCTAGCTTGTCCAGGTACTCATTCACATGTTGGGTGAGTACTGACAACATGAAGGGATGACATGTGACTACTGCACCTAGCAACTCCCGGCCCATCTTGGAACAGAAATCACGCGTCTCTGTGCACACAAATGATACCTGAAAATATGATTATGATCAATATTATATGCATACTAAATATAGGCATGCATTACAATATTTTTAATTCAGTCTTTAAAGCAACTGTGCACCAGATGATCAATTTGCAAGAAAAAAAGAAAATTGTTGAAAAACTGTCATAAACTTGGTATTAATGTGTACAATGCATTGAAACTTACTAACTGAAGTACCACTTAGTTTACAATTTATTTAAGTTTAGCAGTTATTTCGTATTTTTCCATTAAAAAAGATTACTGGGTATGTCTACCTAGTAGAATTCATTCCTTATGCATGATTGGCTAGTCGGTGTTATCACGTGATATTACCGAGTTAGGTGTATAGCTTTATTATGTCATCTGATTAGAGTAAGCCGTCGTAGCTCAGTGGATACGATGCTGGACTGCAATTTTGGCGACACAGGTTTTTTACATTTTGGTACTTTTTTTTACAATTATGATATCAAAGCATAACACATTCTATTTAATAATTGTCCTGAGATTCGTTACAGAAAAAAACTTTTTTGGTGCCAATCTGGTGTACAGTCCCTTTAATAGCACATCATTTAACTATTAAACCAAGGGAACAATTCATGAACCAGTCAAAAAGTCAACATATTGAATAAAAAGACTACAAGTGTCACTGAAAACGAGAGTGGCATTCATTTTTGTAGAACTCAGAGTAATTTTTGTCATCACGTTGAGGAGGTAGACCTCATATCATTATCACTGAGTGGGTTTAAATGTGTTAAACAATACTTACCTCAAACACTGCAAGTGTAACCGACTCTATGAAGCTGACATCCGCTGATGTACAACACTGGGTCATGTTGGTCATGGCATTGAGAAGGTAAACTCCTTCTGTCGGAGGCACTCTCTGTAGGATATCTGACAACTGACTTCTACAGTCAATGTCTGAAATTAGCAGGGTGAACATAGGACATAAGGTGTAACCATATCAACATGTTCATTAAATTTGCATCAGTACAAGTGAAGGATAACAATCTTAAGTATAACAAGATAATAATTATAACATCCACATAAGCCATTCAAGGTCTAGGCATTTTAATTTATGTAAGAAAAACAAATCTGGTTGCATGTAATCCATAATGATTAATAAAGATTGAAGTAATATGAACAATACCCTAGAATACCCTAGAAAGGAATAAGCAGTGCAGGTTCATGCTCAGATAGCTTAAGATTAAAATTGACTGAATTACAAATAAGTGCTTTAAACAAGTTGAAAAGAATTTAGTGTAAAAGAAATGGAAATGAAGCAATATAATATATAAGCATGAAGGTAGGAGTATAAAGTTTGTGAATGCAGTTAGAATAAGCACACTGTATACAAACAGGGAACAAAAATCATACCATATGATGCATTCACACCTAGCAGAAGCAAATCAAAATGGAAATTAATCATAATCGCCATATGATAATTGATAAATATTACCAACACATAATATCTGAAATTTATTTGCAGTAAAGTCATTCACAGCGCACACAAATAGTTTTATCAGACTAGTATTAAAGCACTTTCATATCTGTCAAAGTACACATCCAAATTATCTACCCTTCACATAGCAGATGCACTCCAGTTGGAGGTATGGAATTGATGTCATAAGCTTGGTAATCTAACAAATGCTGGTGCAGCAGCAATATTAATTGGCAAGGATAAGAATATTTTTTAAATGTGCAATGGATCAATACCACTTCACTTACCCTTTACAAAGCTGATACACTCTCCAGCGGGAGGTATAAAAGTGGTGTCATGTGACTGATCATGTGATCCATCCTGGTGCAGCAGCCATAGGATTCTCCACATAGTTCCCTTGGAGATGGAGTTGAATGGCATGTCAGCTATGTACTGCCAGGATCCCAGTCTGGAAGGCAGTAACAGAAGTTCATTATTATGCAAATTCTCTGAATATGTGAAAATATTTGTTTACAATATTAAGAATGTCATGTTAAATTTAACTTTTTTAGATTTTCTTTGGCATTCACCTAACAGTTTCATCAAGACCACTATCTGCTCACCTGTGGGACATATGTATAAGGTTAACAGCTCGTAGAAAGAAAGCATCATACTCCACTTGTAACTTCTGCAATGCATGACCAGTCAGTACCCCTTTATTTGATGACTGAAAGTTCTGCCAGTGGTCGGTAACAAGTTGAACACACTGTCTGCAAAAAGCAAGTAAAAATTACGGTATTGCATATACTTAACAAAAATAGTGCACATTTTACACAAAATAATAGATTGATTAAACTTTCAAATTGTTTGCGTGAAAATCAACAAGAGCATAGCAAGCAGATAACAGAGCTCATCTGGTTTTCTCTCTTGAAAAGGAACTTCACCCATCGATTATTAAAGCCAATCTTGTAAGCCTTGCTACACATGTCTATATTGTCTCTGGTAACTTTGGTACTAAATTTCGTTGGAATACCTTAAAAGGCTTGAGTTACGACCAAGGTTATAGCCTTTGCACACCAATTATGCAAGACCCGACACCAAGTATATCACATTACCTCAACTATTTGTCCGAGAAAAAACAGACTAGTTGATAAAAACAAAGACTAAATTGACTTCACATCTAACAGCTCCTTACCTTATCATCCTGCCCAATCTCTTATTCAGCTGTTTAAATCTGGCCATACTGTAAGTTCTAAGGCCAGTCCCCAGTATCTGTACGAGGCATGTACTAAACGCAAACACTCTGTACATTGTTGACTCACTGGTTAAACCAATGTCATACGTGAAAGAGTCTGAAATATTTAGAGGCAATAATCATGATTTGACACAAAATATATGTTCAGATTATGAAGATACAGCTAATGCATTCATTACAGGGCCATTCAATTTCCTCGTCATTTCTATTGGTTGCTCAGTGATATTGACAGTGGAAAATACTCTACAGCTGAAGAAAAAAATTATGCTTAACAAGCTTTACTTCTGTGGAATTAATTTAACCATGGAGCAATAAAATCAGTTTGTCAGCACCAGTGTATGTATGTAGCATCCTTTTTATTTGAGCTTTAATGAAGCTAACTAGGTCAAACAAGCTTAAATTTAAATAGACACTGTCCCATAAACTTATTCAGTACCAACTTATCTATCATGGCTTCTGTCAATTATTACCTTATAATATTATAGATGTTAATTGCATAACAGCATTTGCAAATTCCTAAAGTCATAGGTTCTATTGAATTGACATTAATGCAGAAAGTTACAAAAGCTAAGTTTCATGTTATGTTGAAGTCATTACCATTTACAAGTTTTTCTGAGCATCCTAATGACACCCAAGGCCATGGCAATACTTGCTCTCTCCATAAGAAACAAACTAACAAGTTTAAAACACAAGGGTACAAACTTGGTTGCTGAGCTGGATCTATGAAGAACACATGTCTGTATATGGCGGCTAGGGACAGCTGTCGGAGAATGGCCACAACATCATTCTCATGGAGATACAGCCACGAGTTCTGGGGGTCATCATCCTAGATAATGATAATCATATTGAACATTTTATTGCCTTCAAAGACATTTTTTTTTAAATGCTAAATTCTATACAGCATCTTCAACCTCATTTCCTTAAAAAGCTATTTTTTTTATCTCAGAAAATAAATAAATTGGAACTTACTTATTTTTAGAAGGAAATGTTTATTTTTAGAAGGAAATGTTTCAATTCAGTCTTTTTCACAATATACAGTGGTCAAAATTATCACAAGCCCGCTAGCCCCGCACTGGCAAAATGTCTTCAGGGCTTGCTCAAATTCTGAATTGTATGTAGCAAGGCTTGTTAAAAAATTTGATGCCTAGCAATAGAACAAGAATTTAGGCTTTTTTCATCCAAAAAGTCTCATTTCAATGAATTAATATACTGTCAGTATACTGAACAGCTTGTATAATCATTTTAGCTTGTACTTTATTCAATAAGACCTTTAAACTTTAGGGAAAAATTTAACCATATTTTCACTTGTACCAAGATGAATTTGTCATCTTGATTTGTCTGTACCATTCATTTGATTTTAGGAGTTTATGAAAAGCTGCAAACACGCCCTACCTCATCCCCATCTTCATCCACCAGTACCCAGGAAATATTCTTGTTATCACGCCCTGTCTGTACCAATTTCTGCATCTGGCACATGAACTCATTCCGGTAGCTGTCAATATTACAAATTTAATTTAAAAAGCATCGTTTTTATATATAAAGACAAAAAGGTCTCTCATTATTTTTATGAATTTTGCACCAAAGTTTTCATTTCAGTCTACGATTATTTCAAAACAAAATTATGAACTCATGACCGGTCACCAGTTGTCATTTAATTACATGTTAGCAGTTGAGCAAAGACAGGATTATAGTATTTTAAATAATTATAGTATTTAAAATTTTGAAGCACATGACAGGATTTCCTGAAAATAACTTGCCAAACAGCCATGGCCATGTCAACAAACAGGAGAAGCCCTTCATGGGAGCCTGTTTTACTGAGGATGGGAGGGGCCTGTACATACACGAAGATCCTAATAACCAAATTGGTAAAAGGGCATCAGACAGGGCTGCAATCACATGGTCTAGTTGGATGTTACCAATCATCAGAAGCCCTTCATGTGGGTCTTTGTTACTTGGGATAGGAGGGATCTGTATATAAGAACTTAATTATCTAGTGGATATTAGGACAGTAGACAGAGCTACTATCACATGGTCCAGTTGGGTGTTACTAAACATAAGAGGCCCTTCCTGGGGGTCTGTGTAACTCAGGATAAGAGAGGCATGTATATAGAAGGAGGCCCTAATTACCTGGTGGATATTAGGACAGTAGACAGAGCTACTATCACATGGTCCAGTTGGGTGTTACTAAACATAAGAGGCCCTTCCTGGGGGTCTGTGTAACTCAGGATAAGAGAGGCATGTATATAGAAGGAGGCCCTAATTACCTGGTGGGTATGAGGACAGTCGACAGAGCTGCTATCATATGGTCCAGTTGGGTGTTACCAAACATCAGAGGCCCTTCCTGTGGGTCTGTGTTACTGGGGATAGGAGGGGCCTGTATATACATGGAGGCCCAGGTTCCTATTCCAGAAGGACACCGCATGATATGATTCAGGATGAAAAGATGGTCCTCAAAAAAGCCAACACGGAGAAGTGGTGCAACCTAGGAAATATATATCATGTTAAACAAAATCTGTCTCAAAAATCTTCTTAATAAAGAATGTCTTACAGAAAAAAATATCACAATTTATTTACATTTTAAAATTTAAGAAATTGGGAACATTACTTAATTACTGTTTGGCACACAAGGAATTTGTTATAGAACTTACTATTTGTATCTAAGTTTTCAGCCAAACATGAATTATTAACATTACATCTCTAACATACCAGTCTTTCCGTCCAGATCTGAAGGTTTTTCACCATTTCCTCATCTTCTATAGGCTGTCGATGGAACACAAACAGAACCGAGATACAGTCAAGCAGTTTCTCCACCTGGTGTCTGACATTACGACTCTGATGATCACAACCTGGAAATATTGTGCAGATATGTATTTCAGGAATTAACATATACATATAACTCACACTGTTGGCAATCATGTTATGGACTGTTGCTTAAATCACTGTGAAGAAAGAGCTAAATTTAGGAAAATGTATTTTTAATAAAGGAAACATTAACACTAATCAAAAGTATTCCATATATTGCAGGAATTATCAATAAACAGGTCTGCAGCAGTGGTCTAGATTAGCCCTGCATTGGTTAGAGAATTAGAATTTATGACAATTCATCAAAAGGTCTAATTTCACTTACTGCATAGTTTGGTCAAGTGGATCAGAAAACAGTGTTGTTATCACCAATAGGCAGCCTATCACTATCTTCTTATGCTTTATCATTAAACTTACCACTGACAGGAAGGTTTTTCGGGATGTCCATGAGATCTGGTGAGTTGGCAAACAGGTCATGGATGTAGGATTCCACCTGAAGCCTGAAAGCACATGTACACAAATACAGCATGTCATGTTTAAACACAACAACACTTTTAACAAGAAAATAACACAGAATACTTAAGTATGCTAATGATGGCGATTATAGTAATCAAAATTGCTGAAATCATTCCAATTCAACACAGGGAGAAATGCAAGTATCACATCTATAGGTGTATAATGGCCTTAAAAATTGACTGTGTGTTTATAGCTGATGAAAATTCAAAGTAATGTCCATGATTACCAATCGCTGTAAACAATTTGTTACTATAACTGCAAGCATAAAAGCCATTGAATTACATGTTTTATAGAAAGCTATATTTCTAATTGCTTATAAAATAAACCTACACCAACTTTATAATCATAAAAATGTTCATTAACCATTTCAATGCCATAGTCATACAGTACTGTTAAGACCAAACTTGACAGTTAGTGAACTTCTTGTTCACTATCAGTTCACCATCAGTGCACTTCGTAGTGCACTAGGGTAAGACAAGGGGAAGACTAGGGAAAGACTAAATGCAGACAAGGGGCTGACCAGATAAGGTTTATTCAGTCTATAATAAAGGCTATCTTTACAGTGAAACTTAGAATGATGGGTGTAGTTTAAACAGATGTTTTAATGTTAATTAATTTATAGAGAATACTTATAATCCATTTGGATCTTTCATGTAAATGATATAGATTTATTGAATTAAAAATCTGATGTTTTGTAAAAAAGAAATTGTCAAACAAAGATATTTAAATGTTTTTTGTTTTCTTTATTAATATGCATTGCATTATTTTGATATTAATTGATAGGTATAATGATATAACTTTGGTTCTGGGTTAAAGGATTTCATCTTCAAACACTTATTGAACATAATGATGAAATGAATTCATAAGCCTTTATTTTAACAATAACAATACATTTTACAAGGATATAATGAAGTTGTTCGTTATTTAAAATAGGTAATCCTCAAGGTTCATACCTTATTGTTCCAAGCTCAAACTGTGAAATTGTTGTGCCATTGTTGATTCATTCAAAGGTTATAAAAAACAAGATTTTCTTCCATCTATTCTTAAACTTATAGTTTTATGTTTATTTTTGTTTAACAAATGTATTGTGATTTAAGGTGACAGCCTAACAGCAATCATTATCAAATAAGTACAACATTAATTATTATAGTACATTTTCTAAATTGTACCCAGATTTATTGATTGCATTTCTAATTTGAAACACATAATAGATAAACATATATTTTAGAAGTTTTGTATAATTGGTTCCCCTGCTTCATTACTAAATGAAATACTATCCATTGAAGGCTACACTAAGCCTTCTTTAAGCACCCCCCCCCCCCCATAGTACACAATTCTGTGTATTGATCTTTATCTTTATTGCCTCCTGCTGTCTTTTAAATCTCAGATCTGTCAGTGATTGACTTACAGTTTCATTTTGATAACTTTTTAAATCATATTAAAAGCATTATAACAATGCTTTAGAGTAAGAATAAGACTAATGTTAGTTATTATTAATAATATCCCATTTATATGATTTATATCCTACAACATAAATGTAATGTTACTTTATTTGTTTATTATTTACTTCTCATCAGTCAAATTAATACATTGGCTATGCACATATTGTTTATGCAAGAATTGGTTGTGTATTAATAGGACAATGCTATTTTCTACTCTAAATGGTGTCACCTCCAAATGGCCCCGAGCCAATAAACAAATACACAGGAAATTGGCCCCTGCAATGACACTAGTGCAATAAACAAGGGATACACAGCAGAGAATTAACATGACAATCTTCTTAAAACTAGGCAACTCAATATTTTCTTACGAATTTGGTTTTAGAGAAGAGATGTTAACAACATATATTTTTTATAAAAGATGGAAAATAGTTTATATTTATTAATTATATTTTGCAATTGCATTATAAATTTAAAAAAACACACTATTTCTTTAGGACACTTTTCATCATTTGTTAATCAAATTGTTAAGAGTAGATATATTTAATTTTAACCATGCATAACATGTATTTTAACATCAAATAGTAAGTTTAATAGAACTCATATTCATTGTAATGCCTGGTTAATGGTTGGATGCATAGGATAATTCCCTTTTTTTGTCATTTTTAAGTTATCACAGCAGGGTCCCTGATACTTCCTGTGTATTGTTTATTGTCCCGACCTATTGGGGCTAACATTGTTACAATGGGTAATCTCATTACAAAAGTATGAATAAGCATTTTATCATTTTCTAAACATTCAAAATTAAAGCCTGGTTAGTGGGCCATTTGGTAGGATAATTCCCGTTAGTGCTCTTTTTATAGATAAAGATAAATAGATACATTCAGTATCAAATGCTCAAACTAGGCTTTTAAGATGTTTATTTATGAAAAGTAATGAAATTAATCGTGAATATAGTTACGTAACATCTATACAGGAAAGTTACAGACAATTGCAATATCATCTAGATTAGTATTTATAAACTTTTTGATGAAGTTATAATGTAATGCATATATGAAAAATCTGTTTCTGAAGAAATAGCCTGAGCTTCTATTTTTAAATCTAATTAAGGCAAGGTATTTTTTTTCAACACTGCATGCATTTTTTTCTACTTTTAAATTACAATTACCTTTTTTATCATAAGCATTGGTTTTGCATTCACTGTTTGAATATATAATAGTGCTGTTCACTTATTTACTAAGGATTCAGAATTATTACTTTGTAATCACTAATTGACTTTAATTAAATGTCTGAATTACCAAAACAAATGTTTGGATGTTACAATAGTAGCACAATTATATTGATAACACCCCTATTTTCAAATATTGGCTTACAAAGAATATTTATTGGATTTATTTAAGAAATGTTTTATTCTTATTTCACCTACATTAGAATTAAAAAGTTGACAAATATGACCAGTAAATGCTGGGTAGAAACCCATTGTCTTTAGTTACTGGCCCATTAAATGATGATCATCATAAAGTCATCAATAAATGCAGTATACTAAAATGTTTCATCACAAGTTAATCTGCTAGAGGAAATGATCTTATCAGTTAAATTAAATCAATATAGTAAGGCCAATCTGAGTGGACCAGGAAAATCTATACTGGCTTATCTAATAAACTACAGACTACATTAGTTTATCCTTAGTGCACAAATTGTTCACTACTAGTGCACTCCTAGTGAACAAGAGTGTAAAGTTTGGTCTTAACAGTACTGTACTTATGCCACAGCCGGAAAATACAACAGACTGTGAGGCCTCCCATTTATGGAAGTATTTAAAATACTGTTTACATACCTTGAGAGTTGAGCGGAGTAAGAGTGCAGAGACAGCTCATTCTGAATGGTTTCTTGGATGTTTTTCAAGGCCATGGTCATACAAGACAGGGCGTTAATGTCCAACTTTGCGGATTCGTACAAGTGAGATCCCTGACATTTGTAACCATCACCACATGTTCCCTGGGAATAAAACAGACGTATCAGTCAACTTTTTCAGATGAAGTTATTATGTTTCTATATACTCTCCATTGTTGCACAATAGAAAATCATTTTCAAACATTTTCATTTAACTGCCTTTCTAGAAAAATAATACTAATTTCCAAATAAACTCAGATTTTTTTAATCTGGCCATGCAAACCCATTGTAATGAAACATTGTTCTTCAGCACATTTAATAAACAATAATTTGTTAGCCTCTTAATGCACTACCAAGGAAAAGATTCTGAGGTGTCATTAGAACAGTTACTCCCAAGCTTCCAAGAGCTTTCTTCGCTCATCAATTTCCTGACTAGAAATGCTCTTTGGAACTCAATACATTCAAGGCCTAATTCTAGTTATCCTTATAATTTAGTATTCAGCATATTTTTCATCAAAAAAACCTTTACTAGAAAGATGAATACACAATCCAGGCCTGTAGTGCAATTTTCCTTATTCATAATTGCATCTGTTTTACTAGATACGTTCAACACCCTCTTACTCATTCTGGCAGCCATTTTATCAGTCTTTTAATTGAGATTCCAAAATGACTATAAAAGGAGATCAGTCACTGAATGAGTCAGCATATAAAATTCTATTATAGCCAAGATAATCTCGATTAAACGCAGTGCATGTGCATGAATAAGACTCCTCTCTTATACCTTAATATTGGTGGTACAGGTCTCTGTTATCCAAACGTCTGCCTGGTTCTTCGTGTACTCTTCCTGATAGGTCTGTATTGTGGCCTCACAGTCTAACAGATGGCGTCGTGCTCGTTGGTAGTTAAGTAAGATCTCGTAGAACTCGTGCTTTTCTTGTTTCATCTCGCGCTGAAGAATTTCATAAGGCCATACCAAATTGATTCTGCATGAATGTTACCCATCAGGTTACAATTTCAAAACCTACCTTCCATGCAGGAAAAAAAAAAAACAGCTAGAAAAACAAGGCTATTATCCCTTTTACCACAAGGATACAGTGACACAATCGCATGACACGTAACATACACATCATAAATAAAAACTATAGAATTGTTTCTGTCATATCAATATTGCCAATACAATCTACTGAATAAAGCAAACATGTACCAGTATCTATTGCAAATTTAAATAGGTCTAGTTTTAGATAGAGGCTTATTGTTATGCGTACCTGAATAAACTTGTCAATGTAAGCCTCATTATTCTCCAGTTTAACATTATAATACAAAGATTTCAGCTGTTCACTGGTCAAAGGTTGTATTTCATCCTGTCTTTGAACTCGTGGAGCCACATGTTGATGAGCCTGACCAGTGTCTTCATAATGAGGGGCAAGAGGCCTACTCTCCACAAATGGAGGAGCTGGAATTGTCAATATTGCTAATAGGATAACGATCTTATTTTCACTAGAGTATAGACATTTACCTTGATCATTACAAAATGTATGTTGTTTCATCAAATTTCATCGGTACCATATTATAAATTACTAAAAATACTGCATAAAACATAATTGTTTTTAAAGAATTAAAATATTCATACCCACTAATTATAAGAAACTTATGCACCAATCTGTTGTAACCATGGCTTCCCCTGGTCCAGGGATATACTGGCCATAGCAGGAGAGAAAGTGGCCATGTTATTACTTTCCAGGTGGCCCGCAGTGCCAAGTGAATGCACTGGTTTGATTTTCACGCCGAAAATAATGGGAATGTGCCTTATCTTGGATGTCCCCTGGGTGCTGGGACATTTGGCGGGGAATTTACCAGCAGTTTGTCCCAGCAGGGTGGGGAGGGGGGCGTTGATACAATTGACTGGTGCATTAGCAGCAAAAAGACTAACCTGATATTATCTCCCTTGATTGAGTATCTGTAATTTTCTGCTCTGATGGCTGATGCTCTTTAACGCTTGGTGGTGGAGCAGAAGCATCTATAATCCGGGGGTTGTAGGTTTCCACTGGTTGTGTCTCAGATGGAGATTCTAGTTGTGCATCATCTTTTAATTCATCAACATTTGTCTCAGTGATTGGAACATCTAATATGTGTATCTAAAATATGAAACATTGGACCACTTGGGTAAAATGCACAAAACGTTTTTCAGATTAGTTTAAGGGTATGATTGTATTATTTCAAACCACTTGCTAAAATTGCTTTGACACATTTGGGCTATAGACAAAATCAAAATAATTTCAAACACTAATTTTACCAATGAAATACCATATCATGCATGAATTTGAAAAATATACACTTTTGTGTTGAACTTTATTTTGGATGTGTGTCAAGTTTAAGTAAACCAGCAAACCTGTTGCTCTTCCTTCATAAATTGTTCCAGCTGCTCTGATATGTCAGGGTACAGCTTGCAAGCTGGCTGTTCCTCATGCACTCCTGAAATTCTCTCAGTGTTAATGTCAGGTTCAGGATTAGGCTGTTCTCTTTCCACTTCTTCTGGCTCTATATTTTCACCTACTGCATCTTCATTTTTGTTTTTCATTAATACATCTACACAGGTTTCACCAGAACATTCAACCAAAGGAGATGTAGCTGTCACATCGTTTTGATTTTCAACCTCTTTTCCAATATCATTGGTTTCCTCACACTCAGTCTTTTCTTCTGACTCTTTATCATTCTCATTTTCTTCTTCCTGTGTGTTTTCTGCTGTAAAAGCAGTATCATTGTCATTTGTTTCAGCTGTCAATACTTTACTTGAAGCATTGTCTGAAATTTTAGCTGAACCCTCTGCAACATCAGCTTTATTTGCTTCTGTAACTACAGTTACAGCTGGTTTTACAGTCTCTTTTGGTTTTGTTTTTATGTCTGGACTTTCTGTAACATCTTTTAAAAGATCTGCAAAATCTGGAATATCAGGAATGCCCTCTGCTATGTCTTCATTCTCTGATCTCTTCTTCTTGATCTGAAATGTGAGGGAAACAGAATAAACATTGAGCAAATTGTGGTAACTGCTCCTTAAAGCTGCACTCTCACAGATTGACCATATTGACAACTTTTTTTTTTTTGTCTTGGGATGAACCTATCTTTGCGTAAAAAGCTGGAAAACACTGATAAAATACTGGTGACAAATATCAGATCAAAGTTTTTAAAACATATGTTTGAAAATTGAAGTTTTCTAGCTAAAAGGGTTACTTATTTTTTTTAAACGCTTTAAGAAAATGAGTTCTTCAGCATAAAACATCAATTTTCGTACGTAAACTTGTAAAACCGCAATCTGAGCTTTTGTCAGCAGTCTTATATCACTTGTTTTCAGACCTTTACACAAAAATAGGCTCATTCTAAGACAAAAAATTAAAAAGCTGTCAAAATGGTCCATCTGTGAGAGTGCAGCTTAGGTGGAAGGTAAATATTACGTGTTTCAGATGTAACCTTCCAGACTTGTGATGCACATGAATTCATTATTTTTTTTAAATTTCAAATGGCTTTCAGAGAAACAATTGTGTAGAGAATTAACTTCAGAATCTGATTTTATTGATCTGTTTATTTAAGAATTAAATGAGATGCAAAGCGAACATGGTTTTATCGCCAGTGTTGTTAAGCCTGCTATGCTTCTTCTGGTCCTGCCATATGTGTTTTTTCTATACCAGGTATATATTATTCCAAGCCATCATCAAGTCATGTGTATTATAACCCCAACATTCTTTGCAACTCATCAAGTTATTCAGTTATTGAACAGTTGAAGGCATTCTCATTGTTTAGTTGCCAATCAGCTGATCGCATTTTTGTAACTGCGCACAACATATATTTTACATAACAATGTAGTTATGACACATTTTATATTTACGGTATGTTTCACTTGCAATAATAAAGATATATTCAAAATGACAAGTGAAAAGTAACTTACTTTCTTTTTGCGTTTTTCTTGCAAGACTTCTGCCATTTTCTTTATTATCATCACATGACCTAAGTTGGAACACCTTGGTCTGAATTTTGACAGCCAGTTTTATTTTGCTGACGATTATGCCGACAAAAACGAGATAAACTAATTCACCCTGATAACATACATGATACTGGGTATAATGATGTTGCAAATTGCTGAAAACTTGGATAAAATATGTTTAAATCGTGTTTCTTCGATTTGTCATGTTTTGGGAGATAATGTAAAAATTATGTTAATATAATTTTTATATATATCCCTCTATAACTCAAAAAGTAGTGTTCATTAACATAAATATTATAAAACTGTCCTTTAAACGTGTATATTTTCACTTCGGGAGGGAGTATCAACACTGGGTTATACTCTTATAACACAATAATATCACGTAACTTTTTCATTGGATGAGAACAAATAAAATACAAAGTTTAATGGCCTCCTTTTTAAGGAAATTAATGTACATGAAAACATGAAACTGTAAATTTATATATGTATACATACAAACGCATTAGTCTCTTTATAATTAAGCATTAAACACCAACGTAGTCAAATAATAAGAACTTAGCACTGCTAGATTGTGGTCATTTCTGCCCAATAATGTTAAAATCTGACCATGAATGAGAAAGAATTGGACAGGGCAAAAACGGGACGGACGGACCGACCAACAGACGGTCTGAAGGACCCACGGACGTGACGACGTACGTGATTCCTACATAGCCACCACTTCACTTTGTAAAGCCGTATTATATTAAATATCCGCAAGGATGGGCTAATTTTGACATTTTTTCAGTATCTTAACTATAGTGAGTAGATCGCTAAATTGAGAATTTGTGAAAGCTAAACAACAACAACAACTACGGTGGCTGATTTCTGCTATTTCGTGATTTAATATATTCGCGACATCGAAACCCACCCCATGTCGGGGCGAAAATGCGCTAAGTGGCGGGGCGAAAATTCTCTAAGTAGCGGGGCGATAATGCGAAACTGCGCAAGTTTCGGGCGTAAATGCAATTCTATATATCAGTTAATCATGTGTTCCGTTCAAGCAGTCTCATATAGAATTTCTGATTTTTAATGTCATGTATCTATTATATTCAAATTTTCGTGATGTCATTGCAGAATTTATGTCGTATTCAAGTATTGACACCGTCTTGTGATTGCGGCCAATAGACACTGTTCTATGAATGCGCAGCTTTACTTCGCTGAAAAATCCCGATGTTTGATCCATCCAAAGTGATGCAAGTTTGCTACAACCAGCCACACATTCACTCAAAATTCTTTCTTAGCTAAGGCACTTTTATAATAAATACAGCGAATTCTTGAAAAATGTTGTCCCAAAATTCTGCCAGAGAATGCATACAAGCCTTTTCATCGCCTCATGCAAATATTACTTTCCCATTTGACATATTATTGATTTCTATTGAAATTTTGAGAGAGAAAAGACCTAGTGTCCCTGATCTCTGTACTCTTGCTTAATTTTGACTTCTTCATGCATCCCTTCCAATTTGCCAAGGTCAACGGCAGTCTGTCCCGGTTCACAACATTGACGGTCTTCACCACATTTGTCAGATTGCAATAGAAACTACAAAAATAGCCATCCGAAATTTGGACCATGATCCGTAGCATACGGATCAAGGCCTAAACAAACCTTCAGCCCGTGACACGCAACGTCACACGATCAACCAAGTTTCCGTCTTTGGGTTATGACATTGACAGGGTTATCAACAAAATTATGTAGTTTAACATTGGTCTGCAACTCAATCTGATTAATGTGTAGCTGGATAGCTCATGTTGCTTTACATGAAGTTATACAGGTTAAGTTGAGATGGAATGCTTACTCATTTCTGTTATGAGACTGTTTGCTTTTTCTGTCGGATTAAAACATTGTATTTTACTTGTACATGTCATAGATTAATTAAAAATTAATCAATGATTGTAATCATTATACATACTTTTTAGTCCAATTAAATACATGAATAAATTCACAGTGTACACACATAATATATTAAGTGTATCTTAATGGATTTGAAGACAAGCATTTTAAACGCTTTATGGATTATGTAGGAAAGGTGAAACCAAAACTCAAATGATTGTTAAATATATTTAACAATTTGGTTTAATATACATCGACTCGATGGTATCATATAAAAGGAGATTCCTGGCTTATAACTCTGCTACAAATTCGAAAAGGTTTAATGTAAACTGGCTGAATGTTCCATTCCTCTTAACACATACATGTACTTGTAAAACATAATAAGTGACAAAATAACCCGATCTGTGTTAATGTCCAATTTAAAGTACACGGTAAACGAGTTCATAACGATCGCTTTAATCAAGTTAATATTAGAATATTCGAATACCGATTTTGACATTCGAATACCAAACGTTTGATTGAATATTTGAATATTCGTTTGCATCCCTACTTTAATGATTTGACAACTATAACACAAGGTTATGAACGGCGGGGAATCATGTTTCGAGTTTATGACGTCGACGGAATGCGTCAACTCCGAACACGTTGAGTGTGAGGATGCGCCCTCAATCCGCCGGTGCTTTTAGTGAAATTCCAAATGTCAAATGTCTGTTGTTTATCATGTTTTGGTTTACAGAAGATAAGGTCAGGTCAGCTATTCTAAATACTGATACCAGTTCGCTGGAAACACAATAAGAAACAAATAAGTACAGGCATTCAACTAAACAAATACCATCACTATGCATGGGCACTAACTGGACACTAATTATTCATTATGATACAGTATACACTCCTTTTTATAAGTACAGTTGCTTAAAATATTAACCACCCATTACCTTAACGGTGTTCACTAACATGTCGAGACTGGCTTGATTCCGCATTCTAGGGCTTCACTTCCAATGTAAGTGTGTCATTGCGCCTTCTCCGTTGAATATGATGTATGGCCTCGTATATGTTCTAAAGTTAACTAGTACTCTGCGCATGCTCCCCAATAACCCGCTGGGGAGTTGCATCTTAACTTTCTATTAACTTATTAATTTGAAAAAAACTAGAGTGCAGGTTTATACCTAGTCTATTCCTAAATGGGAATAGTGGTCTCCTCCACTCATCTACATGTAACTACATTTAATTTTGAAAAACCAGAGTGCAGGTTTATACCTAGACTTTTCCTAAATGGGAAGAGTGGTCTCCTTCACTCATCTACATGTAACTACATTTAATGTACAAGTTTAATACAGATAGTGTTTTACATTCCTTTCTGAGTCTCATATTTTTATCAGACTGGCTTTTAGCATACAAGTAAATAATGTGCATGCTTTTTGTTATGATACTACAGTCGAACCCCGTTGACTCGAACTCACAGGGACTGGTTAAAATACCTCAAGCCTCAGAACATTCGAGCCAAACGGGAATCATTACTTTATGTATAAAGAAATGGGTCCTTTACACCCAGTTCGAGCCAACGGGGTTCGACTGTACAATGTATACTCTTTGTTTATTTATATGTAAAGAGATGAGACGTTGATTAAACAATTGTTTGTTTGTGTGTTTGTTTATTTGCTTAACAGCAAGCTTCATTTGAACGTTGAGCATGTGTTATTTTGCGTTAATGATTATATATATAAGGTTAATATTTGAAACGAACTGTAACTTACTCTGTAATATCTCCACTCATTCTGTGTAAAATGGTCACTATAGCATTGTGACTCACACTATTTTTTTTTTTAATTTTCGCCTTAAATTGTGATTTGACACAAAATGGTTTACATCGTTAACGGTTTTCGCAAACACTTCTTTGAATATGTGGTCAGCAGTTTTACGTCATCAGAATTCCATCTGCATTTTACTATTCTGACGGGTTTACTTTTGTGTGTTTACATTCTTTCGAAAAACCAGATTTTACTGTGAGAAAATAAACCAGTCAAAGAGGTGTGTATGCGGAATACGTTTGACTTATTCGTTGTAGTAATCGGCTACGTCGAAACGTCAAAAATTTCACGTCGTTCTATGTTATTTTTAACGTTGTACTTGTTTTCTACACTGTTTGTACAGATATATAATTCTGGGCCAATATATAACATACAGTAAGTATGAAATGACCGATGTCACGCGCTATTTTTGCTTTAAACGTGCTGTCAAAATATTACTAATTTTAGTGTATGGGTCATCAGTGGTCATGTCACCTGAAATCGCCAGATCATAACTCACTAAGGAATTAAATGCATCCGGCCAGGATCTTAACAATTTGAACTGCCACCGTATGTGTAACAGCTGATTTGAGCTGCTTGTAAATTCATCCAAGTTTATAACATGTTCGACCCCTCCCCTTAATTGCTCTTCGTCTCATTGCTCTGGTAATAAATGCTACTGGAAACAAATCCGAAAATTAAAGATATACATGTATGAATGAATCTGAGTCCCAGATTTGCCGACAATGTGGCTCAATTTTGCTTGTCAAAGATGAATATGAACGTATTTTAATGAATGTGTTAGGCACAACTAACCTTTTATTCAGTGACAATTCAATTCAATCCATATAAGTTTCTGTTTTGAAAACACGGAAATCCCTTTCGCAGCTAGCTGGGGAGGGGGTCTTGATATGAGCCTTTTTGCAAATAGCCTATTTAAAAGGTCAAGTTGCCATTTTCTGTTAAGTCAAAAAAAAATTCAACATCCCTAATTCTAGAAATATTTTTGCTGATTTTTTTTTTGCAGTGAGTTTATGTTGTTAACGAATGATTAGTAATTAATTACCATTTATTACATTATGTTAATAACTATTTCTCATTTATTTGCAAAACGGTGTTTATGTATGTTCTAACAGGGACAGAATCATAGAATTTAGGATTCTAAAAACTTCTGACGTTTAAAAATCCCACTATCCAAATAACCAGTAAGATTTGGCTGGCCATACAACTTGCAGAGATGGTGTTGGATGGATTGTGCAGTTGTTCATTTGCTATTATTTATTCATATTTGAAAGATAAATGGTGACTGATCATTTGAGTTTGGAACAATGTCAACAACCTCAATTACTTGTAGTACATAATATGATAAATTGTTACATTAGCAGGTTTACAATTTAATACAGTGTATATGTTTGCTTGGTTACAGTAAGATGATGTCATGCAATAACAAGGGTGTTGTAAATTTTAATGCAAATATTCTTATACTAGTTTCGGTATAGAAATATTAGGGAAACATAAACATGTATGTTGGTAATGAAATAAAGTTCTCAATAATGGAACTTGCAAGATGTACAGTTCAAAGTTGCATTTCCAAATAAGATATTTAGTCTGGAACATGTACATAAAAATGTAATGGAACAGCCAAAAATTACTATAAGTTAAGCTTTTGATCGAAAATTGTATATATACTTTTAATACAATTTTATTACACTCTAATTTCAGAATTACTTCGAGGTATGTCCAGTACACTGGCTTAGCCTCTTGTACATTCAAATTTTCCCTGGAAAAGCATTTATCGTAAATCATCACCATGGCTACTGCTGGCAATATGAAGGATCCTGCAGTCGCCAAGAAACTGTTTGAGAATCTACAGAGTGACCTGAGGCTGCTGTCTACAGAAGGAAAGAGGAAATATCCAAATGTGAAAGAGGTATTTCATTGAGATTGAGATTACCTTAAATATGTAACTGTAATATTTTCTTGACAACAAAAAGTATGAATAACTCAATGCTGTTTGCAGAGATTTCATTTATTTTTCTGGAAATATATGATAAACATCTGAATTTATAGAAGTACATGTATTATAATCAGCAGAAGAAAGCAAGGGCTTAATGAAAGGGAGATGTAGCTCTATATGGAAATATAAGGGGTTACATCCTTACAATAAGCCCTTGTTTAAGGTTCTTTTTGTTTTGATGATTTCATTTAAAGGTAACAAAACATGAATGATGTACCATCAGTTTTATTTTAGTTTAAGTGTTATGGAATGGTGCTGCACACTGTCCATTTTGGTAGCACCCACCTGCACTCATGGAGACTGGCATGTCCATGTTTTAGCCTTCATTTAAGAATTATAAATGCTTCAGATTGTCAAATATTTCTTTTGATATAAAAAAACCTACACAATATTTTAAATACATACAAACTTTATATATTTGATAATAGAAACCTAGTACTGCTTCAATTAAATACAATACCTAATGTTTTCTGTCAAAATCATGATGTTCAAGGTCTTACAGCCCTATAAATTGTGCCCTTTTCTCACTTAACACCCTGTCCCTCTTCTTCATTTCCCCATCTTTTTTAAAACCTGGCTAAAACCCTACCTACAGCTTTACATAGTAATACTCACAAAATAATTTACATAATAGGTTATAAACAGTCATCATGTAGCTGTTTTAACTCACATCAAACTAGTGTTTAAATGCATTTATTTCGTTTTCAGGCTTCGGAAAAAGTTCAGTTGAAGCTCAGAACCATATCTGCAAAAGGGGACGCCTTGATTACAGGTGAATTGAATGTAGTGTAAATTAGAGAAATCAAATCAAGTTTAACATTATTATTCAATGTGAAATTTGGTTAAAATTTATGTGAGAGCCTTTGGCAAGACAATGTAGTCAATTGAATTTTCTGATTAAATCTTGTATTCATTGTATTTGTAATTTCTATCATTAAAGTATCAGCATACTTAAATGATGTTTTACATATAAACAAATTCCACTATGTGCCAGAAATCGCTAAATGATTAGTTAGTCTGAAAGTACAATTAAACACTTTTGGCTATTGTTTTACCTCTAAATATATGTTAATATGGCCTCTTATCAGTGCAATTTTCTCTATAGAATACACATGTAAAAAAACTGCCATGTTTGATAACTAGTAATGTTTTCAAATAAACAGGCCTCTTCATTGCCCATGTTACTCTTATTGTTTGTAAAGAAAAATGTGTAAGTAAATTTTACTCGGGTTTGGATATTATATAATTAGTTCAACTTTTGTTGAAATCATTGCACTGCTGCATATAGATAGAAAAGTTCTGCTTAAAGGTGTCCAACAAGATTGCCCACCATTTTTTGCAAAGAAAAACCCCCATATTAACTTTTTATTACCGTTTTTGAAAGTTATTACCATAAACGTATCGTATAAAGTGTATATCATTAAATTTGACAATATTTCTGCCAAGAATCAAACTCTGCAAAATTTTGGTAGGGGGAATTGAGGGGAAATTATGTCCTACACTTTGTTTTGATAGTGCTTACAAATACCTTCAACCTCTTGCCATTCCAGGTCTGGTATCATCCAGTGCGGAGATTTTACATCCATTTGTGCTGGGGTGTGAGACAAAGAACGTGAAGCTCATTCCGATATGTCTGACTGCCGTCCAGAGGATGATCTCACATGAAGCAATCTCCATAGTAGGCTTACATTAACTTAATTAAAGCCAAGGTGGCAGTACTGGTCAGGGATGATGATTTGTCTTGTTTTACATAATTATATAAAAAAGAAATTCACAGTTTTACCATTTTGACAACTTTTTCTTTTTTTATCTCGGAATGAGACAAAGTTTGCGTACATATCTGAAAAATAGTGATATCAGACTGCTGACAAAAGACCAGATCATATTTTTTCATATTAACCTTCAAAAATTAATGATTGATGGCTGAAAGCGTTACTAACTCTTTAAAATAAATGCATAAAACCTCAATTTCTGAAGATAAATATGAAAACCTGCGATCAGATTTTTTGCACAAATTGGCTTGTTTAAAGTAGGGATGGCAACGAGTACCCGAGTACTCGAGTACACGACCGAACATCCGAGTACTCGAGTACAAAATCACTACTCGAGTACTTGGAAAAAAATCTATAAAAATCACAAAATACACAATTTACCAACGAAATAACGGATCTGGTTAGTTGACAAGAGGACAATTTACGGTCCCTCTAATCCCGGCTGTGTACACTATTGACCCTAATAAATCAGTTGGGAGTTGCAAACTGTCAGCAAAGGGCCCCTATTTCCAATTATCACTGAGGCCTAAAAAAAAATAATGTCTGATTCGGGTAACCCGACCCTACCTATAAAAATGCGCCAACCCTAACTATTTTTTTCCGTTTCTGAGCCAAAAAAATATTCGTTAGCGAATAGAGAGTTACGAAGGGCGGATAAATGCAGATTTTAATCAGAATTTTTGTTTATTTGATAAAACAAAGTCAGGCAATGACAGTAATGTAGGAAAGACTGCCATGTGCAAGAAAACACTCTTAACTTACGACAGATTTTGAAAAAAAAAATCCTTACCTACTACCTAGAAATTTTGGGAAGGTTACCCTAAACAAACATTTTTTTTTTTGCCTGATGTCAAAGTTTTGATAGCGGATCTTTCACCTACACAATTCTATGGTTTACCAATCAGAGTCCTTTCACCAAACAATGGACGCTAACGAGTAGTGACCGTTACGAGGATTGATTTCTTAATGGCCGTATTTTAACTATTTTTGCAATGATTATCACAATTGATTGGATGATATCTTAAATCAAGAATTATGAATATTAATGAGGTAAACAACAATAATACAGTACAAAGTAATTCGTTTTTTATTTTTTATGTAAGCTATTAATTTTCATTTATTGTAATTATGATTGATGTTCATTATAAATCTCGACTATCTAGACGCTCGAATAAAATCCGGGTTTAACTTTCCAGCTTTATTGTAGATAATTTGCAGTGCATACTTATATGTAAAATAATTAATATGAAATGAAAAAAGACAAAATTAAAAGCACGAAACAGCATTTGTTTTCCTTTTATTTAATTTCCTGTTACAAGTAAATAATGAAAGTCTAATTTAAAGATGAAAATGACCAATAGTACAACCAACGTGCATTATATACGCCATGAACGATACATGTATACATGATCTTGTCTTTCCCAAAAACAAATTCTTTTTTTCCGAGTAATCGAGTACCTGAGTACTCGATCGAAAGATTGTCCGAGTACTCGAGTACCAATTTTACTACTCGTTGCCATCCCTAGTTTAAAGACAAAACGTTGTCAAAACGTTTAATCTGCGAGAGTGCAGATTTACGATGCTCTCTATAAATTTGTTACTTAAAACATATAGTTATAACAATACCTGTTATAATTTCAGAACCACTTATATTTACAGACTGACTCAAATTGTGTTCCTGAACTTGATTCGCTGTTTTAAAGTTTATTGTTGATTTCTTAGGAATATTCAGTGTTCATATAAGTGCTAGTCTGAATGTGTGTACATGGCTTATTTTATCTCTGCATTAACATTACCATATTAAAAACATATAGGCTACTGCCTCATTAACCCTTTAATACTGTAAATTGCCTTAATTTAACATGGTACAATTTTTTGTGATGCCATTATGAAAAGCAATGGTGAATAAAATCTTCTGCTAGGTTTAAAGTCCATGATATACCTGATTCATGAAAAATTCACTAAAAAAGAAACCCTTGTAAAATTAAAATGTTCTACAAAAAATCATATATATGAATACATTAATCTTTTAGACAGCAGCAGATGAGGTGTTGACAATGCTGTGGGGTTTAATGGAGGCAGGGCTAGAGGAACTGAAGCTACTACAGACAGCCATACTGCTTATCACCACAAATTTTGTGGTTCAACATGAGTCATTGTCAAAGGTAATACACAGTCTTCAAACTGGCTGCATATTGGTATAAGCCTTCTGACAGACCAATATTTATATGTATGGTCACATTTTTCAGACATGTGAACTCGACTGGAGATAGTTTAAATGTACTGCTTGTGAAACCCCTCTAAATTTACCCCTTTTGCAAAATAAAAATCAAATTTTTGTTGTCAAATCATAATACACATATACGAGATATATGCCAAATTCGAAAATCAACCTCTCTGGATCCAATTTTACCTCCTTATTACAGTCAGAGTCTGCATGTTCTATGATATAAAATTGTAACAATAACTGTGGTATTTAACTAGAAAAGTCAGTTTAAAATTTAAAATTTGAAAGATTCTATATGTTTTTCTTTTCAAATACAAAATTTTAAAGAATAACTAATTGTTTTATTTTTTCACATTCATTAATTTTGTTGTTGCAAAGCGATTGTCATAATAAATATTGATTAACATCGCGTAACATTTCATTTTGGTCTTTATAGGCAATGGTGTTATGTCTACGTCTACACTTCACGAAAGACAGCACCACCAACAATACAGCAGCGGCGGCCATCAAACACCTTGTCAGCATCGTGTTTGAACGGGTCATTGCCGAGGATAAATTACAACCACAGGGTATAGTTTTGTTTAGCAGGAGCAGAACAAACACCCACTGACGAAACACCTCCCACTCACTATTTTTGTCCACTCTTTTTAAAACCTTTGAGGTTATTTTTACGACCTTTCAAAATCTGAGGGACTGTTTTGTCTGTGTTGTTAAAATAATGAGGGGGGTTTTGTCCACCTATACAAAGATGAGCATGAGTGATGTTTTTGAAAGTTAAAGAGGCTTACTCCCAAAAAAGATGAACCTAATTAATATAATTGTTTTAATTTAACAAAATGGATGAATAAATATCGATAACAATGGTTCTTATGAAGGATACCGTGTTTGATTTAAAACAATTTTGCTGAAATCACAATATTTCTACCTTATGAGATAGTATGATAATAGTTGATTACTGTTAATATTTTAGGACCCACCAGTCAATATTTTATTTATTTATTTATATACACGGTTACAATCTTGCTATCAGTAATTAATATTTTCTGTTATTAAGTAAGAAGTAAAATGTTTATAAATATAACTCAAAATTTATGTTTGTTATACATATGCATGTATTGATTTTAGATATGAGTATTACTATTACATTCAGAAATACAAGAAGAATAAAGAGAAGGGAACAATATCCATACTTGCAAAATATTGAAGTGTTAAAATAATTTGTTAACAAAAACCTATTGCTTGTTTTAGATTTTTGTCATATATCTTCATGTTTCCAGACACATCAATCAAAATATCTGAAGAGGAACTGAAGAAAGGTTCCAGCAATGCTCCCCACTCTTTGAGGCCCTGTGCAGGGGATGCTTACTTGCTTTTTCAGGTACTTAATTCAAATAATGTTTTATGGTATTTTTCTTTTAAACAAGAAAAAAACAGAAAGCAAAAGAAGACTCTTGTGAAATAAAATTGCACAATTAGTATTAATGTCATAGACTAATGTCATTCACTACGAATTGCTCTGAAGCTTTGGGATCAAACACATGACCTTTTGCTCTGAAGGTGGACTGGACTGATATATACATAACAAAACCCCAGTTACATACTGATAAAAAGTTTAGCTCATTTAGTAATACCAGTTTTGACAGGTCTTATTACAAAATGCTGATCTAGATAAGTTTCAGAGATTAAACTTATTTTGTAAGCTTGATAATGACAAAATGTGATGGCTTATAGAAATCAAACTCATTCCCTTTCCAAGATAAATGCCAGTAGTAAGTGTCCATTTTGAGAGGCATTGAGAAAACTGCACCTTGTGGGCTAGAATGTACAACCTCTTGGAGCCTGTTTTATTAAAGGATCTTTCTTGTCACTTCAACATTCTACAATCTGTAGGAACATTACAGGGAGTGGATTTTATTTATTTTCTCAGCTTCATTTTCAACTGAAATACTGGTTTAAATTCACTTTATACAAATAAATAGAGAATTAACCAAATTATGATACTTAGGTGATTTCAGCTTAGGACTAAGATCTTTAATGAAACATGCCTTGGTGCAGAGGTGGTCACCTATATGTCTACCCCACATCACCCTCCATGCTTTGTTTCTTACAGGATCTTTGTCAGCTGGTAAACGCTGATCAGCCTTACTGGCTGCAGGGAATGACGGAGATGACCCGCACATTCGGGCTCGAGTTGTTGGAATCAGTTCTTACTGCCTTCCCATCAATATTCTCAAAGGTTTGTGGAGGGTTTGTTAATTGATATATACTACAGCTACTTGGCCCTTATTTATAAAGCATCTGTTAAAAGAAGTTTGTAATTGATGATTTTTCTTTAACCTAAAATTATCTTTTACAAATAAAGTCATTGAAAGTCTGACAGAAAAAAATCCATTCATTATATCATGTGACCAGTGAGATACCTAAACTAGAAAAATGACTTAAGATTTTTTTTATTATTAATGACTTATGATATGTTATGAATACAGGGCCGCGGGACAGAAGAATCTTAAGTTAAAATTGTACCTTCTCCTTGAATTGAACAATTCCCTTAACCTTTTTTAACTACAGACAGAAAGTATCAGTCAACATGTGACTTAGGTTTAAAATGAAACACCATGTTAAAACATCATTTTTTTCAAGAAATTTAACAATTCAATATTTAACACTTATGTTCAAATGTTATCAAATGTCCTTAAGATGCTTCTGTATTGAGGTCGATGGCTGTAAATGGTAAAATAAGTATTTTTACTATTGAGGTATATATTTTTATTGCAGATTATGTTAACATTCTTGATTATTAAAATAAGGAATATTTAAAGGGAGACAATGATATAATTACGTCAAATTTTAATTTTATCACACTTTTGCGAGTTTTGAAACCTATAAAGTGAAAATCAAAACACAGCATTAGAAGGTCATAAAAAATGTTAAAAGTTGTCTTGTTTACTTGTACTGTATATGCACAAAGATTATATGTTTGATGACTCAACTATTTATTACTTCTTAACTATATTTTAGCATCCAGAGTTCAGTTTCCTGCTGAAGGAGCGTATATGCCCGCTTGTGATCAGGCTGTTTTCCCCAAGCCTCAAGTATCGCCAGGGTGTGCCAACCCCTCCATCCCCCACCGCCCTCGATAATCGACCATTCTTCCCGATCGTGATGAGGCTCCTGCGAATCGTGTCGTCCCTCATACAGTACTACTATGGTCTACTGGTTTGTATTGGTTTCTATAATTTTGCCATCCAATAATGTGATTAAACTTCAAACTAGATATTAATACCATATGGTCATTTAACAAAAAAGCCTTTAACAAACAATTCAGACAGATTGGAAGGCAGAGTAACCTTTTTAGACTGTAATACATGTATGTATCTGAAAATAAGTCATTAATTCAATAAATTTAAGTTACGGTTTTAATATACAATGAAAATTTCAAGCAGATGCTTTACAGTTGTCAAGATCAAACCTTTTTTATCCCAGCAAACAAAATTGGTTGGTCAGTCTGATGACAAAAGTTTATGGAGCGGTTTTTTACATATTTTACACAGTTTAAGAGATAACACTCTGATACTTGGCACACTTGACCCCCGTGATTGGTAGAAGTGCCCTGTGCATTTTTCTTGAATCATTGATAATCTGATCCTTTTCATTGTCCTCGACCAACTGTTGTGAGTTATGCGCCCTTGAACATCAGTTCAACACTTAAGCTCAATTGAAAATTTAAGATTGATCTTGTGGCAAATGAAATAAAAATAGCTTTCCTTTAGGCCAATATAAATTAATTGCTAGTTTTTAATTATTATTTTTTTAAGTAGGGTCGGGAGGTGACATTTTATTTTTATTTTTCTTAGATGACTTTCACCTGTTGAATATGTGTCAAACACATTCGTAACAATTCTTCTTTTTTACATTATGTGAATGTTATATGTTGACACAGTAGGTATGAATAAATTCCATTCCTGGGCAGTACCGGACCGATACGCAAATGCAGACCCTAGTTGAACATTTTTATTTGAGTCAATAAAATCTAAGGAATGGGTGAAAAAAGAGGGGGTGGGCGGTGATAAAAATCTAGCAATTTACTTATAATTGCCTTATAAATTCTTAAACCGTAAATTATAATTTTTATTTACATTTGCCAGAGTTAGGCAATATATCCTGTGTGGAGGCGGTATGCGGGGGTCGTCATGGCTCGAGGTTTGTGATGTTAATGCTCACAAATTCTATTGGTTGATTAAGATGCTCTTTTAAGTGTTTGTAAGAGCTATCAGTTGGAAAATTAGTTCTAAAGATGTTTTTTAAAACTTTATATTACTATGATTCAAAACACTTTTTTCCAGGAGATTAAAATAGCATTGGCCTTTATTTAGGCATCTTGAAAAATTCATGGTACACTAATCTGATGTCACTTTTTTCCAAAAATAATTAGCAAGTTTGCTTTCAACTTGTGATTTTTTCCAGATACAAAACCCAAAGGGGTGTCTTTTATTAGGAAACAGATCTTTTTTAATTCTTCATGATTAAAATGTATTACATGTTATCTTAAATGCAAGAGGTTTAGGAGAGAAACATTTTAAGCCAGAGAGAAAAATTGTTCTCGGAGGTTTTAGAAGGTGGATTATTTTTCTTGGCAGCTGTAAATTTAACTAATTTGTGTTATGCAGACATTTTAGAAGTTGTAGTTTCTCTTTTTGCCAATGAAATATTTGTGAGATACCGAAATACATTGTTACTGCGTTAGGCTAATGTAAACCAGAATTAAATTTTATATTTAGAAAGAAGGTAAAAAAGGCCATCTTCACGTATGTTTGCATATTTGGATCATAATTAGTTTTGAATTTCTTCATAGTCACAATACAGAACTAATTTTACCTTACCCGTAGCATTTGAGACCTGCAAATGTGTAACATACATGTTGGAAAGCCCTTTTATTAGCACAGTCAATCATGCCTTTAAGACATAAACAATTACCTTTAAAGAAAAAAAAGAATGCATTGTTTGTTAATTGTTATTCCAATAAGAGTTTCATGTATTTCAGAGTGTAAGATATAATAATAAGAATTATTTTGGCTTCTCATCAACTTCATTGAACAAGATAAGCCTATAAGAAATGTATATGACTTGCCTAGAAATATCTTGTACACAATTTATAAATGTTTTTAATATGTTCCAAAAATCCTTTGTTAATTATATCCAGGTGTTTCTGACTACGGAGCATTGGATATTTCACATCACTGTTCGTAAAGTTTGTAGAACTGTATAATTATTTTCGATTCCACTGGCCAATCCATGGGTGACATCGCCTGTGAGAATAGCAGTCTTGTTAGGTTGTGGGGCACAGTGCACGGACAATGTAATCCTGGTAATAAGCAGACATGTGAACCTTTGGCAATGACAGAGAGGTAGATTTAGGTCTCAAAAGTGGTAGATTGGGTTCAAAAGCGGTAGAATTTCTAATTCCTTTAATTTTCAGTCAAAAACAATGATGTAAACAAAAACTTGATATTTGATACTATTTTTAGATTTTCGGAAAATACGCATAAAATATGTCATCATGACACTTGTCAAATGTCAGTGTTTTTGATTGAGAAACAGAAGGAATATTACCTCTGCCTTGTAAAAACAAGTGTATTTTCAGAAGAGCTGCTAATAAATCAAAACAGACTGCCAAAAAAGGTCGGAGTGTAAGTGCAGACAACTGCATGTTAATTTTCCCGCCAAAATGTCGTAAAATTTTATACACTGTTGATAATTAATAACACCTTGGAAATGTTGTTTTGACAGTTTTATAATGTCTTTGATGTTTACAAAAATGCTGATTAGTAGGATGCCAATTAACAAAGAATGCTGATTAGTGGTCTCTAGTACCGCACTGGTAACTTGGCAACGATCTCGGCTTAAGTGTTAAGTAATTTGATAAGTTGTTATTGCACCAAGTGACAGATTAATAGGGTATATTAGCATGGTTGATAGAATTTTGAGGTTTGCAGAAGAAAATTTAAGGCCAATTTGATATGATTTTGAGGTTTTTTAAAAGGGCTTTCAATATCGATGGGAAAGCGGTATGTCGGTAGAAGGGTCTCAAAAGTGGTATATTTTACCTACCGCCGATACAGTTCACATGTATGTAATCAGGGGTTGTTTTTTTAACATGCGCCAGTGTACAGCATTGTCACGCAGGACACCTGTTAATTTCCCTCTCAGAAGAAGTCCAGTATCTTACCTCTAGACCTCACATCTGCCACAGATGTCTGGCTGTAGATGTTCTTAATTAATGTCCTATTCAACGATTCTTGAATTTTACCTTGAAAATTACCACTATATTTTTCAGATGACAGAGTGTGAGATATTCCTATCACTGCTGGTGAAGTTTCTAGAGCCGGAGAAACCCATGTGGCAGAGATGTTTGGCCCTGGAAGTCCTGCATAAGCTATTTGTACAGGCTGAGCTTGTCAGGTATAATTGTGTGAAGAGGTTATCAAAAAACACTAATTCACTAACATCTTGAGTCTTAGTGTGCAACTCAGGCTCAGAAAACTGTATTCTTAAATTTTCCAAAATATCTATAATATAACTAATTTTGACAAAATATGTGTGCTTGAATGTTGAACAGATTATTTGTAACAGATAAGCAATTTTGACAGTATTTCCTCTGGTAATAGCATTTTTACAACACAATTAAACTTTTGTCTTTCTGAGTCTGAGTCTCAAACTAAATCAGAAGTCATTTGTGAATATAGGCCCAGAGGTTTTGTGGTTGGGGCATCTGGTGTCTAGGGCTCAAACTAAGACACAAGCCGTTCGTGAATACAGGCCCAGAGGTTTTGTGGTTGAGGCATCTGGTGTCTAGGGCTCAAACTAAGACACAAGCCGTTCGTGAATATAGGCCCAGAGGTTTTGTGGTTGGGGCATCTGGTGTCTAGGGCTCAAACTATGACACAAGCCGTTCGTGAATATAGGCCCAGAGGTTTTGTGGTTGGGGCAGCTGGTGTCTAGGGCCCAAACTAAGACACAAGCCGTTCGTGAATATAGGCCCAGAGGTTTTGTGGTTGGGGCATCTGGTGTCTAGGGCTCAAACTAAGACACAAGCCATTTGTGAATACAGGCCCAGAGGTTTTGTGGTTGGGGCATCTGGTGTCTAGGGCTCAAACTAAGACACAAGCCGTTCGTGAATATAGGCCCAGAGGTTTTGTGGTTGGGGCAGCAGGTGTCTAGGGCTCAAACTAAGACACAAGCCGTTCGTGAATATAGGCCCAGAGGTTTTGTGGTTGGGGCATCTGGTGTCTAGGGCTCAAACTAAGACACAAGCCATTTGTGAATATAGGCCGAGAGGTTTTGTGGTTGGGGCATCTGGTGTCTAGGGCTCAAACTAAGACACAAGCCGTTCGTGAATATAGGCCCAGAGGTTTTGTGGTTGGGGCAGCTGGTGTCTAGGGCTGAAACTAAGACACAAGCCATTTGTGAATATAGGCCCAGAGGTTTTGTGGTTGGGGCATCTGGTGTCTAGGGCTCAAACTAAGACACAAGCCATTTGTGAATATAGGCCCAGAGGTTTTGTGGTTGGGGCATCTGGTGTCTAGGGCTCAAACTAAGACACAAGCCATTTGTGAATATAGGCCCAGAGGTTTTGTGGTTGGGGCATCTGGTGTCTAGGGCTCAATTCAATAAATATCTTAGTGATATTACCTTATGTCATGTTTCATTATTTTGCTATATATTTTTGAGAATTGAACTGTTGCCAGTATTGCAATTGCATATGCAGATGAGAAAATGAAGAAACACTATTTCTTTGCCTGCATATTTTTCAAACAACAGCAAAGATCCTTTAATGAAAAAGGCCCTTGCTTCTTACCTAATGTTTTTTTTTTCTTTTAAAAACTAACAAGAGCCATGTACATGTACTTGTTTCTTAAAATGGACACTGGAACTGATTTCTACCCATTAATAATTAGTCTTATTTATGTTAGCAATCAGCTTCTGTTACATTGAATCTTTAAGAAAGCAATTTGTTAAAATGTTTTAGTAATAACAATTGAGCAATCTAACCAATGGGCTTATCATGCGATCACTTTTTGGAATGAAATAATTTTATCAGAATCCATTATGTTTGTAATTTTCTGTGTTAAACCATTTATGGTTCAGGCAACATTGTAGGGCTAATAGTCTCATTTTTGACAGCTCTTACCTTTCACTGATAATTTTACAATCTCCTCATCTTGCCCAGCAAACAGTATCAAAGTATATAGTAATCCAACTTTAACTCAGCCAAGGGACTACATCATTCCCTTATCATTTTTTGTTGCAGACAAAATTATGTTCCTTATTTTTCATTTCTCAGCTTTTAAACCATTTTTTCCTGTATAAGCTGTCAATGAAATTTGAAGAATCTTAATACTTGTTTCCAGAAAAAAGATGATATTATAAGTTACGGGGTTAGTAGGTGACCCGATATGGTATATACCGAGCAAAGGAAACCATATCGGGTGAGAGCGAAGCTTGAACCCAAATATTGTTTCCTGCACCCCGTATATCCCATATTAGGTCACCTACTATATATCACGTTGACAACCTGTTTACATGTTTAAATGTTTCATTTATTCATCGGAATCGGAAATAAATGCCATTGTGGTACGATATAAATTTGGTGACCCAATATGGAAAAATATGGGGTCACCGCGTGACCAGTCCTGGACCAATGGCGTTGCGTCATTCATGTTGGAGGCGTGATGACATGATATTTCATCAATACAGAAATACTACACCAGTTTTCTAAAGTTGATGAAAACAAGCCGTTGCATTTAGTTGCATGTGATAATCTTTTGATAACATAAATACTGATTGGAATATTTTTACAGTGCTTAACACAATAAATGTAGCTATTTTCAATGCTATTTATGTATGAAGTCACGTGTTAAGTTATATTTAAGAAATATTACACACCACTGAGGGTCATATGACATTATAAGGACCGGCCAGTCAGCCACCGAAAGTGTATATGGACCGAGGCTTTAGCCCAGGTCCATTCACCTTCAGGTGCTAACATTTTTCATTACCATATAATATTTTTAAAGCGATTTAAATGTGTTTTATTGAACAAAGCTAATAATGTTTACTTGCGACAAGTTTTCGCCGTTGTGAAAATAGCAAGCCACACTTACCCGTTGTATGACGTCATTTTTGGCGAGGTCCGGACCGGCCAAAAATATAATATGGACTGCTGACGTCATTAAACTGGATTTTCATCAAAATACAGTGATATACGGACCGATCGAGTTTATATATACAAAGAAGGGACACATTTATGTGAGGTATAATATTGCTAGTTATATATCAAATATATAATGACGTTATTTCATGATGGTGAAGTCATATATGATATAAATTAAATTAATATGCAGTGTCCAATTTTCAGGTCTTTCTGCCTGAGTTACGACATGAAGCCACATTCCACGAAGATATTCCGTGACATGGTGAATGGAATAGGGGCTTTTATCCAGTCACAGTTCATGAACCAGCCCGGTGGACAAGCAGCGCAAAGTAAATATTAAGCAAGAGTTATGGGCTTTGCTACACATGTTGGCTTCGCCTATTACAACAAGTGTACCAAGTTTCATATAAATATCTTTTTCTATCAGTTTTTAGCTCACCTGAGTATGAAGTGCTCAAGGTGAGCTATTGTGATCAGTCATTTTTTTTTCTTTGATAACAGGCAAGCTAATATATCAAAGCTTTGGACGCGCTTTTGCCTTTAATGCTTCCTGAGTCTTTTTGAAAATCGTGACAGAGTTTTGGTGATGTTGTATACAGCATATTTAAAGCTGAAACAATAGTAAACATGTAACCTTAGCTTGAAGTGAATCTTTTTTCATGACATGAGTTACCAGACAAATTCATCATGCTGACTTTTATTCTGGTAGCCATTATAACTGTCCTCTGACTAAGGCATTTTTCATTTGTCATGGGAATTGCTCATGACTATAATTTGTTACACTGCAACAATATGGCAAAAACCGTATCGTAATGTACTGCAACATATGCAGTATCCATGTTGCATTATTTTGTAATAAATAACAATATATTGTTAGCCTTATCAAAGACAACTTATTTACTGTCTTCACAGTCATCCTAAATATGTACTTCAAGACATGAACTCAACAGGGTATTATTATTAAACACGAAATCAGTGTTCTCAGTATAAGAACAGGCTAACAGCCAAATAGCAATTGGTCCGATTAAAATTTTGGAGAAATAAGTGTATTTTAAGAGGAATAAGTAGAAGCTGGCCGGTTACTTTGCTGTTTGAGACGGTTCAACAGAAACTTATTGAGAACCATGTCTGGAATGTTATTTTGACATTTTTTTTTTAATCGAATCTTGAAATAAAGTTGTTTAAGTGCTTGAATGATCCAACATAATCAAGTAGTATAAATAATTTTTATAGACTTTGAGGAATTTAGATGATTTTTGCATTGGCATTTCAAACAGTTTGCTAGTACTTGGGGTTTGTTTAAAAAAGGATCTTACTCACTCTTAATCAATCTTGAAATAACATTTAAATTATCTTTGTGTCATATTTTTGCTATTTTCTACATATTTCTGTGAATTGAACATAAGTATTAAAAGTGAACACAAAGATGCATCTTGTTGCCATTTGCCGAAATAAATTGAAATTTATTTTAAAGGCAACCTTACATGTTTTTTCTTACATCTCTTACTTTATTGGATTTTTATTTTCTTATTAGACTAAATATTTTTACCTTAAGTAACAAAACAAAAAGCCCAAAACATTTCGATCTCATGTGTAACATATACCAATATCAATATTGGAGTAATATCTATATAACAGACACCTCTAAAATTATTTCTATTGTTATCTTATCAAATATATGATTTGTAAAATGTTATGTTATGTTATGCATCATAGCAGAATAAAAGTTTATCGCAAAAAACCCAAAGATAAGTGAAGCTACGACTAAGACCCTTTAATGAAACAGGCACCAGTTTCTACCAAGTGAATCAACTTAAGGGGGATTCAGAACAGCTTACAGCAGTGTATAAAATCAATTGCCTTAATACATATCTGTGGGTGCTCATTATTCCCTAGAGAAGTGAAATTGCGTGTAGACTAATATCGTGAAGATATTATGATTTAAATTTTTTTTATATAAATCGAAGTGACACTTTAATAGACAGACTGTAACTTTAGTCTAACTAATTAGAAATAGTGTAGTGAATTAGTCATATTCCTTCTCTGTTTGTTTGAAAGGAAAAAGGGTATTTTTTCATATCCTTCATGTCATTATGGTTCAAATACTTAAGCAACTGACAGGTCACTTAAAGTATGGCATCTTATGGCTGTGTTCACCAATTGAAAGATAATTTTTAAAAACTTTTTGAAGAAAAAGAGTGTCGTTTAGCGATAGGTGAGTTTTTATAATTCTTTAGGGAAATTCATGATAACTAGTAGTGACAATGAGGACATTCTGCAGGCTTTGGCTTATTTAAGAAAAAAAGAAAGTACCTTGCTAAGCTCAAATTTAATGCAGGATGAGAAATTGTTTTGGCTTTGAAAAAGTGTGCATTAAAAAAAGTGTTTTAAGTGAGCATTTATTTTGAAAAGTAGGATAAATTACTGTTAATACTAAAACAAGTGCAAATAGTTCATTATCTGCACCCAATTTTATAAGATATACGTACATTTGTCCATAGGTTATCTTTAGGCTAGATTGCACATTGCAGTGATTGTACACCCATTCATAGAACATATAGTTTCACCTGCCGGATACTGGCGGATATGCTTGTGGGTGGGCGGTGGTCAGTATGTTGTCCGATCAATAACTTTTGAATCCTTTGCCCAATCATCATAAAATTTGGTCTGAATGTTTATGCCCATAATATCTCGAACAAATTTTACAACCACCGATATTGCTTCAGTCACTCAAAAGTTATCTCCCTTTTAATTATTGTAATTACCTAAAATCGGTCTTGTCGGCTCAGTAACTTACGAATCCCTTGTCCAATCATCACTTAATTGGGTCAGAATGTGTATGGGCAGAATATCTTGATCAGGTTGTATAAACAGCCATTTTGCCTCTGTCAGTCCACAGTTATGACAATTGAATTGGCAAAAATTGAATTAAAGTGACTGTTCACCAGATTGGCACAAAAAAAAGTTTTTTTCTGTAACGAATATCAGGACAATTATTTAATATCATACTTGTAAAAAAAAATTGATTCGGGGTCGCCAAAATTGCAGTCTAGTGCTGTATCCACTGTGCTAAGAAGGCTTGCCCTTGGCGGTTGGAATATTTCACCTATATACCAACTTGGTTATATTATGTGATAACATAGACTAGCCAATCACGCATAAGGAATGAATTCTACTTGGTAGACATACTTTTTTAATGGAAAAATACCAAACAACTGCGAAAAATTAATTAGTTGTAAACTATGTGGTACTTCAGTTAGTAAGTTTCAATGCATTGTACACATCGATACCAAGTTTATGTCAGTTTTCGACAATTTTCTCTTTTTTTGCTATTTCATACGGAGTACAGCCCCTTTAACAGTTTGCGCTGTTTAACTTTGACTAAATGTACAACCACTTATCAAGAAACTTGGTGTCCTGGAAAGAGGACGTGCATATTTTGTGATAGTTGGCGCACCTGTTTAATATTAATTTTAAGGTAAACATACATTGACCAATCAATAAATAGCAACACTATATTTGTACTTGTCAATTTGAGGTTCTATGGACAAATTAGGGATGAAAATTAATCATTTTTTTATTTATTCACAGTTTGATCACTCTAATATGGTGGAAATAATTTATAAAACTCTTAAATTTCTCTTTAAATGAAATTTTAAGTTTAATCCTAATGAAATTGAGACTGCTGGAGGGCTATGAATGTGTGAGAACAAATAACGTTCCTGCCATCGATATCTCTGTATTTCTGCAGCTTAGGAACTCCAATAGAACTCCACATTTAAGCAATTATAAAAGTTGCATTTTAAGTGCAGAACTGTAAATTGAGTTTGAATACGTTTGTTTTTTTACATGCCAATTGTATTGATAGCATTTTTAGGAAAAATTGCAATTAAAGCGCTATTATTCTCAAAAGTTTTGCCTGAAAATGTTTTAATCATGATGTGAAGAATTTAAAAACAAATATAATGGCTTGAATCTCTGTGTAATTGAACGCCGGTTTAGGAGGAGGAGGAGAGGTGTTACGTGTGTAGGCCCACAACCTTGTTTGTGTGTTACACCTTTGTTTAGATAACCAGGCACATTGCCCATATTGCCTTCTGTTAGCTTCACTTTATTTATTTAACAACAGGCCCCAATTTCTCGAAACGTCTTAAGTCCCTTATAACAGGATTAAGCTAATCTCACTATTTTCGTTGTTCTATAAAATGTGTTATATTAACTTCTTCAAGAATTTTTAGAAATTTTGTAGGAATAATCTGTATGATTATCCGAATAAACCATTTTTCATTTATCAAAATCCATTTTCAATATGTATTTTGGCTAATTGAAATAAGCGACTTAAGCCTGTTAAGCTTAAAAAGTTTCGAGAAATTGGGGCCAGTTGTGAAACAAGTTTGTATTAATCACTATTGTGGGCCGATATGGGGGAAAGCTGAGTGACTGAATGAAACCCACTTGTCTGGCTTTATGACCAAAAACCAAACTCACAGGCTGGGAATCAAACCTGGGATGCTGGTGAGAAGTTAGCGCGCTAACCACTGCGCTAACCAGACAATGCCAGGAGACAGACAAGGCTAGCTGTATGTCTATGGGTAGAAGAATGTCATCTCTACCGGCCTTATTGTATAGAGGGGTCTTGATTCTACCTATTGAGTACTGTGAAATCATTAATGTTCGTGGGGCATTAATGTTCGTGGTTTTCGTGGGTTGGGTGATCCACGAAGTCAAGATCCCGCGAAATATTGACCCTTTATTCCCTTTTTCAATGTTATGTATATACTCTAGTTTATTCGTCACAGAGGCCGCAGTACACATTGTAAATATCCGTCTAACTGTATATCTTACTGTCATTGTTTTGTTAATATATTATATCAGCCTTTAACAAATAATAAACCAAATCATTTTAATGTGTTTATATGAAACAAATGACAGAAGCACGTGCCTGAACATGTGCTATTCATTAAAATCGCCAGGTGTACAAAATGTGAGTGATGAGTGTTGGTTCTCGATTTTATTTCTTTAATGAAATAATTAATCGATTACATTAGAGGTTACTGAGCACCCAATGTGACAATGTACAAAACAAAGCGTTCAATATACTTATGAAACAAAAACGTGTGAATAAATATTGAAATGAGATTATATTCAAAAGTAATTGAATTTGTAAACATCAGCTATCTTTAGGGATTGTTTACTCAAATATAAGGACCCTCTCAGTGTTTTCACGGTTTGCAAAATTCTTAATTGGCATTCAATGGCTTCGTCTATCTGTATGAAGGATCAGGGTACATCTTCTTTTATGACCTTAATTTCCATTCGATAATTGACATGGATATATGCACTAATTGGCATGTCTTACCACTTTAGCGAGTGTCATAAACCGATTGACGTAGACAACGGAAATCACGGGTCAGCGCGTGGAATGCAGTCAATCTAGGACAATCGCAATTTCGATTATTTTTTATTTCAAAAACGAAAAACCACGAATTCAAGTACCCACGAAATTTAATTTTTCGGCAAACCACGAAATTTCATGCCAACGAATATAAATGATTTCACAGTATATGATAGTTTCCAGGTCTAAAACAGGCAGATATTCAAAGCAGCCTCCAGCCCTGGTAGCTGGTATTGGTGTGGGTAGCAGAATATCACCCTGGTGATATTCATGTATGCTGAGTTCAGGGCCTTGCCTATATTGTAAAGGTTTTAACAGGCAGATATCCAAAGCAGCCTCCAGCCTCAGTAGATGGTATGGGCATTGGTAGCAGGATATCACCCCAGCGATATTCATTTGCACTGAGTTTAGGATCTTACCTGTATTGTATTTAATACTTTCCAGGTCTAAAACAGGCAGATATCCAAGGCAGTCCCCCAGCTCTGGTAGCTGGCATGCCTGTGGGTAGCGGGATATCTCCCCAGCCGGCCTTCATGTATAGAGGGGTGTGGATTCCCCTAGTGTTGGTCATACCCCAGGGGCAGACCAGGCCTACATTGTAAGTATAGGGTGTGGGTGGGGTAAATTTGTTTTTAAGCTATAACAATTTCATTTTTTTTTGTATCTATATAAATATGGTTTCTCTTCTTGATGATGTCTTTTTTTCATTTGTTTTTCCTGTATTTTTGATTGATATATATTAACTGTTTTTGCAAGTATTGTTTATTTTTACAGCTTTCATAGATACATTTATAGTTTAGCACTGCATATTTTCTTTTTTTTTTTGGGTTCTAAACCATGCTTTCCAGATGTATTGTATTTTTATTTATTAATTATGTACACTTTACATCTTTAATTATGTAAACAGAAAATGCCAGACAGTTCATGCAATTAAAAAATAAGATAAAAAATGGCTTTCCTGGAAATAAAGGGCAAAAATAATAACCTTTTTTTAGTAAAATGTACTGAGTACACTCATGTGCTAATTGCAAGATTGTTGTTACTCATTTCAGAAATAGAAGTCATAACAACAGTCTGGTGCTTAGCCCATGTATTGTCCATTGAATTGTCTAAATGGGAAATCTTTGAAAGGTTTATCAAGATAAAATAATTGCTTCCTTTTGCAGTCAAAATATTCTGCAGTCCATAGAAATTGACTTTCCTTATTGGTTTGAAGTCTAAGTATACATCTGAAGATAATTGCAAGCGATTTTAATTAGCTGTGTCAGAAGAAAATTCATTTCTAATTATCTTACTTTAGTAAAAGAATAATCATGAGTCGTTTCAATGTCCAGGGGGCCGTTTCATTAAAGATTTAAGACAAGTTTAGTCGTAAATTGAAATTATCGTAGTGCCATAATTTCATTAATCTTTTACATACTGTTACTTTATAAATTGAACTTTAGCCAAATGAACCTGAAGTTGCTGAAATAAATCAAATTGATGTACTGCCATTTGTGAGGTTTATACAGAATTAAGACAATTAAAGTGGAGAATAAAATCCTTTATTGAAAGGCCCCTAGGGGAGGATCTATTATTTGTTTCATCTTCTGAATATTTTTATGTATATTTGGGAGACCGTTTGTCAATTATATTGAAAATAGAAGAATAGCACTGCGTTCACATCGTTGAATACCTAATTGCCGTATAATTGTATTAGAGACATAGATTTTAGGAACCATGTGGAAATGGTAGTTGTGACTTTGAATATTTTACGTCAATTTCAACTCTTGTACATGCATTGGTGCCTCAAAAGATGGCATTATTTTTATATTGATACATACACTGGTGTTTTGATGAGTTCTTTTGAAGATAAATGTAAAAGACGTGTATTTATTTTATTAGATCATTTCAAAACCTATCTGTAACTTTTCAAGCTTCAATCTTGTTATTTATTGAAATTCAGGAAACATAAAAACTTCGTATGGTAAGAGTTACATGTACAGCTGTAGAAAAAAATGCTGCATTATATAGATACATGAGCATAGTGTTGGTGGGCGACTAAACTATTCTAACATAACCCAGAAAGAGAACAAGATATACCCATGTTCGGGTAAGCACAGTGATTAAGGCACATGCTTCTCACTATGGCTTCTCCGTTTCATTCTCGGGCAGGGCATACACAAGTTTGGCTGGTCATCACCAAAACAGACAAGTGGGTTTTCTCTGGGTTTTCTACAGCAACTTATAACATTTAGTTTTTGGATGAAATATACTGTAAAATAAGATAGCTATAAATTTTAATTCATTGTTATTCGCCGTAAATTGGTTTTTGTTAAGTAGTTTTTCTCTTTATTGCTATTCATCATTTCAGTGTAATGGGCTATAACGCCTAACAGTGGCACTGTAATGTATTTTTTTCATGTTTTAATGAACACTTATTAATATTAATTTCTTGTCATACAGCAATTCAGGAGTCTTTTCACTTACACGTCTAATTACTATTCTGCGTTACATTTTAACCTGTCACAGAGGCTCTGGGAAATTTTCTTTATGAAAATTTACAGCTGTTGATTCAGAATAGTTTGGAAAAAATGCGTACACAGAAGTTTGAGCTATTTGGAACATTCCCAATGAAAATAATTCTGCGATAATGACTTTCATTGTAACTTTGTCACTGATAGATAGATTGTACATATGTGTCTTACTCCATACTTCTTTTTCAAATGACTATGGAAAGTTTGTTTTTTTATTATAGTGCAAAAAATAAATTAAATGTTGCATTAGGTTAATATAATTTATCCAAAATAATATTCTTACACTAAAAGTTGACCTTCAAAATTTCAGTTCACTTTTAAAATAAAATGTATTATTTTTTTTATTTCTGGATTCTATTCAACATGTTTTGTCATTAAAGTGTGATTCTGTTTCATAAATGTACTTATGACAAATCAGTACTTAGTGATCAGCTACATTTTAATTTTGTTTGAAAGTTTGTACATGGATATTTGTAGCCCAAATATAAGTGGCAACCTACCGAAAGATGCATTTACATTTGTAATGTCCCAAGAGCGGTATAGGTATGTAGCCTTGAAATATGCTTCGAATGCTTGTAAAACAAACTTTGTAGTCTGCAACATAACCCAAATTCATAAATGGCAACAATATTACTGAAAAAGGTAATGGTAAATGAGTATTTGTTAGTATTTCTTCTAGTGTAAAAGTCTATATTAACCAAAAATTGGTTAAATTATTTATACTTGCCAAATCAAGCCTCTGTCATTAAGAAAATTTCCTATTCTTATGATGCCTTCCTGTAATTTCCAAACTATTTTTGGAAATCTGCAGACATAATTTTTAAAAATATCTCATTACTGCACAATATCAGGAAGTTAACATTTAATTGATGTGTCAGAAATATGGTTAAGTTGCAGACTGTACAGCATAACCTTTGGTCCTTTGGCATTATGGAAGTGATGTATGGGGATATTGAATGTATGTAACTGTTGAAAAAATGCATTAAAATCTTGGTGCATTGTGAGAATGTGTACTCTTTCTAGTGTCATTGCATTTAATTGTTTTATAACTTTCAGGATTGCTTCTTGTCTTGTGTATATCTTATTTTTTAAAAAATGTCAAGTAATCATATTTGTAAGTTTGTTATGTTTTATACATTTTTTTTTGAGAAAATGAAGATAATACTTAAAGCACTTTTTCAGAAATTATCATTCTCCCTTATTACTTTATTGAAGATTTTTACTTGTATACTTTTAGAATTTATTTTGGTTTTAGTGCTTACAATGATTACTAGAATTGTTCATTTAATGATTGTTCGGGCATGGATGTTTGGGGTTTCAATAATTCAATAGAGGTGCTTGGGACCATTTTGCATGTGGAATTGGTATGTTTTTTTTATATACCCTGAGGATAACTTGGATACCTTTTATAGACTCATAACCTATTGATATGCCTATTATTAAGTGAGCTAGACAGAATGTTTTTTATTGGTCTGGAATGTCTCTTTGTATGATTATCAAATGAGAGAGGTTTTGTTAAGTACATTTTTGCTACTAATAAACTTGTGTTTCTAGATCATATGACTATTCCCATTGCTTTAAAATTTGGAGAGGACCAAGAATTTTATTTATACAAGTTGTAGTATTTTCTTCACTGGTATGTTCACATTAATGTTAATGGCAAGAGGTTGTTAGTTTGTCCCTTCCAGGTAATGAAATTTTCTTATGGCCTCTTCAAATGGACATCAGTACTGTTTTGTTCTCAAGCGGTAATCTATAAGCTTATCATCTTTCCTCACAGTTTCACAGCTGAAAGAAATTAGTATAAACTAGTGCTTTTTTATGTTGATAAATCTAAAATCAAAACCTGTAGGATTCATTATTTTCAAATTGACTCAAAATGGGAGAAGAAAATAAAAATAAAAAGTACTGCGTATAAATTGCAGATTTATAAAGGTCACCGAAATGCTTTTGTATTCAGTTAATTTAATTTTTCATAATAATAAAAGGCCTACATAAACCTTTTGATTTAAGACCCCACTTTTTATTGAAATGAACGAGCCTTTATCATTAATTATAACTATAATATGCCTACATATTGTCTTTGTTAAAAACATCATGCTCTCGTTTGATCCATTAGTTCTCAGAAAATATTACAGCCGGGGGCCATTAAATTGAGGACACAAAATAAATCCTTATTACTCTCAAGTTAGTGCTTAAATTTTCTAACAAATAGTCTTGCATTAACTATCAGGTTTACCGCCAAAGAGTAATTTCCGGTTTCTTAAAAATCTCAAAATCATACTAATTTTTTGCAAGCCTTTTTTTTCAGAATTCAGGTGTTTTTTTAAAAAAAGAGTAAAATGCTTGACTTTGATTGTGAGGCAATTTTTCTTCCATTATCAGATAATGCTTGCTTTTAAAAAACAAAAGCATTTTCCAGTTTTAAATTCATATCATTAATGCAATTGCTAAAAGCATTTTTTAGCTTCAATTAATTGTCTGAGAATAAATGCATAAAATGACTTTGTGTCAGCTTAGAGGTTATTCAGTCAACCTCCCAGGAGATGATGCAGCACAGTTATTTTAACCCAATGAAAATTGTATAATTGAAATATAGAATTCCAGCATATTTTTTGCTAATAAGGAGGAACGCCTGAAGTTATAATTGCAAATTCACTTTTCTTTTCCATTCAGCTGAGAGGCAGACATTTTAAATTAAAAGGCTATTTTAAAATTAATTTCTGTTTTAAAACTGACAATGTTCTAATTTTGGTAAAAAAAAATCAAAAGCATGATCCGCTTTTTTAAGTTTGAAAATTCCGACCTTTCTTTCTTCATTCTTATTATGCAAACAATATGATCATTTGTTTTGTAATTATTTTGAATATAATTTTTTTTCCTGCAAAAGTATGTTTTGAACAGTCATGATATACTGTATGTACAATAAAATGGCAATGTTCTAAAAACAACAAGCTCAATGTATTTTATGTATCCTAGTTTTCAGAATGAATGCATTGTGTGATTCTGCTTCATTTTCAGCCTTGAAATGTTAGACAAAGTTGAACCCCCCGTTGTACCAGATGGGTATGGCCTATCTCTGGGTTTCTACTGCTTGGTGGAAGCGGTCCGAACCATTCAGGTCATAGTAGAGGGGGAGAAAGCTGATGGTGCGAAAACAGCAGAAGACAGGAGTAAACAACTTGCAGACGCTGAAAAACAGAAAAAAAATGAGGCAGACAGTGATAAAAAGGATAAAGGTTGGTAAAGTTTAATCAAAGGAGTCAATTAGACTAAATACCAAGGGCTCACAGAATGTTTTATGTCCAGACATATTAAAATGTATCTGAGGTTATTGGTTAATTTCTTGAAGAAAAAAAGTCAATGTATTATCATAGCTTTCCTTGGAGTTGTTGACACTGTTGTCATGACTGTAACACATTCAGTACTGTAAACCATGCATAGTGCATTTACATATAATTTAATACGTATATTGACATGAATTAGGTATATCTTCATAGATTTGGCGGTAGCCAGTCCAGTTTTATTGATAGCCTGTAGCCAGTCCTGTTTTATGGGTAGCCAGAAGCAAGTCCAGTTTTATGGATTGCCAGAAGCCAGTCCTGTTTTATGGAAACCAGATGTCAGTCCAGTTTAATGGGTAGCTGGTAGCCAGTCCATTTTTATGGATAGCCAGTAGCAAGCCCAGTTTTATGGGTAGTTGGTTGCCACAACAGTTTTATGGGTAGCTGGTTGCCACAACAGTTTTATGGGTAGCTAGTCCAGTTTTATGGGTAGCCAAAAGCCAGTCCAGTTCTATGGGTTGCCAGAAGTCAGTCCAGTTTAATGGGTAGCTGGTAGCCAGTCCAGTTTTATGGATAACCAGAAGCAAGCCCAGTTTTATGGGTAGCTGGTTGCCACAACAGTTTTATGGGAAGCTGTTTGCCACAACAGTTTTATGGGTAGCCAGTCCAGTTTTATATGTAGCCAGAAGCCAGTCCAGTTTTATGGGTTGCCAGAAGTCAGTCCAGTTTAATGGGTTGTCAGTAGCCAGTCCTGTTTTATGGATAACCAGGAGCAAGCCCAATTTTATGAGAAGCTGGTTGCCACAACAGTTTTATGGGTAGCCAGTCCAGTTTTATGGGTAGCCAGTAGCAAGCCCAGTTTTATGGGTAGCTGGTTGCCACAACAGTTTTATGGGTAGCCAGTCCACTTTTATGGGTAGCCAGAAGCCAGTCCAGTTTTATTGGTTGTCAGTAGCTAGTCCAGTTTAATGGGTTGTCAGTAGCCAGTCCAGTTTTATGGGTTGCAAGAAGCCAGTCCAGTGTTATGGGTAGCCAATACAGTTTTATGGGTTGCAAGATGCCAGTCCAGGTTTATGGTTTGCAAGATGCCAGTCCAGATTTATGGGTAGCCAGAAGCCAGTCCAGTTTAATGGGTTGTCAGTAGCCAGTCCAGTTTTATGGGTAGCCAGTAGCCAGCCCAGTTTTATGGGTAGCTGGTTGCCACAACAGTTTTATGGGTAGCCAGTCCACTTTTATGGGTAGCCAGAAGCCAGTCCAGTTTTATTGGTTGTCAGTAGCCAGTCCAGTTTAATGGGTTGTCAGTAGCCAGTCCAGTTTTATGGGTTGCAAGAAGCCAGTCCAGTGTTATGGGTAGCCAATACAGTTTTATGGGTTGCAAGATGCCAGTCCAGGTTTATGGGTTGCAAGATGCCAGTCCAGTTTTATGGGTAGCCAGAAGCCAGTCCAGTTTTATGGGTAGCCAGAAGCCAGTCCAGTTTTATGGGTTGTCAGTAGCCAATCTCATTTTATGGGAAGCCATTAGTCAGTCCAGTTTTATGGGTTGCCAGAAGCCAGTCCAGTGTTATGGGTAGCCAATACAGTTTTATGGGCTGCCAGTAGCCAATCCACTTTTATGGAAGCCAGAAGCTAGTCCACTTTTATGGGCTGCCAGTAGCCAGTCCGCTTTTATGGAAGCTAGAAGCTAGTCCATTTTATGGGTAGCCAGTAGCCAGTCCAGTTTTATACGTCACCAGTCTGGTTAAAAAACTAGTTGAGTTATGCCCCTTGATATGATGGCTGCAGTAAGAGTTATGCCCCTTGATATGATGGCTGCAGTAATCTTGTTTGACCTCTAAAATATACCAGTTGAAGGGCACTGACAATCCATGGCTGAATATAGAATAATTCCATCTAAAGTACCTAATCCATTCCCACTTGATATTTATGACACTTTCAGGAAATAGGGTTGTATTAAGATTATGACTGTAGGTTTTTAACATCTACATAAAAGAGTACTTCACTTTGTCTGAAAAGACGCCACTCTGCAACCCTTTGACATTTTGGCCGACCTGACTTCCTGTTTTTTATTTAGTCATTAAGTCATTAAGCCAGATCAAAAACAGTTTTCTTTTACACTGAAATACCAGTGATGGTGATAATGGAGACCGCCTGTCTATCCAAGCGATGACAGCATTGTACGCACACAAGAAGAGAAAACTGTCACATGAAGTATTAATGTGATGTGGAACAAAAACTATGCAGAGAAGAATGTAAGAAATGCTTAAATCTGCTATCTCTGTCGATTTTGATTATGAGGCTACGGTCATTTATACAGTGTATGACATTAATATCCCATTTTTTTGGCAAAAATACCCAGTGAATGGCCTTTATTCATTTTTGACAGCCATAAAATGATAATGAGAGAACAATAAAGCTTAATTAAGTCTTAAAATATACTAAACATGTACTTAAAGTGTACTTAAAGATTTCCTAATTTATACTATATTTGCTTGATTGCGTAGACAGCAATATAAGCTGATATAAATCACTGTTTAGTCCATTTCCTGGAAAGAAACCAGCGCTGGTGTTCTTATCGAGAGGTCATAAGAAGGCGTTCTTAGTGAGGAACAATGCCATTACTGTTTGGATTGGGTGTGGTTGTGGGCCGGGGAGGGGTCACAAATGTACAACTTGCACTGTCTGTCTAAGTGTGAACCACATGCACTGTCCATCTTAGTGTGAGCCACTTGCACTGTCGCACTTAGTGTGAACCACATGCACTGTCCCTCTTAGTGTGAGCCACTTGCACGGTCTCTCTTAGTGTGAACCACTTGTACTGTCTCCCTTATTGTGAACCACTTGCACTGTCTCTCTTTGTGTAAACCACTTGTACTGTCTCTCTTGGTGTGAACCACTTGCACTGTATCTCTTAGTGTGAGCCACTTGCACTGTCTCTCTTGGTGTGAACCACTTGCACTGTCTCTCTTAGTGTGAACCACTTGCACTGTCTCTCTTAGTGTGAACCACTTGCACTGTATCTCTTAGTGTGACACTTGCACTGTCTCTCTTAGTGTGAACCACTTACACTGTCGCTCTTAGTGTGAACCACTTGTACTGTACCTTTTAGTGTGAACCACTTGCACTGTCTCTCTTTGTGTGAACCACTTGCACTGTCTTCTTAGTGTGAACCACTTGTACTGTCTCTCTAAGTGTGAACCACTTGCACCATCTCTCTTTGTGTGAACCACTTGCACTGTCTTCTTAGTGTGAACCACTTGCACGGTCTCTCTTAGTGTGAACCACTTGCACTGTCTCTCTAAGTGTGAACCACTTGCACGGTCTCTCTTAGTGTGAACCACATGCACTGTCCGTCTAAGTGTGAGCCACTTGCATGGTCTCTCTAAGTGTGAACCTCTTGTACTGTCTCTCTTCTTGTGAACCACTTGCACTGTCTCTCTTTGTGTGAACCACTTGTACTGTTTCTCTTGGTGTGAACCACTTGCACTGTCTCTCTTAGTGTGAGCCACTTGCACTGTCTCTCTGTGTGTGAATCACTTGCACTGTCTCTCTTAGTGTGAACCACCTGCACTGTCTTTCTTTGTGTGAATCACTTGCACTGTATCTCTTAGTGTGACGCTTGCACTGTCTCTCTTAGTGTGAACCACTTGCACTGTCTCTCTTAGTGTGAACCACTTGTACTGTACCTTTTAGTGTGAACCACTTGCACTGTTTCTCTTTGTGTGAACCACTTGCACTGTCTTCTTAGTGTGAACCACTTGTACTGTCTCTCTAAGTGTGAACCACTTGCACCATCTCTCTTTGTGTGAACCACTTGCACTGTCTTCTTAGTGTGAACCACTTGTACTGTCTCTCTTAGTGTGAACCACTTGCACCGTCTCTTTAAGTGGGAACCACTTGCACTGTCTATCTTAGTGTGAACCACTTGCACCGTCTCTCTAAGTGTGAACCACTTGCACTGTCTCTCTTATTGTGAACCACTTGTACTGCCTCTCTAAGTGTGAACCACTTGTACGGTCTCTCTTTGTGTGAACCACTTGCACTAGTTCTCTTTGTGTGAACCACTTGTACTGTCTCTCTAAGTGTGAACCACTTGCACTGTCTCTCTAAGTGTGAACCACTTGCACTGTCTCTTTAAGTGTGAACCACTTACACGGTCTCTCTTATTGTGAACCACTTGCACGGTCTCTCTAAGTGTGAACCACTTGCACTGTCTCTCTTAGTGTGAACCACTTGCACTGTCTCTCTTAGTGTGAACCACTTGAACTGTCCCTCTTAGTGGGAACCACTTGCACTGTCTCTCTAAGTGTGAACCACTTGCACTGCCTAACTTAGTGTGAACCACTTGCACGGTCTCTTTTAGTGTGAACCACTTGCACTGTCTCTCTTATTGTGAACCACTTGCACTGTCTCTCTTTGTGTGAACCACTTGTACTGTCTCTCCTAGTGTGAACCACTTGCACTGTCTCTCTTATTGTGAACCACTTGCACTGTCTCTCTAAGTGTGAACCACTTGTACTGTCTCTGTTATTGTGAACCACTTGCACTGTCTCTCTTTGTGTGAACCACTTGTACTGTCTCTCTTTGTGTGAACCACTTGCACTGTCTCTCTAAGTGTGAACCACTTGCACTGTCTCTCTTATTGTGAACCACTTGTACTGCCTCTCTAAGTGTGAACCACTTGTACGGTCTCTCTTTGTGTGAACCACTTGCACTAGTTCTCTTTGTGTGAACCACTTGTACTGTCTCTCTTGGTGTGAACCACTTGCACTGTATCTCTTAGTGTGAGCCACTTGCACTGTCTCTTTTAGTGTGAACCACTTGCACTGTCTCTCTTATTGTGAACCACTTGCACTGTCTCTCTTTGTGTGAACCACTTGTTCTGTCTCTCCTAGTGTGAACCACTTGCACTGTCTCTCTTATTGTGAACCACTTGTACTGTCTCTCTAAGTGTGAACCACTTGTACTGTCTCTCTTATTGTGAACCACTTGCACTGTCTCTCTAAGTGTGAACCACTTGCACTGTCTCTCTTTGTGTGAACCACTTGCATGGTCTCTTTTAGTGTGAACCACTTGTACTGTCTCTCTTAGTGTGAACCACTTGCACTGTCTCTCTTTGTGTGAACCACTTGCACTGTCTCTCTTTGTGTGAACCACTTGTACTGTCTCTCTAAGTGTGAACCACTTGTACTGTCTCTCTTATTGTGAACCACTTGTACTGTCTCTCTTTGTGTGAACCACTTGCACTGTCTCTCTAAGTGTGAACCACTTGCACCGTCTCTCTTTGTGTGAACCACTTGCACTGTCTCTCTTTGTGTGAACCACTTGCACTGTCTCTCTAAGTGTGAACCACTTTTACTGTCTCTGTTATTGTGAACCACTTGCACTGTCTCTCTAAGTGTGAACCACTTGCACTGTCTCTCTTTGTGTGAACCACTTGTATGGTCTCTCTTATTGTGAACCACTTGCATGGTCTCTTTTAGTGTGAACCACTTGCACTGTCTCTCTTATTGTGAACCACTTGTACTGTCTCTCTTTGTGTGAACCATTTTAACACACTAGGCTGATTGTTAAGAAGTTTGTTCAAGTTAACAACATTGATAATGGCATTGTTGTTTACTCTTAAAATGATTTTATGATCTGCTGTATTTGTAACATGCTTTGATACAAGTGTTTCAAATGTTCCTGTTTTATCATCATACTTGATGGTATCATTAACTTTTTTACATTAAAAAAGTTAACAACGATGATGTTAATCACATTGTTTACTTTTACAAAGTTCTCAACAATTGACCCTTTGTTGAAAAAAACCTGCTTCTGTTCTGTATGTGAAATAGTCTCAATAACATTAAGAACTAGTCAACTCTGCCTGGCTTTATGTGTGTGCTCAATAGTCTGAAGGATCAAACCCCCTCAAAACTTGTATTCACCGAGGTATTGAAATGACATGTAAAACAGACTTGAGGCACCACCTGTATGTTAAAGATAAAGACTATCATCTTCCTATAGTGCTGGTTCACTCTTTCTATGTTGGGTGATACTACAACATGATTATATTGATTATATTATATTAAATACTAAATTTTAATGTCTTATTTTTCAGTGTGGCTACCCATAAAATATAAAATATAGCTAAACACAAAATCTCATCTCTTTGTTTCGTATGTTACAGAATCTGATGAACGGCATCTTCATGAAGAGCTAGTAAATTCCTCCTGGTGTGGCATGCTGGCTGCTCTAGCTCTACTGTTGGATGCTAGGTAAGAAATTCGTGCAAAATAAAACAACAACTAAAAACATACAGTCGCTTGTGTTTTTTTTTATATGTTAATAGATTTAAAATATCAACCAGTATTGTCTTTCAGGGAAATGTTTATAGATTAAAAATATTGACTGCTATTGTCTTTCAGGGACATGTTTATCGATTCAAAATATCGACCGCTATTGTCTTTCAGGGACATGTTTATGGATTCAAAATATCAACCACTATTTTATTTCAGGGACATGTTTATAGATTTGAAATATTGACTGCTAATGTCCTACAGGGACATGTTTATCGATTCAAAATATCAACCGCTATTGTCTTTCAGTGCCATGTTTATAAATTTGAAATATTGACTGCTATTGTCCTACAGGGACATGTTTATCAATTCAAAATATTGACCACTGTTGTCTTTCTGTGGCATGTTTATAAATTTGAAATATCGACCGCTTTTGTCCTTCTGGGGTGTGTTTAGAGATTTGAAATATCGACCGCTATTGTCCTACAGGGACTTGTTTATAGATTTGAAATATCTCTTTGGACAAAAGTTTAATCTTGATTTTAGGATCCTTTATGTGTGGCGATAACTTTAAGCAAGGTGTGTTCTTTGCAAAGGCAAATAATATAGAATGAACTGAAATGAACTGAATTTGAACTATTAAACGCCCTTTAAGGTTAAGTGCTAACAAACAGTCTGTTTTTATTTTAGATACACGTAAGCATAACACTCTGACTGTTGCCTGTTGTTGACAGGTTCTGTAAAACTGTGATAAAAAGGTTTAGGTGTTCCCCGATATGTGGAGGTGTAAATTGTTTATGATGTGCAAATCTCTTTGCATATGTCATTAACAATAATAAAAGTACATACTTTCATGTTTAATAAAAATAAGAATCGATGGTTCCAGAAAAGTATCAAGCTTTAATGTAAATGTTTAACTTCTATTGATATTGTATGAGATAAAAAATCAATATATCTATAATTTTTATTAAATTTTTAAAAGTATGCATTCAGCTTGTATAGTAACCAAACAAAACATATGATCTGTAATTACTTTTTACCATGTTTTCAATTAGTAGGACACAAAAAGGAGGCCTGCTCCGCCTGGTCTCTGTGACTTGGAGGTTGTTTGTCAGAGGAGGTGACTTTGTGATCCATAAGATTATGTGACAATGTACCATGTTTATTGACGAAATATATTACTTTTATTGATCAATTGAATGTCAGAATGACAACCAGCCTTGTGTCAGTTGCAACTAATTCTTGTGAATTACGATCAACACATGAATACTATTTTGTTATGTTTCACAGCACTGACGAGAGTGCCACAGAGTCCGTACTTAAGTGCCAAGAGGCGTTCATCAGCCTGTGTGGTCGACTAGAAATGACAACCCCACGAGACGCATTTATTACGTCTATCTGCAAAGGTTCACTTCCCCCACACTACGCTCTTACTGTGCTCAATACACAGGGAGGTCTGCCTCAGAAAGGTGAGAATTAATAGTGATGTGACTTGTTTTTGTCTCTTGTTTGGGGTGAAGTGTGATACGGTGTAAGATACTTTGGCCTGAGGCGGAATTCATAAAACTTCTTAAGTCATTTCCTTACTTAAGTCAATTTCTTAAAATTTTCATAGTTAAATGAAATGAAATTTATAAGTGTTTTTGACATTAAAGTATATTTTTTCAGTAAGGTCAATAGAAATAATGTATTTTGGAAAGTCATTATTGTTATTTCATATGGCTAAAGAGATAAAAAAATTAGGAAAGTGTCTTAAGTTAGGAATTGACTTAAAAAGTTTTATGAATACCAACCTGCTCTTCATCTACTTTATTTAAGGAATGAATTATGGGATTGATGTCATTATCAGGGTATGAACACAATTGGGATGGTCAAAGTGTGTGGAGTCCGAGGACTCCACGCATACTTTGACAAGCCCAATTGCGTTCATATCCCCAATAATGACATCAATCCCGCAATTCATTACTTATATTTACACCAATAGTGCATTATTTCATTCAAGAATTGTTTAAAAAATACTTAATTTCATTTAAGAAAACCTTTCAGTAATCCTTTCTTACCCATTCTGTAAATAGAACGACCCGATTGTAACCTGAAACGTTTTATCAAATGGAGTCACGATAACGCGGAAAAAGATCAACCACTTGAAATCACTTTTAAACATAAAATTGAAACACTTATGGCAACGATACATTTAACATATCATAATTCAACACTTTCTAAAATGTTTATTTATATTTTACGGCACCTGCTGACACAAAACAAACAATAACAAGTTCAAAAATGTTCATGTATATTGTTATGCGATGAATTGCTATCCGAACATTTCTGAAGATATTGCGTTCATTGATTGATAAACGCAATTGCCAAAAGGCAGTTCATTTAAGGAATGGAAGTTGAGGTATAAATATATAATGTTAAAGAGAGATAGCTCTATGCATCGTCAGAGAATGTTCGTACTTTTAGCTGAGGCAGATTAGCGTTTTACAGACTATTTAATAAAATGCAATTTTATTTGGTTCCACCTGGGGTAAGCTTTATTCATTATGTCCTTATACAAAGCTCCACTGACCCAACACAGCGCTCACACTGTGCTTAATACACTGAGAGGTCGTCTCTAAAATAGTGAGAAGACTCAAAGCAAAATGTGCATACAATTTATCAAATGGGTAGATGTTTGGCAATGACTGCTTAGTAGTCATAAAATTACTTTCATTTTCTGTGCAAGTTGTAAAATGGGGGTGCTCTTATAAAAAATATTGAATGAATGACATATAGGATTCTGAAATAAGTGCTTTTTGCATTTAACATTTTGTCAGTGAAGTTAAGTCATTTTGCAATGCCATTATCTTCTAATGTTCAATTATAAATGAGTGTAAAAACAGTTTCACATTTTACAGTAAATTTGACTCAGACACAATATTAAAAGAAAGACAGTTATTACCATAACTGGTCAAGTGCAAAGTTTAAGTCCTCCTGCCTAAGGGCAGAAAGACATTTGCTCTTTTATTGTCTTTGCAAGTGTTGTAACATTATCATCTTCTAAGACCGTTGTTTTATTTAAGCTACTTGCATTATAAGGGACAAAAATTCAAACCTAATCACCAAGGGAGTGACGCGGTTATTAAGTCTACGACCCAGATGTTAGGTGTAGAAATATCATTGACCTGATGGCACTTATCTGGTATGTAGTTCAGTGCTTGTTAATTGTCTGATTATGTTGTTTTCTAAGAAATTGATAAAGGTCATTCATAGTGTTTGTCTTAGGCATATTTGTCACGTGCAACACTTTAGATATTGGGCCAATGTCCAACAGCATTCAATAGTGATATGTATACAATGCCTTGATTTAAATGTTGTCCCACTACTCTTGTTTAAATATTTTAGGCATAAATGTCTCTCAATAAACTGAGAATAACAAACAGTATTATTGGAAGGCTGAAATTCTTAATGAGCTTTTTATGGCTGTTGGAACAGCCCTCCCCCACTGCTGCTGTGCCTTATTGGTCAACTAATCATTCTTTGTCATTTGTGGTCACCAAGCCAAGATCTTCAATCCTTTTCCATTGCAGATGCAACAGACAACAGACTGAGGTCAAGCTGTAGCTGTTCTAACAGCCCTTCCCACAGCCGCACTTCCTAAGTGTAGTTATAATCTGATTTTCTTCCCTCTTTTCAGGCCACACAAGATCACCAAGCTAAGATCGCCAATTCCCTTGTATAGCAATATAAAAGACAGAGGTCAAGTTGTAGCTGTTGGAACAGCTCTCTCCACTGCTGTACTTCCTTATTGTATTCATAAACTTTTTTCTCCCTCCTTTCAGGACATATAATGCCACCAAGATGTCCAGTCCCCTCCTGTTGCAAATACAACAGACAAAATACAAGAAATGGCTAACTGGACAGCCCACCTCACTGCTGCTCTTCCTCATATTGTTTAGATAAAATGACCTTCCCCTCTTTCTAGGTCACATACGGTCACCAAGCCAAGACCTCCAATCCTCTCCCTTCGCAGAAACAACAGATAGAAGCCAAGTTGTAGCTGTTGGAACAGCTCTTCCCACTTCTGCTCTGCCTGTGGGAGCCCATCAGGGGCCTGTCATGGTAACATTGTTGTTATTTTTAACCTTGTTGCCATGGTAATGGTGTTGTCATGGTAACATTGTTGTTATTATAACTTTGTTGTCATGTTAGTCTTTTGACATGGTATCATTGTTGTTATTTAAACCTTGTTTTAATGGTAATCTTGTTGATATGGTCATGTTCATATCATAATTAGATACCAAATTGATTCTGAATGTATATTTATGTTTCTGTCATAAAAATGCAAACAAAAATACTGACATTAAAAGATAAAGGCCTAATACAAAATATGGACGTTTAAAGATAATAGCCTCACAGAAAATACTCACATGTGAAAATTCCTCATAGAAAGTGCCAAAAGCTTTTAAAGTTTTTTGTTTAATGCTTGTCTGTAATTAGTAAAAAAATACAAACAAGCCAAAACGCCATGAAAAAATTAAACCACAATTAATTGTAGAATTTTTCAGTAATTTGAATTGTCAGATATTTTGCTGTTTGATAGTAATAATTGAGAAAAAAATGTGTAAAATCTTAATGATTAAGAATGGTGGAACAAGCTTACTGACCGACTTGGATAAGACCATGTTTCCATCAGGTGGGAAATCAAATAATGACAACACATCTGTTGTAAAATCTTTAGCAGGGAACTTATTGAAGGCTGTTAGCTTACTAATGCTGCTCTCAAACAGTCCCGAATTCCCTAGTGATAATGAAAATATTGTATTCCTCAAAACAAGAGGAGAATGGACAACAATAAAATTTGGAAGCATTACAAATCTTTGAATTTTTTAGCAATGGTTGCTATAGTGCTTACAAATTTCTGTTAATAATGGCAAATGTATCTGAATCCATTACAAGAATTTCGTGTTAACTTTACAAGTGGTAATGCAAGTGTTTCAATTGCTTGAGAACACCTTATGAATGAAGCGATTGTGCAATTGACTGCTCTTGCGACTGCGTCACTACGCCTCAGATATTCTTGCGCTCCCTCTTTGCTGATCTGATTGTGATAAGATGTATGAGTCACTTCATGTCACTCATTCTCCAGCTACCAGACATAACACATCGAATCAAGCTTATCATATCAATAGGCCTTATTCATAAGGACAAGACCTAACAATTGGTTGGAAATGCCTTGTGAGCAATACAGATACATTGCCGTCAATTAAGAATGATAGAAATATGAGTAAGTTGAAAATGCACCTATGTGGCGAATTTTAGGTGCATGTTGAATTTTTCTCATCCATAAACGAATGGTGGCGTGTGATTAAAAACATTAACAAATGTGTTGCGACCATATCCCGATGATTATAAATAATTGGCTAATTTTACTGGCTAGGGCAATTACGAGGAATTTGGAACTGTGTGAGCTTAGCATTAATATAACTAAATTGACTTTGCCATTGCTATTTAATATCATTGTCTGATAAAAAATTTCATTCCAGTCTGTTGAATATAAAATTAATCATAGACTAAAAAAGGAAAGAAAATAAAATGTCAGATGTTTGGTGAGATGAAATATTAATGCTTTTTTTATTTTACAGCTTCATAAGCACTTTCTCTGAAATGGAACAAACAGGAAGCCGTTGTCAGTTTATGATATATCTTATGCAACTTTCAGACTTATTACATCTGCTGAAACCTTAAATAAGATCCTTTCAAGATTTAAAGGCTTGTTGGTTTTGTTTGCATCAAACGACCCTCTTATGAAGTTTTATGATATCTGTCTCTAGCACTTTTGACTAACAAAGGAATATTTTTTATGTGTCTGAAAGGTTTTGTTCCCATACTGTTGTTATAAGGTCGCCTGTTATTTAAAGAAAAATAACCCGGTATTCTGTAGCCTTGTTGTCTGTGTTGGCGTTATTCTGGTCAAACTTACAACTATAATGGAACTTGGTACACATGTTTCCACGTGTCAAAAGGCACATAACTCTAGCTTTAATAATTATTGAGTTATGCCCCCTGTTTGACTGATAAAAGAAGAACAGATAAGTGTAGGAATTCCCACTGTGGCGCTCTTGTTTGTTATTCTATTGTGTAAAAACAAAAATAAGAGTTCTGAAAACCATGATAGTCAGTAACGTAAATAGTTTTATGCAGTGTTTCCTATGCAGTACCTTCATGTTGTTGCAATTATCAATTATTATTTTCTTCCCGTCTGTTTCAACTGACAGCCAGACAAACGATTGAAAAACGTATATTAGTTATAAGTAAAAAACTTCAAAGACAGATACAAATTCATTTTTGCATTTCTTTCAGTTGACGGCCAAGAATATTCAATGTATGCGTTCGTTGTTGTGTGTTGCCCACTGTCACGGGGGAATTCTGGGGTCGGCATGGCATCTGGTTCTTACAACACTGCAGGTAATATTGGGGTCAAATTCCTAAAAATGTACAATTTTCAAATAAAGGAGTGTGTCTGATAAAGCATGGTTGTGAGTTTAGATACATAGGAATTAAAGTATAGCTGTGTTAGTGAGAGGTTTTATTCTATGCTTAAGAGTTACAATTATACAATGAAAACTACAGGGACAGGCTCATTAGTCAAACATTTAAGAACAACCCTTTGTAGAGAAAAAAGGTTAAGGCCTAATGTTAACATGTTATGCAACAGGCACACACTGGGTCGAATGTTTAGAACTTTGTTAAAGTTAACAACGTGATTAATGCCATCATTGTTAGCTTTTTAATGTGAAATATTTGATAATGTGTCCATATCTGAATATATAAACAAGTACATTTATACTATTTATAAGTAAACAATGATGACGTTAACAAAGCTGTTGACTTTAACAAAGCTCTAAACAATTGGCCCAAAGTTACAGAACAACAAAGACAAACCAGGCTGTTTTATCACTCAGCAAAATGTTTTTATTCATTTGCTAACTTGGTTCTGATAAGATATATTTTAAGGATGACCTCATTTTCTGTTTTTCTTCAGTCTGGACATTGTGTTCAGATTTTACCAGGCAATTAAACTTTTTATAGATTTAATGGGTTCTAATTTGTGTAATAAAAAATAAACAGCTTTCCTTAAAGATAATTTTTTAGGTTGTAACCCACATTTAGAGCAACTACAGATGCCGAATATGAGTACTCCACTGATTGGTGTATAAGTTCAGTTAATATAAGTGAACTCTGCCTTCTTAAAGACTGTTCTATTTTAAGCCAAATTCAACACATAATGTAACATTTTGATGACTAGGAAGGGCAAACTGAATATCGATATGTATGGTAAACATCAGTGATTAGAATTGTATTGAACATAAGTCCTAACCTTTGAAAACATTTTCTACTTTTTCAACAGTCTTGATCAGAACAGAATTGTTTGGCATAAGAGTTGTGTATCAAATTTCATTAAGGCAGACTTGTGTCATGGCAAATGGCTAACATGGAATGCTGAAGTGCTGAAACTGTCTGGTGTTTGATATATTTGGCATTAATTCACGCAAACATCATTAGCCCATGTTGAGTGTCTGCCTTTATATTAAGCTTTACTGCAGCTGCTGTGCACTTCATCAAAATGGTGCAAGATTTATTTCTTGGCTCCTGAATAATATATCATGTGAAGTATACATATATCTGACATCTGTATTTGCACTACAGTTGCAGTATTGTCAACTATGAATGATGGGCATGTAGTATGGATATACCTCTTGAGCCCTATTGCAATCCCATGTAATGGTATAATAAAACATCATTGTATAAGGAAACATTTTTGTGTCCCCTGTGTAGCATGACAGACACAAAGGGATCATGTTGTCCGACGGTGGCCGCCGCGTAGTTGGAAACATAACACTTCATATTAGCTCTCCAACTTAAACATTTTTTTCTGTAATCTTTACAAAATTTGGCAGCAATGCTTATTGGCGTAATATCTCAACTAAGTTTCATTACCATTCAGATTGCTGTAGCCATCCAAAAGTAATGGTCTTTGAATTTTTGATTATCATTCAGATTGCTGTAGCCATCCAAAAGTAATGGTCTTTGAATTTTTGATTACCATTCAGATTGCTGTAGCCATCCAAAAGTAATGGTCTTTGAATTTTTGATTATCATTCAGATTGCCGTAGCCATCCAAAAGTAATGGTCTTTGAATTTTTTATTACCATTCAGATTGCCGTAGCCATCCAAAAGTAAAAGTTCTTGAAATGTCAAAATTTTACCAGTGATTGGATGCTCCGGACAGGCAACACGTCAATATTTTTACATTGCAAATTGGGTAAATTGTTGCTTATTGACTCAATGATGTGCAGTTACTTGAACTCAAATGGCTTCTTCGAAATTTAATTCTTCTTTAGCATTTTTAAATCATTTAGAAATTTCTATTAAAATAAATAGGTCCAATTCTCACATACGATTCCAAACTACCAAAATTAAAGCACATAACAGAAGAATTATCTCCACCTTTATAAAAGTGGTGCGCAGTAGCATGATGCTTTCCCTCAGAGGGGGCAGACAATTGATTGGTCTAGAACTGGTCACATGTCAGGAAATCCATGTCTGGAGTACTTAAACTAAGTCGTATATTGGTTTAGGAAATATATCCTACGTTTAAGGTAAATGCAGTTTGGTGTACATAAAGGCAAAGGCTTAATATTCTATTTAAAGCTCCTAACACAAAGTGTTCCAATTATGAAGGAAATCATCAGATGAACAGAAATAAGCACAGCTTTTAAACAAACTATAACCAAATGAAGCCTTGCTCAGTTTTGTCTATAGGAAATGTTTTAAGAATAAAAATGGTAGAGCTATCATGTTTTGTGGCTGTTGTCCATAAACAAGGATTCACTCATTGTAAACATGAATAATACTGTTTATAGAAATTGTCTTTGAATTCGGTTAACATCATTTATTTCAAGAATATTGTTGTTTTGACCGTATCCTCTTCATCGGTAAAAGCAAAAGAAGATTTATGAGTGCTGACAGACAGTTAATTGTAAACAAAGTAATGGAAATTTGGTTATAATCACCGTTTGTATCCTTTGAGGTCTGTCATAGCCGTTTTGATCTAATACATGTTGAAAAGCATTCACAGACTGTAACACTGTACCAATGACAGCCATTGTGTTCTGATGTTGGAGCTGTTAGACTGTTTACTCTCTAAGGGCTCTGTTTAGATAGCTTTGTTTCACAATCCTAGTCGATTATAATGAAAAGATTTTTTTTTATCAATTTAAAAATTGCCAGGCCAGACCACTTTAATTTGATAAATGCATAGCAACAATCATTAGGTGTAAAAGATAATTGTTTGCTTGAACAAACCTGACCTTCCCTATTTTTTACTCCCTATCTTAAACTTTTTTGGCCATAGTTTGGATTTTTTTCAAACATGGTTAGGGCATGAATCCATCATACTGACCCCCCCACCCCTCCCCCCCAGCTGCTAAAACCCTTGTGCTTTCAATGTATAATTTACAATAACGTAATTTGTGATTTGGCTGCTAGGCTTGGTTTTCCTGGTACTTTTCATTAGTAAGTATCGTAAGTAAATTTGACATTTAGTAAAGCTAAACTCTTGAGGTTTCACCTATTTATACCATTTCAAATTATCTATGAATTTTATCTTACTGGAGAAGACATTCAAGAAGAGGTAAATAGTTCCAATTAGTTGAAGAAATGTGTTTCCTCTTAAGGAGTTACCAACTAGGGAATGTCTGACATATTATTGAATAAGACATTGACTTAAAAAATCTGATGGAATGGTAGGTCTACCCTAATATGTATGAATGTCTCCCGTTGACGACATTTATAGGGTCTGGATTCGGCATAAAATACTTTGTTTCCATTAATATTGACAGAACTTATTTTGTCTCAAAAGACCATGACAGAACTTATTTATTTGAATTCCTTAAACCATTGTCTGTCTTAACTACTGCTTTGTTACATACACACTATTTATCAATAAATACATTTATAAAAAATACATTAAAAAATGTGTCTGGTAGCATTTAAAGTTCTGTAAGTTCATAGTGGCCAAGTTTATGATAAAAAAAAATTACGATTATAAATGTTTGCAATAAGTCTGCAGGGTTAACTTAATGTAATTTTCTTACTTCCAAAATAGATCTAAACCATTTTAAGCTCTTTAATGTTTGCATGTAAGCATAAAATAGTAGTGAAAGTGCCAGAGCATGGTGAAAGTGGTAAAGTAAATCCAACCTTTATCACTGTTAATTGTAGCATTACAATTTACAGTCTAATTTCCCTGAATTGGACTTGGTTTGCAGGAATTTTAGTATACATTATGCTATCGTAATTTCCATATTTCAGCATCAGAGGCTAGTTGAAAGGCTGCAGATGGCAGGATGTTTATTTATATTCATACCTCAAATACCTTAATAACTTTGTTTTGAATTTAAGTACTGGCTAAAAATCAATTCATACATCTAAATTAAGCGTAAACAAATGAATCATGGAACTAATTTAATTTTGCCTAACGATGAAACCAGCCAGTGGGGGTAGCTAGAAGTCCAGTAAGCTAGACTCACTGTGCTGCAACATAGCCATCATTATTTCTTAGAAAACATGCTGCTATTCCTAAATACATTTCAGCACCCGGTCTGAATTCTGGTCTTGAAGCCATCCAGTGGGGGAAGCCTATGAGCCAGTTAGCTAGACTCACTGTGCTGCAACATAACCATCATTATCGCTTAGAAAACCATCATTATCCCTTAGAAAACATACTGCTGTTTCTATATTTCAGCACCTAGTCTGGATTCTAGGTTTGAAGCCATCCAGTGGGGGCAGCCTTAGAGCCAGTCAGCCAGACTCCTCTGGTGCAGTTATAACAACAGCTGTAATGACAGAGTTGCCTGTTTTGTCCTCAATGCTTTCAAGGCTGTTTGAATCATCACAGTGAGTATTAAAGTGATAAGGTAGGATTTCTCTGTTATTCAGTTTTGTTCTTTTTATTTTAATGAAATTACCAAGTTCTATTGGTGCCTTCAGATTGCTTGGATAGGTCCTGTTGCTCCATTAGTCTGGTTGTTCAATGAAAAACACTACAGTTAAAGTACATGTATTGTCAAAGCATTGATGTTGTTTTCATTTTATCATTTATGCCTCTCGAATAATCTTTGATATTGGCAAAATCTTTCAAACCATTAAGATATTAAAATAAAACTTGTTTCAAATGTTTCATTGGTGTCAATATGCATACATGTTGTTAGCAAGTTGCTAAACCACTTGTTGAGGTATGCCCCTTGGTTAACTAAAAGAAGCAGAGTAGTGTTTGCATCTGCTAATGGCACTCTTGGTTATAATAATCTGTAAGAAATACTAAGTTCTGGTGCCTTTCAATGTCTTGGAAGTTTTACACCTTTATTTTGCTAAGGCACACTATGCCAGATAGCTGTCTTTTACTGAATGTGTTGTACAATAAGGCTTATTATTTTTAATTTTGTAATTAATGATAAATGTTGGAGCAACTGTGAGGTTATGTGCATATCAATAAGTTTAAGCCCTGAACGAACTCGTGCTCCAGTGGTCAAGCTTTAATCAATTTACAAGACACCATTGATTTTCTTTTCCACTGTGTTTGTTATTACAGAAAGTGTGTGCGTGCGTGCGTGCGTGCCTGTTTCATTTATAATTATATTTTCTTACTAATTTCATGTTCTTATAAGTGACAATATATGTAATTCTCAATTCATGTTACAAGTATTATAAATCAATTTTTGAAGTGTAAAAAAAAAAACCAAATGAAGTTTATGGAAATGAATGAAAATTTAGAACTCCAGCTAAATGCTAATAAAGTTTGGCTCAAAAAAAGGTTTTGTATGTTTTTTTTTCTGTACAACAATTGTTTTCAATATCTTCCGTTTTTCAATTTTCGGAAGTGCCAAACTTGTACGGGTCTGTTGATTAAAATGTCAGACTTGCTGTTGCTCCTTGGGAAAAACGTGTTAAACAAGATGTTGTTAATGGGTTATTGATTCCAACAACGTGCAATATGAAATATCTTTCGAAATTGCAAACATTCATTTTCCAATATGTCTTGTTCATTTTTGCAATCCATTACAGGGTTTTACCATTTAAATAATAAATGGCACATGTTAAACAAATCTTAATCATTGGAAATAGAAGTCTCATTCTCATTTTAGTGATTGGCATGCTATTTTAAAACTATAAGGTAACTAATACAATACAATTGTCATGTTACTATCAACCCCAAATTGATGCATTAATGTTAGTTTAAACATTATATATTTTACAACGACTGTGAAGAAAGCTATGATAGTTTGTACTGAGTCACTCTCATTGGCACAATGTTGCGCGAGAGTGTGGCCTTGTGTTGTGGGGGAAACCGGAGTACCCGGAGAAGACCCACTTCTCCGGCTTGGTGACCACTAACCAAACTCACATGCGAACCCGGGTTGCCTTGGTGAGAAGCGAGTGCGCTAACCACTGCGCTAACCGGACAACTGGTTGCATTATTGTTCAACTCCTAATGATAAAGGGCAAGCCCATAAGAGCTAAAAGCCTGGGGCAGATCCAGGATTTAACGTTAGATGGGACACAGCTGGTGAAGTGTGCCACTGGAACTCATACATATAGGGTATAATTGTATAAAAAGTTACAAGCTTTCAAGTTTTTAACCAACTCTCATTGTATTCTAATAAGATATCAAAATTGTTTGACCAATATCACATTGTTGCCAAATGTACGGCAAACAAGAATTACTAAAGGCAGCATAGCTGCAATATAATTTACCAAGTTGTCTGTTTAGAAATGTTAATAAATAATGGGTTGAAACATTGCAATGGTCAAAGAAAGCCCTTTAGTATGACTTTTTAAGAAAAATGCCATTTAGAAATCCTTGTACAAAAGAACATCATAAAAAAAATCACACTCTTAAAGCTGCACTCTCACAGATTGAACAGTTTGACAACTTCTTTATTTTTTTCTTGGAACGAGTAAATTTTTGCGTAAACATCTGCAAACCAGTGATAAAATACTGCTGACAAAAGATCAGATCGCAGCTTTTCATATGTTTGTCCCAAAATTACTAATGGTTTAAACCATAAAACATTACATTTGGAATGGAAATATGAAAATCTGTGATCTGATGGTTTGTCAGCAGACTTTCATCACTGGTTAGCAGATATTTAAGCAAAAAGTTTGAAAAACGGTCAATCTGTGAGAGGGCAGCTTTACCTTAATCAATATTTTCAAAATCATCTTTTCTAAGCACAAAAGCATATGCTTTTATACTATCCATATATACGGCATTAGGGCACATCATTAAAGAGGCATATTGTTCAAGGCTTAACAGATTCTTAGTGAGGAACACACAACATAACAATTCAATGAAGACAGATAACATATACTTTAAAATATCTTTATTAATAAATGTTATTGGGACTGCTTTGGATTTATCCGCTGAACAGAGAGTTCAATGAATTTTTTTCCCCCAAGAGGATGAAATAATTTAATGTTTAGCTTTATGCTATCTTGTCGATTCTTTTTCCTGTAATTAACTGATGTATTATGGAGATACCAATAAATACTGTTTAAACCTATGGGGTTTGAAGTTAATTGGTTCCCAACCATACATTTGTAAGCCTTGTTCAGGATAAAAACTGTTTGATCACTTATATGTGTATGCTTTTCTTTTTCAGGTACCTAAATGATGTAGCCCTACACCACCTTATAGATGCTCTATGTAAATTGTCAACAGAGTCAATGGAACTAGCGTACTCCAATAGAGTAAGTGTTTATTTCAATAGATGAGGTATCAGAAGTTTTAACTGAACTAAAACATCATGGTTTTGAACGTGAGAGTGCTCTTAATGGTCAAAGTGTCCGCCTCATAGCCAAAAAGATGTGGGTTCGGCCCCACCAGGGTTATGTTCTCTTGTCCTCTAAAAAGGACATCAATACTGGCTTCTTAGGAAAAAGACCCAAGAGTGACTCATGTCAGCTTAAAGCTGTCTCGTCACAATCAAGCTAAAATAGGTTGGTATTAACTAACATGATGGATGTATTTAACCATTTGATTGTTCCTTGACTCAACCCTGGTTTGTGCACTATATCTGTTGAAAAACAATAGACCAGAGATTGTCTACAAGACCACCTTATTTAACAGTTGTAACTACAGAGACAAGCCAAGTGACCACAAATTTAAGGATCAAGTCAAACAGACACTAAAGAATGACATTTAACATCAGAAGACAACTAACACATAAAACATATCAAAATTGTTATTTGTAAAAAGCCTCCATTATTTTTTGTGAAAAAAAATTCATTGGTGTCTTGAAAATGGTTTAAGACCAAGCAACCAGTAAGAAACCAGCCATAAATGTATCTTTCTTTCCCTTCATAATTTATAAGCCTAAAATTTAATTGTCTCTTCACATTGTTTAAGTTTTGAGAATGGTTACTTCTCCCAACTCACATTTGTGGTGCAGGAATCTCAATAAAATCTAAATTAGAATTATCTGCAAAACGCATTCAAGCGGACTGGAGAAACAGAATTCAATTAGGTGTTAAAACAATGTCTCTTTTTCTCCTGCAAAAACAGGATTCAATTAGGTGTTAAAACGCTGTCTCTCTTTTTCAGCAGAACAGAAATCAAGTAGGTGTTTAAACAATGTCTCTTTTTCTCCTGAAAAAAAAAACAGGATTCAATTAGGTGTTTAGGCAATGTATCTTTTCTCCTGCAAAAACAGGATTCAATTACCGGTAGGTGTTCAAACTCTGCTTTTTCTCCTGCAAACGCAGGATTCAATTAGGTGTTTAAACTGCTTTTTCTCCAGCAAAAACAGGATTCAGTTAGGTGTTTTACTTCTGTCTATCTTCTCCTGCAAAACAGGATTCAATTAAGTGTTTAAATTATGTCTCCCTTCTCAAATTGATCAGAAGGAATAAGTAGTCTTTGCTTTGTTAAATGTTATCATTTATTCAAGAAAATCGGTACAATTTATTTTGCCCTCAAAATCAAGGCTCTTGATCACCATTGAAACTTCTGGCACTGCATATTTATAAAAGTAATATCTTATGCTCCTAAAATCACCCATGCCTTGTAAACAAATACGTTACCAGATGAAATACAACATATGTTTTGCAAATTCATTGATTCCAAAGTTTATCATATAAAGTGCTATGGAGCATATCATGATGTATTTTAGCTAGATATTATGGTTGAATGTTGTATGGTGAGCATTGTAACTTTGAAAGCAACATTCTACTCCGGTCCCAGTCCCAGAGAACATTCACGCAGACTCAGAAAAGCAAAGTTTCAATTCTGTTTTGAAAATGCTATTACGTGAGCAAAGTTGGTTGAGGTTGCTGAATCTGTTATAAATTATCGATTCTATAATCAGGCACACATTTTTTGCCAAGACTACTTATAATTTTATTAAACATTTGATAATTCTATTTTCTGAGTCTTAGAATATGGATCCAGATTCACAATAAATCAATGGAATCTGCCGGGACAAGCCCAGTAGCCTAAAATAAAAAGTAATAAAGGTCCTGCAAAAATAAAGCAAACAAGAGACACATCGCTAAGAGACAATAAAATTCACAGAGCTATCATAATATTGCCCTTGCATGGTACAAGTCACAACCATTTCTTTTGTCTTTACCATGAACCTCATTGCTCACATATTTGAGATACCGTTTTCATTAACCAAACTTATTGATTATTCATGAACCTTATTTTGAAGTATTATAACCAAATATTACCAAGATTTACCCCCAGTATTTCAATATATTAACATTTTTAAAAAAATTGATCGTTGTGTTAATGACAAAGGCTCCATAGCCCTAAAGATCCTACATAACACTTCATCTCTTTGTCATTCAGAAATGTACTTTCACTGCACGATTTTATCTTCTCTAAGAATATTCACACTTAATCTTTTAGTACTTTTCAGAAATACTTCCTTTAGAGTAATGTTTGATATGGGAATTCAGTGCTCTTAAGTTCAGGGAAGGGATATGTCTCGTTTATTGTCATAGCTAAAGTTAGCCCTGAACCACTTAATTTTGGATGCCATTATCCATTTTTTTGTTTTGTTTTAAGTCAGTGTAAAGTCCTTATCACGTTTAGTACATGTAGCTGTGATTTTGTTATACAAGTATTTAAAAACGTCTCAGAAATTCAATGTTTATTTTACAGTACATTTGGTACTTATAACTGTCAAATAACTTTGAAATGATATTGATAAGAGTTGTCAGCTTAGGTTTCTAGAATGTCACCATTGAACAGAAGGCATACACACTCCAGAACAGCGCTCACCATGTACATACCGACATGTAGCTGACAAGAAAACAATGTCTTTTCTGTTCTTAAAACTAATTAAGGGCCAGAGAGCTTTCCAAGAGGACTCATTAGCTGCAAATGACCTGATTTTCAAATAGCACTTGCAGTTCAGAATATACTATGTTAACCAATAGAATAAGAGATTAAACCATTTTAGTCTTAAGAAATCTACTTGGTTTATACCATTCATTTTCAATGAAGAATTTTTAAGCAATGAGCTGAATCAAAATAGTGCTCTCAATGATGCAGCAAAATGTTTAGCTTTGGAAGAGTAGGATGTACCAAAGAATAGGATTTGTTTTAAGAGCCAACATCTTTAGACAAGCTCCCCTATTAGTTGTACACTTACTCTGATCATAGCATGAAGTAATTTGGTGTTAATTGTTGAACAATTGCTGAAAACAATGAAAGAACCCTTCATCTCAATGACTTAAATATCAGTCAAAAAAACAGAATGTGCTGTCCTTATTTATAAACTGGCTAGGCCATAAATACTCCAATCTTTGAACCATTTTTGACTGCAATCCTGTTGTTTTTGTCAGTTTTGTAGTCTTAGTCTTATGGTAATGACTTTATGACATTTAACTGAAGCTGTATGATTTATATTGTAGCCATTCCCCTAGACTTTTCCATAAAGGTTTAGTTGGCATTTACACTGCATGAATATCTGGTTAATTAAGTCAGTTCGTTAATATCTGTTAGATTTGTTTCTGACAGTTTATGTTCCAAGTCCCAATACCTTGTACAATTGACATGTGATATTTTTCCAAACAGAAATTTGATAGCATGGAAAGGTAGTTTTAATTGTGGTTTTTGTATGGTGGAACAATTCGGTGCGTAATAAATAAATGCATATTTGCTTGAATCTTTTTTTTGCCAATTATCTAATTCAAGAGGCACCACGAGATACTGTGTTGTTTTCAATTGGAGAAACTAAATTGAAATTTATGACGGTTTTTCCGTGTTTCCCTTGTGTATGTAAATTGATTTTTACAAATTATATGGTATAAGTTTCAAGTATAATAAAAGCATTTTGCTATCTACTGTTGTTTATTTGACAGGCAAGATATTTGCAGTCTTTGATTATGGGCTGTTAGGGGTAATAAATTGTAGAAAATTATTGGTTATTGAATATTTCGAGGAATAAATGCACCAACAGATTGCAACGTGATGCAATTTCCTTTCCTGATAATGTGCACATTTGCCCAGTTGTTCTGTGTTTGTTAAACTGTATGAACCAAGTTAGGATTCTTTTAGATCATGAGTTTATGAGATCAAACCTTCAATTTTTGAAATTTTGATTATAATTTGTGTTATTAGCTTATATTCAAGTTATCGTGAAAGCTTTGTTGATGGTGCTGTCACTAACCTTGGCCATAACATTTTAAAATATTCCAATGAAACTGGTACATTTGTCATAAAAGATAATATGCACATTTATCATATACCCATCATACATCAACACGCAATACACATCACAAAATACGGTAGTCTGTATTCCACTCCAGTGCAATACAGCCGTATTCTACTCTTGTGATGTCACGTCATAACAAGTATCAATGCGCGATGTTAAAATGCTGTCATAAAAGAAAAAAGTGCGTCGTTGAAATGACATTTATTATGAAAATATGTGGCTCTTAAGTGATCTAACCACTAATGTTTATAATAAAATGGTTATTAGTACTGCTTTGATCTGGAATGTCGCATTCAACTCTAGTGGACCTCTTGAGTCGAATACAACCTCCCGGATCAAAAAGCAGTACTAATAACCCTATTGTATATCAATGCCCATAGTCTGACTTCTGAATAATTGTCCAGTTATTCCCCATTTTCAACTGAACAAAAGTGTCTGGCATTCGTTCTATGGTACATTTTTAGCTCGACTATTCGAAGAATATGGAGAGCTATACTACTCACCATAGCGTCGGCGTTGGGGTCACACCTTGGTTAAGGTTTTGCATGCAAGCACACATAGGTTAATATCTCAGCAACTACTTGATGTATTGCATTGAGACTTTATACAATGGTACTTAACCATCCAACCTACTTAACTAACCAAATAAGATAACTCTAGTTTGCATTTAATGCAAATAATAGGCCTTTATTATTCGACTTAGAAATTCTGGTTAAGGTTTTGCGTGCAAGCACACATAGGTTAATATCTGAGCAACTACTTGAGGTATTGCATTGAGACTTGATACAATGGTACTCAACCATCCAACCTACTTAATTAACCAAGTTAGATAACTCTAGTTTGCATTAAATTCAATAATGGCTCCTTTTTTGACATAGAAATTCTGGTTATGGTTTTGCATGTAACCACTTTTAAGTCAATCTTCAGCAAATACATCATGTATTGCATTGATACTTTACACACAGGCTCCCAACCATTTAATCTTCTACTTTAATCATGTAAGATAATTCTATCTTTCATATTATTTAATTTTTACCCCTTTATTATGCGACTTAGAAATTCTGGTAAATGTCTTGCATGTTAGCACACATATGACAATATCTCAGCAACTACTTGATGTATTGCATTGAGACTTTATACAATGGTACTCAACCACCCAACGTAATTGAATAACCAAGTTAGATAACTGTATTTTGCAAATAATGACTTTTTATTATTAGACTTAAATATTCTCGTTAAAATTTTCATGTCACCACATTTATGTTAATATCTCAGCACATCATGTGTTGCATTGAATTCTAATCTAACAGTGATCCATGCATGTTTCGCCAATTTTTTTCAATTCTTACACTTAAAAGCGGCGGAATAGTCGAGCGCGCTGTCTCTGTGACAGCTCTTGTTGTACTTCTTATACTACGATTTGTTCGAAATTGCACCAGGCTTCATAGATATTCATTCTTACAAGGCAACGAATAAATGACATGACAGTGCTTTACAGAATATATAATCATTTTTTTTAAGTACAAATGATAAGAAACACATAAAGGCTTAATATAGCGATTCTAATTGTTTTCAATAGTGATTTTTTTAACAACTTATTTAACAAGATTTCCATCAACACACTTCAGCAAAAATATGTTGGTTCACAACCAAAGAAGAACAGTTCATAAACTTCATATCTATGCCTATATCTTGATGATGGTAGCACAAAATAAGACAGTCCCATGTCTGTAGCAGCACAAAACATGCATATCTATTACTTCATCTTGATGATGGTTGCACAAAATAAGACAGTCCCATGTCTGTAGCAGCACAAAACATGCCTTTGTTTTTTGTTGTTTGAACTATCTAATTGATCAACTTGTCCTGAAATTGAGTTTTATTGTCTGTGGGAGGGAAGTGCCATGTTTCTAATGCAGTGTAATTAACCCGACAGACCATTTTACGATGGATATGATATTAGGTGCCATATATGGCTTCGTATTGGAGTGAAGTAAACTGTCATTGAAATTGTTTTTATGTTAACAAACAAAGTTTTGTCGCTTGTCGCAAAAGTTAACCTGACACTTTCTTGTACTAAAGTATCAATTTGGTAAATCTTGATTAAGTTAACGATTCTTGAGGATGATGATCGCCGAGTTTATATAATTCTCACGTTGCCCATCACAAAGAAACACACAGGAAATTGTTTTTGTACAGGAGTAGGTGCCTAATTTGAGATCGTTTTGTCATTCTGTTGTCCATTGATGTGAATTAATAGCACGGAAGTGTATGTAAATACGTATTAAGCAACATCAATGTTGAATGGCTGTTGGTAATGGATGTTTTTTCTTCTTTTTTGTAGGGCTTATACTTTTTATTGGATAATGTAGGTTGTGGTGTGGTTATGCTGGTGTTTATTTCCGTAATATCTGACACACACTAACTTCTTTCCCACCTTTTATATTGTTTCCCTATTTTTTTATTGTTTTTATTACAATTTTATGTTCATGTTGATGAAATTGATGTGACATGATATCTATATACAAATTAAGCTAGTGCTAAAGTTGCTTAATTACTCTTGTGCTGTTGTTGCCGTGGTTGTTCAATATTACCGAAAACATGCTTATAAGTAAAACACAACATATGATTATCTTTTAAACTCATGAAAATCCGACTTACAATGATGTTCATTGTTCAGTTGATAACATTCTTAAAACTTTAATGCAGGTGTAACAAATTAAAGCATTTTCAAATACTAGTACTCAGTCTTTCTTTCTTTTCTATTTACAAGCTTTGACTCTACAAAACTCAAAAGCAACATCTGAATTATGAGAAGAAATTAACTCTTTTTGAATATTCCATAGATATATTGTTTCTTCATATTCTTTTGGTCTTTAGTAATACTTTATTACTATTTTCTGAGTGATTGAAAAATTGTGAAGTTCATAACCTTGCATTGATAAACCATTTAAGACAATGAATTTAGCTGCTCTATTAAACGCTTTAAACCTTCAAGAAAACCAATTCTAAATTTCACAGAAAATAGATGTATTCTAGGCATGCAAGCTGAAGTCATAGATAAATCAGTTTGAATTATCTAGAGATTCCGGTTAGGCTGAATCTTTCGTCTGAGCCTTTTCAGATTGCTTTCAGATGGTTCTTTCAAGGGACTTTAATCTGTTTTGTTCACTTAATATGGTTATAGAATGATGTGATATGTTTCATGTCAAATTTATTATACAACACATAGCTTGTTAGATATGTCTGAATGAATCGTGGGAAATAGCATTCATTGTCATAGGTATATCTCTATAACTGCTTGGGCAATATAGGTGCCACCTTATATTCAATCATATGTATTTTTGTTGACAATTTCATTTAAATATTGTAGAGTGTTTCAGTCTATGGTCAGTTTCCTCAGTGTTCTTCACATGTCTCCTGTTTAAGTGTGTATGATATGTTTCTGTGTATATGTTGTTCACTCATGGCTTTACTTGAATAGAAAGGTGTTTGTTTGTTTCCACAATGTTTTTTGCATTTTGCAAATTGTATGCACTGCTGTTCTCTATTGATATTAGATTAGTATGTTGTTCTTGTTATCTTGTTGGTAATGCGACTATTTGTTAAATTCAGAAATCAGCAATATTTTTTCTGTTTTCATTGACATATAAACTGTTGGTACGCCTTATTATGCATGAACATTGACATGATTATTTTATGGTCTTTATGCATAGTAGGTATTCTTAGCGTAATCCTTGCTGTTACAACTGTTAAAATCTGTGAAACCTGAAAAAATACTCAGTTAAAATATTTATTAGGTTGTTTAAATTTTGCATACGCATCTTCCCAATCGCAAAATAAAGATCAGTTTAATGTGTGAGTTCATCTAATCAGAAAGCAGCTTTTATGTAAAAAGCTGTCTTGGTAAGTTGTGTGTCACAGGATTGTGAAGAATTTCTGCAATCATATACCAGGATTGGTCTGTTTGTCCAATCAGTTTTATCTGCACTAGAATATTGTACAACCCTTTTCAATTTCAACAATAGATTTGCTTTCTGATATGAATGCACAGGATGCCATGTAAGGTTATAACCATCAGTCACAACCCTCTACATTCTGTATTGATTTATTCTGATTGTATTGCTACCTCTCAACATTTGAGATTGGAAGAAATAACCCCAAAGTTATAGGATAAGAAATATAACTATTCAGATGTTGATCTTACTCCATACATCATGTAGGATTAAATGAATGCCACTGTTTATGGTGCTCCAATTCAGAAATATTTGGAGATTGTTTCTGCTCCTATTGGTTTAATGTATGTTCATAAGACATAAGCCAATCGTTCAGAACTTTGCTGCTAAAGTTAACAACATAATTAACGACATCTTGCAATATTTTACAATATGCTCAAATTTTGAAATAAAAGCAAGTACAGCTGACACAGTTGTCTCAAATTGTGTTAGAAAAACAGCTGATCACAAGTGTATCAATTAAAATTCCAGATCAGTAAGGATGATGTTAACAATGTTGTTAAGTTTAAGAAAGCTCTGAACAAGCGGCCCTATATAAATGGGACTAGGGTAATGGTTTTGAATAAGACTTTTCACAATATACTTGGCTTGCTTGGAAATTATTTCATTACATGTGGAGGTTTGGAGATACAACTTTTTGCTGAACAATATTTCTTGAAACAGTTCTTACATGTCTGCTTCCATTTGTTAATTATTTGCAACTAACTGTTAGACTGCCTAAATGTGAGGCAACCTTAAAATTGAAGACAAAAACAAAAGAAGCCAACTTCCCACTTTGGTTTGATATTGGTTTTACTAAGAAACACAATCAGTGCTCATCAAGTAGAATAGTTATTTTCCTCACATTAATTCCGCTTCTCTAACTCAAGTGATGTTTTTTTGATTGTGACATTAAAATATTGGTCAAGTGCCATATAAGGCTTGAAGATTGATAACGTTAGGGACATCATATCCATTATGGTATAAGATTGCCTTTATTCCAGACATATTACCTTACTTAGTTTCACATCGCAGACTGAAGGACCAATATCCGCTGATGGAGTTCGGATATTTTATGTCAGATACTGCCATTGTGCCATTATTAGTGGCCAAAATTATATGGCTCTGTCTTCCCTATGTCCGTTGCCGGTAATGGCAATGCAATAATATGGCGATGCCTTAAAGAAAAAAAGAGTTTGTGACAGTGTTTCGTTGAGGTTTTTAGAAGTACAGTATCACGATTTTAATAATGTGTATCCGTTTTCTTACGCCTTACTCTTAGAAGTACGTTTGGTTTTATATAAAAAAATCTTATGTTTTAATTGTAGGAACCCTCTCTGTTTGCCGTTGCCAAGTTGCTGGAGACCGGGTTGGTGAATTTGTCACGTGTTGATATTCTGTGGAGACCAGTCACTGCACATCTTTTAGAGGTAGGTGGACTTTTATTTGTGATATCTAAAGGGGTTTGAAAGGTTGTTGTTATGTTTTTATTTGTCAATAGTTGTATATTGCATGAATACACATTTGCCGAATAGAATTCATCATACCCAGGTAAGTGGAACCTTTTTCAATACACAAAATAAGTGAATAAACCAAAGACCATTACATTGGTACTAAGCACATACATATGTCTTGAAATTAATTTGATACATTAAAAAAAAACCTGTCTTAAAAAAACCTGTCTTACAAGGAAGGGCTTAGAATGTTGTTATAGCTTGTAGCCCAACACATTTGTTTAATATAATGTTTGTATGGCTTGATGTCAAAGAAGACAACAATCAAATATTATTAAACTGAACTACAATAGCAGTTTCCTTACCAAAACATTAGTCATCAAAATGATGAAAATAGCCCACTGCATATTCAAATGGGCCACTTTCTAAATCTTATGTTTTAGAACATTTAAAAAAATACTTGAACATTATCAAGTACTTACCACTGGTTAAAGTGACTTATCTTGCACCAGATGACATTGATTGTATTAACAATAAATGGGTATGATCAGTGTACGTTATGGTATATCATGGCCTATCCGAGACCTGTGTCCTTCTTTTGACAATTCTTTGGCGTCTCGAGACAGGAAGCAAGGAGGAACACATAGATGTGTTATAGGACGGATTCGAACTGCACATCTGATGCTCATGTTTTTAACTGTCCTCACCTCACCCATGAGGGTAGAAAGGACTTACAATTCAAACCATGTTAACCAAATTATTTAATATCCAGGAATAAGTTATAATCTATATAATCGTGAATTAATGGTGAGTTATATTAATTTTTAAACAGCTGCCACTTAGAGCAGCACTAAGAACTACTAAAAGCTTCTATGGAATACTAAGAGATACTTAAATGCACTACAAGAAGTTCTAATATAAAGAAAATAATTATTATGACAGTAGCTGGAATTCAGAAAGGAAACTTTTCTCAGGGTGTTGCATGCATTTGAATATGGAGAACTTGTTCTTTGATGGTACATGTAGGTAGGTAGTCAAATCAGGTCGTTAATAGAAAAAAACCAGGTATTTAATAATAATAATAATAATAAAAATAATAATCACATTTGATATATGTACTAAATTCAAATTGTTATGTTAAATGTTCAATATAACGCACAGCTAATGACGCTAAGTAATTTCTAACAGACTCGTTCAACCGTGCTACCTTATAACCATCTTTGAAAACAAACATATTCGCTCGGAGGTAATTTTAGTTCAATTCTAATAGTAACAACTACATGGGGTTATTCTCATGATTCAGATTAAAATAATGTCAATTTGTCCAATCTTTATTTTTTATGTGCTCTGCAAGCGTTTTACTTATGATTAAACATTACAAAGGGAATATCAAGATTCAAGACAAATTTGAATCCCTTACCAGATTTTTTATTTTGTTTAGACAATGATGAATATACAAACTGTATAATAAAAAAAAATATGAATGTCATATTTGGTTATAACGTTGGTATTGTAATAAGGAATCAGCCATTAGTAGGAAGTGGGTTCATTTCATATTTGAACATTATCTGAATAGCAAGAACAACGTCTATTATGCATATAATACTTAGTGTAGAGTTTATTTGCTAAGTGGCCGCATAATACTAAATAAATAATAATCACACAATACAAAACAATCTTATAAATAACCAGATATCCATAGTAACCTTTATGGGACCAAAATGGTCACGCCCACATGTCCGGCCTCTACCCTCAATATATCGTGATTTTAGTTTTGTGGTTTGACTGCAAATCAAATGATCTTCCTGCATTTACATGAACCACGAAAATACATGACAAACTAGAAAATACAACCAAAGCGTAAAAAAATCCGGTATCTTGTACAACTCATTAGACGAAATGCCAACTTTAAGAATTAAAAACACACACGTACACATAATTCGTTCAGCATGCTATTACAACAGTCAACTGTCAGATGTCTGCCTGAAATCGCCCTTTATAACCATGAGATCATCTCACCAATACTTTGGTCGTGTGACAGAAACAGCAATGTTTATTTTTCATAACTTTAAATTATGACAGGTTACAAACCACTAGAGGACTTATTTAGATAGCCGGAAATCACACAGGGCTTCAACAAGGAAACTAACGAAACAAAAGGTTTAAGGCAAACTATATACTATCCGAGAAACATATAACGCCACAAAAAAACGACGAAAATAGGAACACCTTAGCAAAAGTTTGAAACACACATAAAATACAGGTATTCTTCTTCAGATATATTTAATTTCAATCAACAATTTTAGAAATGTTTTCGTACATTCAGGAATGTTAACCACCATCCGCCATGTATTTATAATATTGTCAGGATTAAATAAAAAAGAGTTGGCAGCAGTATCTCTAAATATCAAATAAATTTCACGGCATTTTTTAAAAAATGCACCGAAACTCTGCTTTTATCATTTAATAAAAACCTAGTCTGTTTAGGATTTGATTTATTGTTTCGATAAACTTCGAAGGGGGAAAGGCAGATGTTCCAGAACGATTTAATTGTACATGGTATGTAGTGGTTTAAATATCTTTAAAGTGCATCATTTAATATCTTTTATTATATTTATATTTTTCATTATTCGTCCATCATATAAACAAACATCAGAGAGGTACAAGACAAGCATTATAGCAAACAATCCTCAGATATATTGAATTTGTTCTGCCTTTAAGTATGTAAAAGTAACTTTCATGAAACTCATATTTTTTTCAATGATTTGTAAACAATCCCAAAAGATCTAAGAATTGGTTCTATCGTCATTGGACTAGGAAACACATGGGCAAGGCAACTCCGATTCGGCAGTTGTCAACATCCCACCGCTGCCACCATTTGTAACGTGCGACGTTACAAAAGGCCAACATATCCCTTCAGAGAAAAGTATGCTCGACCCTGAAGGGGTCAACTGGTCTTTATATACACTAAATTCTCTATCCACACAGAACCCGGGCTTTGCATACTACCAACCCAGTTAACAGCGGACTGTTACATAAGTTCATAAAACACTAACATTAGTGATTTTGAGCCCATGTTTTTTCATGGTTTGCATGCCAAAATTCAATATATATTTAATGACATTTATTTAATTGACAAAATGTTATAAACGCATTAAATTTTTGTGTCTTTCTCACTTGGTTGAATATACCCATCTTGTCATTTAATCGATACAGATGAGGTGACCATTAAAACAGTTCATTTTTTTAAGCCTTATATGATGTACATGGTTGAACACTTAAAAAGTACTTGATGCATTTAGAAAAAAACAACACATGATTGAATTTTCGAAATGTACTCCGAAATACTGAAGTCCTATGCATGGATTTCGTTCAAATAAATAATGAATTCAGCACAGTATTCCTATCCGTTTGATGTGCTTTTCGTCACCAACATGCGATCGTCTAGGTACAATATCACGGAAAATGGTCCTGAAATGGAGCGGATATTTTGAACTATAAACAACAGCTTGTAGAAAGAACTTTGTATGTGAAGATAATTTAAAAACGTAAATTTAAAACAATGATACAGTAATTTAAAAACGTAAATTTAAAACAATGATACAGTAGAAGAACAATACAATACTATGGATCAATTTGTTCACGATCTACCGTTCTTTATAAAATATTCGTAGCATTTTCTATCTCTCAATTTATTTCGATATGAGTGTTGAAAAGCGCTGACACGACTGTAACTCTTTGTCTGAAATGATTCTTATTGACTACTTGTAAATTGCTTGTAAAAATTGAAAATATATGTTATTTGAATTGTAATAATTGGTTCAATACCGTTGCAATTATAAGCAGCTGATATTGTATTTGTTTTAAAAAGTGTTTCCACTTATTTTCAAAATATTTAAAATGATAATGCTAAATGGTTCTGTGTCTGTATGCTTTAAACTTTTACGAAGCACTTCAAATGATATCTTTTGTTCTAAGACAAACGTTCTTTGATGTCTTCATCGTAAATCAGTTCCCTTTGTAGTAACACATGCACTCTCTGTTTTACGAATAAATGTCCTAAACAGAAACCTTACAAACATTCTTTATTACCCTCTATTACATTGCTGTGCAAATGATATAAACCAACACCCTAAAGACCTGAGGGAAAATATATAATTAATGTAATTGTTATTGTTTAAAGTGTGTACAAATCTATATTTTCAAGTATTATTACGATTTAGATAAAAGGAAATCTCCAGACAATTTTGAAACCTTTCAACGTTTCATCTGGTAACTGTTGAGAAATTGAGAAAGTTTTATTTGAATTCCGAGGGCTTGATGTAATACGGAATGTTAACAAAATTAAACCACCGGTAAGTACAAATTCAAAAACGACCAGATTAGCAGCTGCTTTGTTTGTTTGTCATAAATCATGTTTATGGCAGATTTTTACTTGGAAACGAAAAACCATCGTTCACTTCTATGGAAAAAGTACACATCTGTGGGAATTGACCTCAAGATTTCGGAAGAAATAGAGATTGTGTTCATAACTTCCGCTTTGAACAGGACAAAACTGAAACTGATCACAAATCAATGGATGGAGCAAAAATAAAAAATAAAATACTGTTCACAAATTGAGCGAATGAGTTTAAAAAATAATGAACTATCATCTCGAATATCTTACGAGCTTTTCTTTTGGGACAAAAAGAAAGAACACTGTATACAAATTTAAAAAGTTAGAAGAATGTTAATTTAGAATTGAGTTGGCTCAAAATTGATTCATCTTTAAAAAAGTTAAACACAACTTATTATTCGTTTACATCTTTCTGGCATATGATCAAACATGTTTCCAGTACTATGATCAAATTGATTTATTGGATTGTAAGGTTGAAATTTAAATATTTAGACTTTGATAAGCTGTGTTTTTGCACGGACCGTCTTTCTCAAAATTGGCAAACACATATATCCTCAACATGTTTAATATATTTATGTTTTAAAAAAATGCCAATGAAGCACTTACATAGATATAAGTCTCTGTTTGATTTGAACTTTTATTTAACAATAATGCAAGTAAAACAATGTCACAACCTCAACATATACTTTCCCTATCCTCTAACAATACTTACCAAATCGAGCAATATCATTGTGATAAATTACGTCATAAATGCTACGTCGGAAGGCAATATTTGGCTTACTCAAAGACTTTAAACAAAGATAACTTTTCTATTTCTTTATCATTTTAAATGAAACAAAGCGCAGTCAACGCCTTCGGTCTTTACAATATTTTGATTGAGAGTTTAGTTTCTTAAAACACTTCGACAAACCTTTTTAAAATACGGCCGTCTGACGGAGCACTGTCAAAACATCAGTTTGGAAACAGGTTTGTCGAAGTGTTTGATAAAACTAACCACCTTATCAAACTCCAGTAATAAAACTAAGGCGGGGCTCTTTAAACGACATAAACTGCCCGTTGTTTCATTTAAAATGGTATAGTAAAAGAAAAGTTATCTATGATTTAAGTCTTCATTTTAAGCAAACTATTGCCTTCCGACGTAGCATATATGACGTAATTTATCACGTGGTATACACACACTGATATAGCTGGTACTATACATCCAACATACTAGGAAGAAACTGCGAACTATGCAAATGCATTTCTAAACAAACATAAAAGGAGCACTGTTGTGTTTGAAAATAATGAATATAAAATTAGTCTGAATATATTTACCCAATTGTTACATCTCTTGAATTATCAGCCAATCGTATGCGAAAATGCTTGTTTAATATAGATAAGATATTTTTTGCCATATACATTGTAACATATATTTTAACCAACGATCTGAATGACAGAGAACTGCCTCACGGTTGGGCGACCAAGTTATTTTCATTTGCCAGGACAAATGAATTAATGACTTTCATCCCTGACCTTGTGATAAGTGACTTCAAATATAATACCGTATAAATCATATACTACAGTATAAATCAAAATATAATAGATGAGTATATAAAATATCTTCACCTTTCAATTTATACATTATTTACTATATGTTTTAGCAACGCTTTTTTATTTAATTATAGTTGGAAACAATCCGCATCACCATTTGCTTCAAAGAAAGTACTTTTGTCGACGCTCCAATTTGTCTTTTGCTATTGTTTAACATCTCGAATGCCTTCCCGGGAATCAAAACACGATTAGATCAAGCGTAGAGGCTATTCCTGAGATCCCTTCAAATGACATTGATTTTCGCATTGCCCAGAACTTACAAGAAGTAATGAAAAGCAATTCATCACTTAACCATTGTTCACAAGCGGTATTTTGTGTTAGATAGCATACCTGACATTGCAAAGCAAATTTGTATGAAATGAGGCCGCTAGCGAAAAGTGTTTTGCCTAAATTAGACATTGGATGACGCATTTTGATCGGAATTAAACATGTCATTTATTTGTGATTCTTGTTTTATTCCATTGTTTATATTGCAAACGCCTGCTGTCTTCTTATTTTTTATACGGACTGGAAAGCCCTGTTTTGGCTTACCTTTATGGTAATTGGGGTATTTTATACATGACAGTTGGATTGACCTTCAGCTAGTTGGATCCAGTAAAAGCTTGTCCCACTTTCTTCAAATAGAGTAGTTATAAACTGTCACAAGCCTGAGAGTGACACATTGATATACGCAGGGAAAATTCTTTACTGTACAAACATGTGTTAAACACTTAATTGTGAATTTAATGACTTACGTTACATAAACAATTACCATCGAATTTATGCGTTTAGGAAATTCAAGTTAAAAAATACGATTTAGTTTTTATATATAATATAAAGTAAAGAGCAGGAATGCGCACACAGCATACGCTGCTAACATGGTCATTTACATATTTTTTAGGTACTGAGGTATTTGACTGATTTCAAATAATAGGAACTTAATAATTTTCATTTCCCAGACAAACAAAAACACCACCAAATATTTACGAAATGGCATTCTCAAGCTAAATGATAGAGTGCATCCTGGACCACACCTGGACATTTGGCATTTAGTTGTTATCTACATATACTTACATGTTTCTTTAGATTTACGAAAGGCACGCTGATACTACAATGATAGACAGGGCGATACGGCCTACACTCATAACAACCTGTTTTTTTAGCTCGACTATTCGAAGAATAGGTGGGCAATACTACTCGCCCCAGCGTCGGCGTCGGCGTCCGGTTCAAGTTTTAGGGCAAGTTGGGATTTTCACTTATAAGTCCAATACCTTTCATTCAATTGAGTTAATACTTCACACAGTTGTTCAGGGCCATCACATGATGAGGTTAGATAACTCCATATTATTCTTTACACAGATTATGGCCCCTGATTGACTATGAAACTTAGGTTAAAGTTTTAGGGCAGGTTGGGATATTTATAAATAACTTCTATATCCTTTGTTTAATTGACTTAATGCTTCACACAGTTGTTCAGGACCATCACCCAATGAGGTTACATAACTCCATATCCTTAATACAAGTTATGGCCCCTGATTGACTTAGGTTAAAGTTTTAGGCAAGTTAAAGTTAAGGGCAAGTTGGGATTTAAATAAAAAAAACTTCTATACCTTTCATTCAATGCACTTAATAATATTCAATTTTTTTTTAAAACCATCTTACAACAAGCAACATAACTCCATTTTAACCCTAAATACAAATAATGTCCCTTCAATATTTATTTTATTTTATTTTTTTTAAGTTTCTTTTGACAGGCACATTTTTACATTCTTAACCGGTTTTTACCAAGGGAAAACAAGGAGGGCTATACTATATGGCCCTTGAATTATTATTATTATTATTATTATTTTTTTTTATTTCTTTTGAAAGGCATATTTGTATATTCTTTACCACATTTTCATAATGGGAAATCAAGTTATTTGAATGACTTGCGTCATTTTTCGGGTGGTGGGAGGGGAGCATCAAAGTCACCTTGTGTATTGAATAATTTTAGTTAGGTTTGACATAAATAGACCAAACTTGGTAATATTACATTGTTATTGTATTCACTTTAAGTCAAAGCGGCGAAGTCGAGCGCGCTGTCTTACGACAGCTCTTGTTTATAAATGAAAAGTTTACTTGGACGGTGAGGCTGCCGATACCAGTATGAACATTAAAAACAGAAAATAGTCCAAGTCCTGAAAACCTTTTTACATTTGTAAGTAAGGTTCTGTTCGAACCATGCCATGGATTGTCTGGTACTTACCGGAGTGTTCGAGTATTTGTCGAGTCAACCCTATATTTTATATAAAACTGTATAATACTATACCGAAAATGCAAGGACAATCCCAGTAGTTAGGCTAAATTTTTAAAGCCTTGCGAATGCTTAAACGAGAAACACATAATGTCATGAACAAGAACCATAGGAAAATCTTCCAAACATTAATAGTATTTGATTTATGAGGATTAATCAGAAGGATTTTATTGGAATACATTTATTAAAAAATGTTTCCTTATATTCAGGAATGTTTACCACAAATATGTAGCAAAACTTATTCTGTCAGGATTTTGTGAAATGTTTATTTGGCAACTGGTGCTCTTGATAAACTTAACTACATTTAATTGCACAGAAATATTGCTTTGATCATTAGATAAATACTTCAAGCCTGCTTGTTATTTGATTAGTTGCTTACTAGATAAACTTCGGAGTGAAAAAGGGGATGTTCCAGAATGATTTAATGTTACATCAAATTAATGTTTAAATATACTTTGAAGTATACAATATTTACAGAAAACACCGAACAACATCTGCATGAGATTACCCAATAGGTTCATTCGCGTGTATTAATGGAGAGATGTCAATTTAGATGGAGATCATTTGCCACTTGTTCAACAATGAAACAATGAAAACTACAGTGACAGGCCCAGTCTTCAAAAATAAAAATAATAAACCGTGTTTAGAGTCACAGGACAAGGGCCCAACCGACAATGCCCTATGAACCGACAATGCCCTATGGACCGACAATGCCCTATATACAGAAACGTATAAACGCCACCTCCTCATATACAAGCACCTCAAACATTCCACACTCTCATAAGGTAGATGCACCGGTCTCAATAGCGAGTAAATAAGAAAAGGCTTAACAAAGTTGGATAAAAAAATCAGTGTTACATATAAATGACTTAAAAAAACACAAAAAACACTGGTATTGCAAAGCATAGTGGAAACAATGTTGGCAAATAATACACTGGAAATTAGATTACTAAAATTATAGTTAGTTGTGCCCGAATATTTAATTTGTACGCTGACCAGAATCGACTGAATATCCCGTAATGTAGTTTATGACTGTTTATGCTGACACATGTGACCAAAGCCGGAAATGTTGTTTGTAAATTCGGCGAAAACTTTCTACGTAGTTGTAATAATTTGATTTATGCATGGCCATCTTTCCAGGGAGAAAAACACACACACGTTGCGTTCTGCTGATGGAGTCAGTGTCAGTTTCTGGACAGAAGTGTCATAACACGTGGCTTGAATAGACTTGTTCACTATTTCTCCAATGTATTCATGTCTTACCAAGGTTAGATTTGAGTTTAGAAAGGAGAAAACAAATTGGAATGATATATGTTTTCGACATATCTTGCCGGTTAAGATATTAATTAACTTGAATTTCAATACCGATCCTAGATTTTTTCTTTGAAAACATTCCTTGACACGTTCCTGTGTCATGATATTCTTTTAAATGTTTTTTTTTTAATTATTATAAATTTTAGCCTAAAACATAAAATGAAGCAATACATACGAAACGTGAGATATTAAGCCGTCAAATGAAATCTGTAAATGTCTCCTGAGCAACGTCTTGCGTATTTATTTCACAGAGTATGGCTTCCGTTTAATGACAATTGTACGTGACTTCAGTGCCTTTTTGGGGTAGTTTTCAGCATCCTACGTTGGGTTTCTGTATGCACAGGCATTCTTGTAAGAAGTAATAATTAGGGAAAATGTGTTTTAAATTAAAATCAAAGTGCAAATATTGTTCTTTTCTCTGATCTTATCGGAATTCTAAGTTTGCCTCGATTTATAACTACTTAGAACCCGGTTTATCACCTACTTCTTTTATGTATTTACTAGCCACCCAAGGCGGAAACCCGAACATTGACAAAACATTGTTTTAGTTTTTTAAACAGCACACTTATATTCAGATATATTCTTTGACATATACGAAAGACAAAAACTAGTTCAATAAAAGACTCAGGTCAAAGGAAACTACACAATACTATATTGGAAATTACAGGCACAAGCAATGTAGCATATACTTAAACAAAGATCCTATGTAAAAATACCAGGCTGAAGTAATGTATTAAAACTCACAAATTTCCCAATCATTTGCAAATAATCCTCATTTATCTGGAATTGCTTCTTCTGTTCATCTTTTGCCTTTATAGAGTAATCTGGAAAAGAAGCATTCATAAAACACTAACAATACTGAAGTTTCCAATAATTTGCAAACAATTCTCTAAGACCTTGACCAAAACAATACTGTTCATCGATTGCCTTTATTGACATAACATGTACAAATATATTTTAACTGTAAACAATTCCATGAACGCGAAAATATAAAGATTAAAAATTGAAATGTAACAAAAACAACATTTGTATAGATGACAGACATATATATTTTACGCATGTATTTATACAGAAATTAGAATACCACAATTCTATGGATCAATTCAGTCACGATTTACTATTCATTTTAAAGTCTCATGATATTTATGTATCTTTTTAATAAACAAAGGGCTATAAATTACGTTATGATAAAGAACAAATTAGTACTTTACATTTTTATACCCGACAAATTGTTAAAACGTTCTTAAATCATTTTCTGAATTGATGCTAACTAAATACAGATTTGATTTTGTCGAAACACATGTTGCTTGAAAATATTTAAAAATTGATCTTCTTTCATTTGTTATAATTGGTTCCATACCATTTTCATTAAGACTTTTGTTATATAAATGTTTTAGGAAGAGTTTCCACACTATACAAATTTACATGTGCTAACTTTAAACAGATTAATGCAGCTGTTTCTATGTACTCTCAATAGACACAATTCTATGATTAGATTATTGGATGTGTCCATCGTATATAATTTTCGTGTATATAAATGTCATGAACATAAACGTAAAAAAATCCCTTCAGTATACTTAATAACATTTTACCAATCATTTAAAAAAAAAAACTAAGGCGAATATGTGAGAAAACACGGAATTGTACGTAATTGCATTTGTTTAAATCGTGTACTTAGCTGTAGTTACATGCGATATTTGTATTATTTCAATTCAGATGAAAGGAAATCTCCAGAAATGTTTGAAACCTTTCAACGATTCTTCAGGTAACTGTTTAGAAATCGCAAAGGTTTTATAGGAATTGCGCGGGTTTGATGTAATAGGAAATTTTGACAAAAATGAACCACAAACCACGTTGAGATTAGCAGCTGCTTCTTTGTTTATCATAAATCGTGTTCATGTCATTTTAAGTTGGATTGAAAACCATCATTGATTTCCGGGAAGGAATACACTGTCTGAGTGGCCTCAATATTTGGAAGGAAATTCAATTGTGTGTTCTGGGACAGAAAAAGAAGGAATGAGAAAGAAAATTTTGATTATTTTAATTCTTCCTCGCAAATTATATAATTACGCTTCTAGTACTATGGTCGATGTAATTCATTCGATTGTAAGGTCGAAATTGGCGGTATTTGACTTCAAAGAAAGGTTTCTGATGTGCATGGTCTTCCTCCCTGAAATTTTTCGATAATATTAAATTATTCATATATTTACATGGCATGTTTGGTATATTTCTGTTTTTAAATAAAAGCATAAACTATATTTTCAGTCACAGTTTTATAGTGATATTAAATGGACAGTAGTCATAAGTGAACCACTGTCAACTTTCCCTCAACCCGTGTATGTTAATACAACAGCCTTTTATCCAAATCATCCTTTCCAAATGGTGCATGATCCGAGTTTACGCAACCCGGAGAACGCTAAGAAACTTTCTGAATTTGTAAGGAATGTTCCATTTGCCATGGCTGTCACTGCACTGACTCAATAAGTCGGAGAGTTCTATTTTCATGGTCGGAGTTTATGTTGCGCTTCTGAAAAATAATTCCCTCTGAACGTATATATCCTTCATTGTTATTTTCTATTACACGGTCCTAATTGTGTTAAGAGAACGGATTGATTAACTGGTGTCTGTGAATTCCCACTCAGTTTAAACCCTAATGCTTTTTCTGAAATCTATAACTTAATCTATAATGTTGCAAACGTTATGAAGTTATGTAAGTGTAAGTATGTGATACAGCTGGTAACTTTTAAAATCCACACAGTAAAAACAACCTGCATATATGCAAAGGGCTTTATAAAAATAACAATTTTAACACAGAACGAATAATTTTTCTTTATACATACATATTTATATCGTTTATGTCATGATGCATTGACTCTAAATTGACAATATTTTTGAACGATTGAATAAAGCATCAGTCTGAATATGTACAATATGAACACTGTTAATATATAAGACTTAAACAATGAGTAAATCTAAGGCGACAATTGATTTACGTGTTATAATAAGATTATACTACATAAAAACATTTAAGAAAATAAAAATATTCTGATAACTTACCAATGGTCTTATTGGAACAATGACAACATACCTTATAAGGTATTTAATGTAAGCTATACGTGAACATTTGTGAACAGATGAAAAGTGTACCTAATGTTAAATGATAATTTTTAATAAATGAACTGGATGGCTTAACCTTCCAATCTTCAAGTGTACACTCGGCCTCAAGGAACTATGCATTCAAAGTTCAAGACTGATGGGTCCTAAAATGTACAATGATCACGTAAAGTCTCATAAGGTAGAAATACCGTGTTTTCTGCACATTTTCTTCAAATTAAACACGGTTCCGGTAAAAGAACCATTGTTATCGATATTCTTTATTCCTTTTAGGTAAATTAAAACAATTGTTTTCATTGTGATAATTCTTATTTGGGAGTAAGAGTGCATCTGTAACAGTTGGTAAAAGGTACTTTTTGAAATCGTACAATTCCTTCTGTCCATGACATGTTCTTTTCTCTTTTGTGAAACATTGAAACCATGGTATTCTTTGGTGACACAATAAATAAACTAAATTAAAAACACACATATAACACACAGATGGCACATACAATGATGCACATGGATTTTTTTTGCTGTTTTGCGAAGTTCTTTCTCGTTAAGCGTCAGTTAGGGCTTAAACATTGTGCCACTAAATAAGGCTACTGAACGTAACGCAGTCGTTTCAATTGTATCAACATACATGAAATACAGCAATATATTTAAACCAAAACTCACAAACACGAAATAGAAATCGGTCCATTTTGGACAGATGCTCCAAGAATACAAACACTGATCGCTATGATTCCAGAAGGGAGGCAATTTTATATAAAAGCTTTCATGGCGACGGAATGCAGGAAGTTCGCTTAAATTAATTAAATACTTTATATATATAAAGTATATATACAACTGTGCTCGTAAAAACAATCTTATGTCAGAGTGGTGAAGTAACAAGGACATGAAGTGGTTTCTACGATGTCATCTACACACATAATCTTATTGAGACGCTGTCTCAACACGACAACAGTCTGAAGATAAAAGTCATTCATTTTGCTTGTCCTTCTGCAGCAGTCGAGATGATGGTGTGTTCGATTATTTCAACATGTCTTCAGTCTCTGATGGACACATGCTCCCAGAAAATAAACTGATCGTTATGAGTACATCCAAATAAATGTATTGGTCAATGAAGAAGAAAATGACTTTAAAAGATCGGAAAGATAGTTGTTCATTAATGATAATAATTAATATACACACATCGGAGTACTGTGTAAAAGTGATCATAATTAGCATATGTCAGACTGGTGTTATCAATGCAAAGTTATGTTAATGACTGACCGATGTTTCTTATGTAGAACGGTTAAGTTTAGGAATTTTTTTTTGAATATAGGCCAATTAAAGGAATAACTATTTCAAATTATGCAGATTTGCGTATTATTTCATAAACCTATTTATGGGAACGAAAGGTTTGATAGGTCAAGTACTATTACACATCAAACCGGCCCTTTTTAAAATCATGAAATATGTAAACGTGTGATGAAAGTAACAAATAATGATGTTTTTGAATGTCAAGAACTCTAAACTTGCACTTATTAATAGCCGTAATATAGATCAAATTAACCAAAATTTAACACACTTGGGTTTAACTACTGGACTATTGTGAGGATTTATAAAGATAGTTGCCGAGGTCCTTGGTCATGTTTTTATTAAATGTCAATTGAACATTACAGGGGACATGACGGTGACCGGTTACACATACTCATTCGTTTATTTATGAACAAAATAAAGGTAATATTCAGACGGATTTTATTGGAATATTATACAGCATAAAATGTGCTCGTTGATTCATGTTTACAACCATCCTTAAGTCATTTATAATATGCGAGGAGTTAATGAACAATTTTGTTGGCAACTGTTGCTGTTGATAAATTACATCACATTTAATTGGACGAAAATATTGCTTTGATCATAAAGTAATCGCTTTGCCCGTTTGTAATTTGATGTATGTGTTTACTGGATAAACTCCGGAGAGCAAAAGGGGATGTTCCAGAATGATTTAATGTTACATCGGAGTTAATAGTTTAATTATCTTTAATGTGCGCTATTTAAAATAGCTTATGTGTACTTGTATGATATACACATCTGATTTTAACGAGGTGACACAATTATTCGAAAAAGTACATACATGACTGAATTGAGTAGCCTCAAATGTATTGATGAGAAGCGAATGTAAAAGAAATTTGTCAAAATTTGAAATATTGCTGTTTGAGAAGAGTACACCAAAGTTAATAACAGTAGCAGGGTTACATTTAAGGCATTTAAGGCACGAAATAAAAGAAAACTCTGGTATTGCTTAACAAAGTGAAAACAACGCAAAGATATCTGTAACAAAGATAATTACTGAAATTACTGAAATGCAAATATAATGGTTTGTTGTGTCCGAATATCTTGTTAAGGCTAAACAGAATCGACATAACATCCCGCTTTGTCGTTGTTTATACCGGTCTACTGCTGACATAGGTGACCAAAGCTTGTAAAGTTGTAATATAGTTTGGTATGGCGAAAACCTGCTACGTAATTATAATAATTTAATTTATAAGATAAGCCTATTTCCCTCCGATCCCGTAAATTGGTATATATGTAGAGTACATTTAATTTGACTTAATGTTTTGAAAGCCGAATGCATTAATGATTGAACTCTGAAAAGTGCACTTGATGAAATTAAGGAACGCACACATAATTAGTAGCAGATGGATTTTCGAAAAACAAATTTTATACTCAGAAATGATTATTTCCTATGTTTAGATTAAGTTTGATAAAATCTGCATAAAGATTTAGCACATTACTCCTATCCGTTTTATGTGTTTTTCGTCACAAGCATGCCACCGACTGTCGAGTCAAAATATATGCAAACTATGCTGATGTTGAATTATCCTAACTGTAAACAAATGTTGAAGTGTATATAAAGAAAAAAAGCACTTAAAATATTTAAAACAATAATTTAGAAAAAGAAATTTATGACAATAATTTAGAAAAAGAGACTCCACAACACTTTGGATGAATATGTTCATGATTAGCAATCTGTAATAAAAGACTAGCGGTGTGAATTATATTTTTAACCAAAGCGAAAATTATTTCGATATGATTGAAAGCACATGTTTCAATGAGTACATTAAGATTTTTTAACTTTTTACCCCCCACAAAGTGTTCAAACGATTATAAATCAGATCCTGTATTGGTGGTAATTGAAAACAAACAGAATCGACTTTGTTGTAACACAAGTTTCTTAGAACATTAAAAATGTATGTAATTTTGATTGTAATAATTGGTTCCATGCCATTTTGAATGAACAGTTGGTTAAATCAGCCTTTTAAAAAGTGTTTCCACATTATCTTCATTCAAATTTGCTAAGTGAAAAATGATTGATGACCCTTCTACGTGCTTTTAACTGAGTGTAGAAATATACTACAATGAAAACAATGAAGGATGAAATTATTATGAAGGGTTCGACGTAAATAAATGTGCTTTGAAGTTACAAATATACTTTGTTTTGCGAATAAATGTCCCGAACAGTAACGTACCAATATTCTGTATAATCATTTCTTGAATACCGGACGTGTGTTTCCGGTCATGTGACCGGTGCTGGAAAAACTCATCTTACACCCCCATGTAAGATGAGTCACGCGCAACAACGCGCCACTTCCTATTTCTTTTATTGTATGAAAGTATCTTATGCAATTTTAATAAAGCGCAATCAAAAATATAAGAATAAAATTCCTTTAATTAAAATTGAAAATAAATAATCGTAAAAGCGCGATTTTTAAGGAACTATTTGACGTCGATAGTGATTTAAAATTTCTGCGCTTTATGACGTCAGTACACAACGTCGCACGCGCTTTTTGGTGAAATATACAAAAGTGCGTTTTCTTCGCCATTTTTTTCACAAATTCATAATTTTAGGTATGCAAGAAAAAATATCAATCATGTTTTTCCTGTCCGGATCGAAAAATCCGACCCTCGGGCACGCTGCGTGACCGGTAACTCGGCAAGCCTCGTTACCGGCTTACGCGCGTGCCCTCGGGTCGGATGTTTCTATCCCTACCGGAAACACATGATAGATACTTATAATATTATACTTTCGAGAAAATGGTTTAAATCAACACCCAGGAGAATCGTTGTGAAAACTATCCCACTGTACGTAATTGTTATTGTTTGAAATGTGTCCGTAGCTGTATTTCAAGTGTAATTGCGATTCAGATGAAAGGAAATCTCCAGAAATGTTTGAAACCCTTCAACGTTTCCTCTGGTTACTGTTTGCTTGAAAAGTTTGATCGGAATTTCAATGGTTAAGTACAATATCGAATGCCTACAAAATTGAACCACAAGTAAAAATGATAAAAAACGCCTCGATTAGCAGCTGCTTTCTTTGTTTGTCATACATCATGTTTTGTCAGATTATAACTGGGATCGAAACCCATCATTCACTTCTGAAAAGAAGTACAACTAACTGTGAAGATTGACCTCAAGATTTGGGAGGAAATACAGACTGTGTTCTGGACGTTGATTCCGCTTGGAACCAAATCAAATTTTAGATGGAAGAAACAGGAGAAAACAAAAATAACCACACGTTTACAGATGGGTTGAATGTGAAAAAAACCCCGATCGTGTTAAATATCATATTAACCATTCCGTGGAAACTAAAATCATGAATACCGTTTATGTATTTTGAAAACATAAAGATGGATGTTTAGAAAATTGTGTATTTTATGTTTAATAATTTGATTCTTTCCACTCTTTCTGCTAAATTATCTAACGTTTCCAGTTTGTGATCAGTTTGATTTGTTATTTTGTATGGTTGAAATTCAACGTATTTGACATAAAAGAAATTATTTTTCTTGCATGATTTCTCTTTCTGAAAATAGTCGATACCTCTAAATAACCTACATATTTACAACACATGTTCCCTATGTTTTTGTTTCAAATAAATTTCAGTAAAGCACACCACCACACAGTAATAGACCGGTTTTTAACTTTAGATTGAGAGTAATGATAATTTAAACACTGTCATTTACCTTTATTAATAAAACTATAACTACAAAAGCTTTCTATGAGCAACCTTATTTCAAACAGGGCTGAAACCAAGTGCTTGTGTAGGATAGTTCTAAGTTAAATAGAGGCTATTGTACTTACTACTGTTGTAAATACCCATACTCGGTAAGACGGAGAGTATAAGTATCTATCATGTGTTTCCGGTACGGATAGAAAAATCCGACCCGAGGGCACGTGCGTAAACCGGTAACGAGGCTTGCCGATCTAAATATATCAATTTGTGGAAAAAATGACGTTGAAAACGAACTTTTGTACAATAACACCAAAAAGCGCGTGCGACGTTGTTTACTGTCGCCATAGAGCTCAGTAATTTTAAATAACTAAAAATAGCGTATTATACGATTATTTATTTTCAATTTTAATTAAAAGTCTTGCAAACAAGTATATTTGATTGTGCTTTATTTAAAAGGCATAATATATTTTTCATAAACCATACAATAATATGAAATAAGAAGTGTTTATTCACAATGGAATGCTGCATATAACGACATAGAGTAAAGGTTGTCGTGTCCGGGCTGTAACTTTCTCTTGTTTGGACAGATTTTAAAATAACTTGCCACATGTGTTCCACATACCAAGACGACGTGTCGCGTGCAAGACCCGTGTCCCTTCCTCAAAGGTCAAGGTCACACTTAGTGTTTGTTCACAATGGAGTGCTGCATATAAGAACATAGAGTATAGGTTGCCGTGTCCGGGCTGTAACTTTCCCTTGTATGGACAGATTTTAAAATAACTTGCCACATGTGTTCCACATACCAAGACGACGTGTTGCGTGCAAGACCCGTGTCCCTAACTTAAAGGTCAAGGTCACACTAAGTGTTTATTCACAATGGAGTGCTGCATATAAGAACATAGAGTATAGGTTGTCGTGTCCGGGCTGTAACTTTCCCTTGTATGGACAGATTTTAAAATAATTTGCCACATGTGTTCCACATACCAAGACGACGTGTCGCGTGCAAGACCCGTGTCCCTTCCTCAAAGGTCAAGGTCACACTTAGTGTTTATTCACAATGGAGTGCTGCATATAAGAACATAGAGTATAGGTTGCCGTGTCCGGGCTGTAACTTTCCCTTGTATGGATAGATTTTAAAATACCTTGCCACATGTGTTCGACATACCAAGACGACGTGTCGCGCGTGCAAGACCCGTGTCAGTACCTCAACGATCAAGGTCACACTTAGTGTTTATTCACAATGGAATGCTGCATATAACGACATAGAGTAAAGGTTGTCGTGTCCGGGCTGTAACTTTCCCTTGTTTGGACAGATTTTAAAATAACTTGCCACATGTGTTCCACATACCAAGACGACGTGTCGCGTGCAAGACCCGTGTCCCTACCTTAAAGGTCAAGGTCACACTTAGTGTTTATTCACAATGGAGTGCTGCATATAAGAACATAGAGTATAGGTTGCCGTGTCCGGGCTGTAACTTTCCCTTGTATGGATAGATTTAAAAATAACTTGCCATATGTGTTCCACATACCAAGACGACGTGTCGCGCGTGCAAGACCCGTGTCACTACCTCAAAGGTCAAGGTCACACTTAGTGTTTATTCACAATGGAACGCTGCATAAAGCGACATAGAGTAAAGGTTGTCGTGTCCGGGCGGTAACTTTCCCTTGTATGGACAGATTTTAAAATAACTTGCCACATGTGTTCCACATACCAAGACGACGTGTCGCGCGTGCAGGTCCCTACCTCAAACGTCAAGGTCACACTTAGTGTTTATTCACAATGGAGTGCTGCATATAAGGACATAGAGTGTTTATTCACAAGGGAATTCTGAATATAAGGACATAACAGTGTAGGTTGTCAAGTATGAGTGGTATTTTTTTTATGTTCAGAGGCAATTAACTTGCCATATGTATTTGACACGTAAAGGCAAGATCAACTTTTCATGTACTGACCTTGTTCATAGGTCAATGTCACATTCGGGGGCATTCGTCACATACTGTGACAGCTCTTGTTTTATTCTTCAGTTATTTTCTTCGACACGGTCATTATCGAGTTGAAGTGCTGGTATCTGAGTGTTCCCATAAAGTTAAAAACACCTTTCTAATGTACTATGAAGATTCGAGTCGTCGATACATATAATCATATTTTATAATATATAACGAATATAATTGAACAGATACTCTTCATTTAGTGGGAAAAGTATTTTAAAAACTAATTAAACCTTTATAAGTATATTTTTGGTTGCTTAGAATGGCTTCGTTGGGTCAGTAGAATCGGAAAAGGACTTTATATTGACCAATTTAAAGAGAACAATCCCCGAACCGATAGTCACGAAACTTTTAGGACCAAAAGACACAATACACAGTAGCAAAAAGGATACCGAATTGAGGGTTATAATAATATAAGTATCTATCATGTGTTTTCGTTACGGATAGATAAATCCGACCCGAGGGCACGCGCGTAAGCCGGTAACGAGGCTTGCCGAGGGTCGGAAGCCTAGATATATGTGAGTTGGTTATGCTTTAGTATCGAAATGAATCTGTTTTGTTAAATGCTTTTACCATACGTTGCCTCTAACGGTACAAGTTAGACACATACTTTTCGTTATTCAGATGTCTTATTTGTGCAAACTTTGATACGCTTTTATAAAATAAGGCCCCAATAGAAGTACACATAGACAATAAAAACAATCAACAACAAAGAAACCGTTATATATCTTGAGGGATTAACATGTACAGACAATTAAAAGATTCAGATAATTTGCAAACGAACTGTTTTAAGCAATATCAAAATGGCAAACACAGTGTTAAGAATAAATTATATAGTATAGTGAATATTTGGATATGCACAAACTATACTTGAACTTATTTGATTTTACTGTTTTTAAAGTCGATTCAATTTGGCAGATTTTAAAGTGAAGTATTGATATAAACAATCCAAAACATTATATCATTCGAAAAGAGTATTTTAATGAATGTTTAATTTGTCCTATGATCGCTTAGACCAATGGAATACATTCTCGGGAATCAGAACAATATAAGATCAAGCGTAGAAGCAATGCTTGATTTCGCTTTAAATGGCATTGATTTTGGCATGCCAAGAGTTTACAATCAGCAAGGAAAACCAAATCATCGAAAAGCCATTATCACCAAGCGATCCCTTCCGTAAAAAAGCGAACAGTGATATTGCAAAGCAGATTTGAAAAAGATAAAACAGCTTGAGACTAGGGTATTTCCAAAGCAAGAATTGGATGACACTTCGTTGTCGGAAATAAAAAAAACGTCATTAAGCTGTTATTTATTTAAAAGTGCAACATTCATTAATATAAGAAGAGGGAATTTCGTTAAGTGCGTGTACAAATTAAAAACTCATTTCTCAAAGACAAATTTTTGACGTCTTAACTGTTTTGGTAACATATACATCATTCCTCATTCTAGTTTGATGGAAAAAAGCTCCAAATAAATGAAGGAAAGAACATTTTCAACTTACGAACAACATTAAACAAATATAAATCACTTTGTTCAATCGGGAAAAGTGGTTTCACATGCAATAGTGAAAATGATATTTTTAAAAGCTACATCATCGGAGTCTTGTGTTTTTAATAGAAGTGTTTTAAAAAATTATTCAAGTCATGCAAGGCAACAAGAGTTCATACAAATATTTTTTAACATAAATTAAGTTGCTCTCTATAATTTGTACCTCAAATGATTTTTTTATTCTAGACAACTAATAAATATAAAATGTTATTCGGAAAACACCAATCATATACGGGTTTTAAGTTTTGAAAATTTTAACACATATTGCTTCGAAAAAATGTACACCAGATTATGTCTACTGGGAGGTTTTCATCGCTGTTTTATTTTCAAGAAACATTTTACCCCGTGTATCGGAATACATTTATTCTTCGTATCATACGAAGTTAAATCGATCTAGAATTATGTTAAATACTGTAGACAAGTTTATAGTAAGGAAATACATAATTGGTCAAATGTACATTTTAACTGGTATTTATTGTTCTATTCATGGTATCTTTAAAAAGTATTTTCATTTCCAACCATTGTGTGCAACAAAGGCACAGTTGCCTTTTGTAGCACATATACTTTTACATTTAATTAACCGTTTTTGCACCACTTATTGTCTTACCTCAAACAGCCTATGGAGTAGCCGACGTGCGTATAATATTCAACAGATCTATGCTCTTTAGATTTAATTTTGTTTGATCAAAATATAAATGTAGGCCAATGTTTGAAGTTAATTACAAGACCCAGACAGTAAATCATATAAATATATGTATTTTCAATTCAATTAAAACATTGTGTGTTTCTCGACTACAGTCTGTTAGTGCTTAAACATTGTACATACTCTTAAAAACGTTAAACCATAAAGTTCGGCTATTTGGGTGTGCGCAATGGTTTCCACTGAATTATATTCATACATAAAATACAACATAATTATACAGTATATATAAAGAAAGAAACACGTGTTAATCAATTTAGGTTTAGCAACAGCTAGCAAAGCAAGCACAGCAACTCACCATGGTTAACCTTTGAGCACCTATACCATATATTTTAGATCTAAGAGGTAAAACCTGCATGCCATAAAACACGAATTTCAACTGTAGGCACGGGTAAAAATCATCTTCAGTGCCATGCGTGTGTTATCAATGTTTTTTGATATACTACTATACTGTTTAATAAATGAAAGAGACAACCCCCATAAATTAACACTATTAAGATACAAGTCATTACTTAAATTCTTGGATAACAATTGCCTTCGAGCGTGTTTGATTAAAGTTTGGTTGAACTAATACTTGTTAGAGTTCATATTTCATATAAATACATCTTAGCAAATTTATAAGATAATGACAAAAGCCCTTTGCAAACATTGTAGCACCTTCAATGCATTTTTCTAATTGTTGTGCCTTTGACCACAGTATGTTCTGTAACAGTTATGTTGCTATTTTTGAAAGTTATTATACGCTATGAAGACATTTTAGATACACCAAGCAGTTTTAGATTATTTAAAACTTAAAACTTGAAACTGTAAGATTTTTACACTTAAATATATATTTCACAATACGTTTCGTATGAATTTCTTTTTCAAAATTAACATTGTTTCTCAATTTGCATTAAAAATCTTTAGAATACAGGTGTTATATGAATAAATATTTTTAGAAAATATTTTGCTGATGTAGGGGTTGGGCTGAGAAGCTGTAAATCCGTTAAACCTTTTAAGGTTATGTATATCTCCGGTTGCAAAAAACAACAAAAATGACGTGTAGAACGGCTTAATTTAGGATATTCCATTTGAGTTATGCCATTTTCAGGGATAATTATTTGAATTTATGCACATTTGTGTTTTATTTGATGAACTAATTTGTGGCCAAGAAAGATTTAATAAATAAAAAAGCCTATTTCATTTAAAACCATCCCTTTTTAAAATACATAAAACATGCAACAGTGTAGCGAAGTCTAAAAATGCACCAATTTAAAGCCTGATCCTAAGTAAAGGGAGATTTTACTAACATTTACCGTATTTGAGCTCAGTAATGAAATTTATCGAAAGTTATTGGATGGGTTGAAAAAAAAGAGAAATCATCTTCAATATTACACATGCCTTTTATGGGAAACAGAAGTAAGAAATACTGTATAAATATTGAAAAATGTATACGTATGTTTTGAAATTTCTTTAATTCATGTCTTAAGAATCTATCTTGCTTTCGATTATTTTAAAAAGTTTCCCGTTATATGATCGATGTGATTTATTATATTGCAAGGTTGAAATTCGAAGTATTTGACTTAGAAGAAACTCTTATTTTGAATGATTTCTCTCACTGAACATCGTTGATTCTTGTAAATAACAGACATATTTCCACCACATGTTTCTATTTTAAATTAAATTCCAGAACGTATGCCTTATTCAGAGCTATTTTCTACGACACAGTCCTAATGACCGTGGGATGAAACACGGATTTGAAATCGAGTGATTTATTTCGGTTGATTTTATTATCGAACATCGGCTGTAACACCTCGAAAACATCGTTTTCAGAAAAGAAATGTCCCCCCCCAAAAAAAAAAATAAAAAAATAAAAAAAATAAAAAAAAAAAACAAATAAAGAAATAAAAAATAAAGATAATATTACACAACTAAAACACAAATAAATGTTTAAATCAGTAAAATAAAACAAACTATTTTAAGATAAATACATAATTGAAAATTAATCAATTGCCACGCCGCATTAATTTATTTCCTTTTACTTAGACTTAAAACTTTGAAACCCCACTTCTTATACTCTTAAAACTAATTTCAAGACATTCCTTTTCGAGGACAGATTCTGGAAAAAATCCCGTCCTAAAAATCGCAAAATAATGGAAATTTGTCTGCAGATTTTCTTGTGATAATTTTGTACGACGTGTAATTTCACAAATGTGCTATCTGAATAATTGTCATTTTTGTAGCAGACAGTCGAATCTTTTGCGACGATGAACGTAAATGTTGTTTTTTTACTCTTTAACCAAAATGCGCTTAAAATGAAGAAACAAATGCGCTAAAAATGCAAAAATAAAATAAAAAATACGCTGACGTGCATTTATGCAAAAAATGCGCTCTAAACGCAGAAAAATGCGCTTTTAATGCAGATTTAATGCGCTTTTAACGCAGAATGTTTCTCGCTTTTAACGAAAAAATGCGCTTAAAGTCCAAATCATATACGCCTTTTGTTCAGAATAAATGTGCTTCAGCCACATAAAGTGTATTTTTGTCTCATTTTAAAAAATCTCGGTAAGACAATGACGCTTAAAACACGATGTCCAAACCACTGCGTTTAATGCAGATTAAATGCGCATTTAACACACCTTTTTGAGATGGGAAATAGCAATGTCAAGAATTATTGAAAAAAAAAGATTAGAGCAACAACAGAAATGACAGACCACTTTCTCCCGGTTGCGGCACCTAGTTACTCCTAACTTACCTGTTGTCGATTGCATTTCATCCTCCTTTTGCATTGAGTCTAGATTCCTTGAAAGTTGCAATGATGATAGTTCATCAAAATGAATGTTTATTATCCAAATGCTTTTCCCATTTGTTGCTTTCGACTGTAAATATTGGTACCACTAAGCAGATTAAAGGCATCTCCAATAACCGTTAAATGTTAAAAACATACGTTGTTCATTATAAAGATGTCTTACTTTTGCAAACTTTGACACTCGTTTTGTCAGATACAAAGTTACAAAAGAAGAACACAGATACAATAATTAATAACAACAGCAATACATACCCAAGGAAACAATCTAAGCTATATGTGCTTTTACATTTTTTGCGTCAACAATTGACTTAGAATGTAACACTCAGAGAAAATTGAAAGATAAATGAACAATGGTGAAATGCGGGTATTTATATTAAGCTGTACATATAAAGTGAATGCTTAAAGTCACGCACGAGAATGTTCTTGAAGTTATACATATCTTTATTTACGTTGTTGAAACACTTTCATTTAACATTAATTTTATTTTAGATGATTTTTATGACATACAATGAATGTGGAAGATAATCATACGTAGGAATAATTCATAGCATTATTTTCACCATCAAGCGTATTTTGCGGAGGTCCAATTTGTCTTAGGGTCTTACTATGGTTTAACCCTTACAGATGCTTTTTTACGGAATCAAAACATAATTAGATCAATTAAGAAGCAGTTCTTGAGATCGCTTCAAATTGCATCGATTTGTGCATGCTTAGAATCTACAATCAGAAATGAAGAACAATTCACCAATAACTATTGTTCCTAAGCGATCCTTTATGTAAGAACGCGTACCTTTCATTGCGAGGCAGATTCTATTTCTACGCAATGTGGAAACTTAAAACTAGGCTTTTGCCCAAATGAGAAATTGGATGACACCTTTTGGTTGTCTTCGCATCGTGATTCTTACTATTAAGCTTTAGTAACTGTTTACAGTGAAATATCTTTTTGTTTCTCTTAATTTTATTTCTGATAAGATTAATGTTTGATGCTGAAATGCTTGTATTCTTTGACTTCGAAACTGTTTTGGTAAAATTTGCACTAGCTTTAAAGACAATAAGCTGTTCAGTAAATTCAAGGAAAGAACAACGTTTACAGCTAACGATTTCTCATTTAAAACTGATAAATTACTTTGTGCAATCGGGAAAAGCGGTTTCGCTTGCAAACATTGAGGCAATTGATCTAAAAACTGCATCTTGTATTAATCAATGGAGTGAAGTTATGGAGTGAAGTGAATTATCTTGGACAAAACCTTGCCTTTGATATTACTAAAGAAATTCTAAGCAACAACGATTCATACACATATTCAAGAACATAGTGCTCGTTAGAAAACAATCTTTAAAAAGATGTGATTTTAATGTAATTCGGAGCAATTAACTCATAGCTTTTATCTTAAATTTCTTTGAAAACACAAATGAACATCAAATTGTATTCGAAATTGAATGAAAATATAGCATTGAACAAGTCGGCTGCACATTAAACTATTTTAAGGGAGACACTGGATGGAACTGAACAATCATTGTTTTAGCTTGTTTATGTATTCCTATGTATTTTCTAAGTCGCGGCATAGTGTAAAACAGTTTGATTTAAAAATGAATATATATTGAGCGATATGCAGAAGCGTATATCAGAGATGTTCTTCTTACTATGGTGTAAAAACAATCAGGCTTTTATGCAAAGTAGAAGTCTTGATTATTTAGTTATAAACTGGAAGTTTCCATGCATATACGTAGCTATTCAAGAGACGCCTCTTGTTTTCGTGAAAGTTAATCTTATCACAGTTGAAAGCGTTATAGGTTTCTTGAAATGTCTTTTCCTATACATGGACAAATTCTGTAGCAAAAGCTATTCTGTTCTTTAATGGCAAATGGACAAACAAGTAAACAATCAAACAAGCAAACAAACAAAACAAAAACAATATAAAAGACAGGACAAGCACTCTATATGACTTGTTTACCATTATAAGTTAGGGTAGCCACGAACATAGCAATTCATAATCCATTTACAGGGCACATTTCCACTAAGGGTTGATACATATGCTTAAGTGTTTCAAAATATCGTTAATAGTGTTACATGGACAAAAGATGTGTGCCTGTTAATAGAACAGGTTAATTGTTACCGATACAGCAATGTACTATCAGTTCAATTTCACAACGCAATCAACACCGGCAGTTTTGAATAGTTAGTATAAAAAACTTAGATTTGATTTAGATTGGAGATATTATTGAATATAGGCATAGGACCTCTGTACCTTACTTAACAACTTGGTCGCAGTAGTCTAATAAACAAAGATGCCTCTATACAATACGAATTGCTGCGTTGCCGGTTTTGTAAATCACACCATCAGTGTCATGCTTGCGCTATCAATGCATTAAACTGAAATGCCAAGAACTGGCCATAACACAAATAATAATTCAAAGATAATTGATTGCATTTATATAGTTTGGATTTTATTTGTTTTGTTTAAGTTCGGTTTACCTGTGACTATATATAACCAGCAATGTTAGTCAACTAAAATGGATACTGTAAAGTCTTTGAATTAAAGTTTTAATACTCTTTGACAAGATATTATTGCTGCGACAATGATTAAACTTGTTTAATTGCACAGACTATCGAAAAAAGAAAGAAAATACATTTAAACTACAAAGACAAGCCGAATAACTTAACAAGTAACGATACCCAGAGGTATATCAGACACTAACGAGAAACAAAAAACCGTCACTTTACAACCAAGACAAATCAAACATGTATGAACATATTTATAATTATTGGGGCTACTGCATTTCAACAGCAACTGAACCATTTGCTAAAGTTCATGTATGAAATTTCTGATATTTGTACCAGTTAAAATAATTTTCATTAAATATTTACACAATCAATCGCCCTCGTGAGCATCGTGATAATATTCGTATTTATGACCAAGATGGGGGAAAAACCGTTTTCTTGGCTCAAAGTTTACACTTTTTTATATTTTGAAATTGTATTTGATATTAACAACCATTTCGAGAAGATGCTTATGCTACTTTAAAATCATACGCATATGAAAGCCTGATCCTGAAATAGGAAGCGTCGAGTTCATGTTTAAATCCAATTGCTAACAAATTTGAATGTTATTTTATATTTCTATAAAAATAATTTTTAAAAAGCAAAACAAATCGCACGCAAAACAACAACTGTACAATAATTAAACAATTACTTATTATTTTATCATACGAAATGATATGACATAAATTCTAAATAAAATATGTAATACAACTTGTAATACAACGCTTTTTAGCCGGATTTTTCATCGAAAAATTACGGGTTGCATTGGCATCTTGTTTAACTTCTCATATCCCGATTTTTCACTGCCGATATAACTAAATAGAGGCAATGTGACGTTTCGTCCCTTTTAAATTAAAACAAACTCATTTTCCTCGAAGACGCAGGCACATTTTTTCTTTGGAATTCTGGGGAATAAGTGCGTTCTATGCATGTTCATTTACGGTAAACCTAATGGAAATATACAGATGCAAAAAAGTAGCCTATACGTTTACTGGGAGCATGTTAAAAGGCGTTCAATGCCATAGGAAAGAGACAAATCGCTACAAGACAACACAATTAATAAAACCCCATATCATCATTAGAAAATGTTAACGTAACTGCCTTGGGTGAGATTGAAAATTAAGTTAAAATCCATTAAATATTTAAACATGCACACATGGCAAAAGGAGTACACCGAACCATGTCTGGAGGGAATGTAAAAGTGCAGCGTAATCTAAATCAATTGAAACCAAAGGCAACTAACACGAACTAGTATCAATTAACCACAGTTTATTACTATTTCTTGTTCCATGCCTTGTATAATAAAATTAAAAACTTTGTTCTAATTTATCACTTCTATTTAAATTACACAATTGTATTACACAACATGTATTATTATGATTCTTGCAAAAACAATTTAATTTGATGGTACGTTTCACGACACATGTATGTTTCGTGAGTCATTATATAATTTGTTATTGGCAATCTGGCCCCAATGTCCATAACTGTCTCAACCGTAACAAGCTTTAGTAGCTTATTTCATTAAGGCATTCTTTTACTAACTCTTGATTTTACTAAACACTAATTAGTTTATCGTATTTAAAGCTGCACTCTCACAGATTAACCATGTTAACAACTTTTTTATATTTTTTCTTGGAAAGAGCAAATTTAACATCAATATAATGCATATAACACAAATTATACCAAGACAAAACATAGAGAGCTAAGCTTAATCCTGTTTCCTGTATAAGGGACGAACGATGTTTCGAGCAACTTTGGCTATAGTAATTGTCAATTGAAATGCAAATCAAATAACAAAAAGATACAAATATTAAATGGATAGTAGTTATCAAAATACTAACAATTAACGCAGTCTTTCGCAATAATGTATTAAATGTACCAGCTATGGGACTGTTGTAATTGAAAACATTGTAACGTTCAAAACTTAGTACTACACAAACAGTTGTTTCAACATGTATTAAGATTTTTGATATAGTTCATCCATTTGGGTAACCACTCGTGTAAAGAAAGAAGGTTTAATTTAATGGAGTACAGACCTCTTTATGTTTATATTTTCCGGAAGTATTCGCTTTGATCAAACTATAATAATGTGAACGGTGGCACTTTTTCCACTTCACGCAAATATGCTTTCTTCACATAACAATGACTCATCAAGGAGTTTCTGTATGGTAAAGGATTGGGCATTTAATCGCATACCACACAGAAGCTTACGTTAAAAGTTTTAAAGAGCACCGTTCTTTCTTACAGTTGAACATCGCTATTCCGAACACCGTTTATCCGAAATTATCGCTATTCCGAAAGTATTTTTCGGTTCCGATTTTCCTCCTTTGTTTAACTAAATTTTTGGTCTTTAATCCGAAATCGCTATTCAGAAATAATCGCTCTTCCGAAGTTAAAATTATGGTTCCGATTTGGTATTACACACCTATTTATCAATTCTTATTTCGAACCTGATTATGCCATAGCTTTCCGCACCATACTGCGAATGCACTCGGGCATCGGCTTGAGGTGACAATGGAGCACAATTTAGCGCTTGTTGAAGGATGACATTGAGCACGCGTATGTTTCAAACATCGATGTCAGAAAATGAGCAATTCATTTGGATGATGTAGTGTGTATATAATTGCTGGTTAACATAATCTGAATATCATTCGAAAATGTCAATCTCATCAGATTCGATCGTCGCATTGCTCTCTCGACCCGCTACTTAACAATCCTGAGAAGGGCCCGGTAACCAACCCGAGAGGATATCTGGATCGATGCATACATGTGCTGTAATTTTATTTTAAATATTTTATCTTGTTTTAATAAAGAAGTATAATAACGAAATATTTGTCAATTATTAACACTAAATCAACAAATATTTTTGTATACGAATGATAACTCAAACCGAGTGTATAGTATTGGTAACGTGTAACCGACATTGCAATTTTCAGAACTTAGTATTTTACGTCATCTATAATTCCGAACGCTGTTATTTGCCGAAACACCGCTATTCCGAAGTAAATTGTTTGGTCCCTACGATTTCGGATTAACGGTGTTCAACTGTATATTGTACGAATGTTCACACACATATATAATGTTCACCATGACCAAATCCTATTATTGGAGGTTTTGTTTCTTGCCACCAGTGGACATTCTCAAAATAAACGACGACAATCAAGGGTGCTTAAGGAGAATATGGACCAATGGTTTTGTTTACGGTGAAGCTGGCAGACCGTATGGTTAATGCCAGAATGTTCCAAAGTCTTCTACAATGCAATATCTCTTGTTACCTCACTATACATTGTTTCATTTTGTGTGGTTTTACACATATTGATACTACACAGAATTAATTTTGAATTTAAAATGGCAGTTTCTTAGTTCTGTGATGACTCACGATCATGAGTTTTACAAATGAACTGGCCAGATTTCATAACTGGAAACCATTACATCACCTCTTTTTTGTTATTTCAACGAGCGAGGTAAAACCCGTCTGACGCCGTCGATGAAAACCGTAAAATTAAGCCCAAGTTTAGTCAAAGGGAGGACGCATAATATGACCCAAGTGATTGCGTGTTACTTTATGTCATCAATCGTCAGTATTGTCTCTTTTTGGTCAAGTAGAGTAACAATTGCTACAATCCCAGGCTTAACAAGAGCTATTGAGCCGCGCCTGCCTGCGCAAGATAGGGAGAAAACGGTTTGTTTCGATGATTAAGTCTTATTGGTATTGTCTGGAACGTTCTGCCTTATGACATTAGGTAAATATCATTTCTTGAAATGTAGCCATTTTTTTAAATAAAAAGCGAGTAAATTCATTTCCCACTTTAAATGGATAAAAAAGGCGAAAATAACTTTGAGTTGAAGATGAAACAATTTATATTCACAAAATCATGGACAAGAAATCAAAAGTGCCTAAGAAAAATGTCATAGTCGTTAGCGACGACTAACAGTCCAAATGTCCCAGTTGAATCAATTAACCTGGATAATGGTTTGCTCTTTTAATCGATCATTACCTTAAAGAAGTGTAACCTAAAGCTAGATAAATGTATAATTGTATTTAAAAAGACGAAAGCAGTATAACCTTAGAAGATGTTTGAAACGTATAACTTGGTTATCTCAAACACTTGCAAGTTGTCTTAAAAAATGTTGTGTTTTACTGTGTGATTTTTTTTTAACTAAACTATACATCTGATCTTAAAATAATAACAATACGATAACATTTATCATTATATCTCACGGACCCATTGTATCTATCCCTAAACTTATTGTCGCTTGTGGTTTTTAGTAAACATATTTATTTCAGGTGTTATAAGATGCATCACTTATCTTAAAACGGTTAATACATGTTCAAAAGTGATATTTTTTTCAAGTTGGCTAATAATGAATTAACAAACTTTTCTTATCAAAATGTGGCCTTGTTTTTAATATTTGATTGGTTGTTCGTAGTGCAAATCATCAAGCTTTTCTGTACCTCAAAAACTGTTCAAGATATCAATGGAACTTGATACACATGTTGCTAGAGATACTACACACATGAATAGCAGACATGCAGGACGTATCAAGTTGGCTGTCATTATCATGGAATAGTGCCCCTTTTGCTACTGGAAAAAAGCTGATTAGCGTTTGGGTCTTCTTAGTTTTAAAAAGGCAATGCAAACTTAAAGGGAGAAATTCTTAAAATTTCAGTGAAATTCTTAAAATTTCAGTAGAAGCACCCACAGAGTTTGTTATTTTATCTCGACATTGTTAAGTAAAATATCTTCGTCGGTAAGAATGCTTTTAAGTACTATAGAGTTTAAAATACCTTTATTCCCCATGGGAAATAGGGAAGAAGCTTAAATGCTAATGCTTTAACATAATGTTTAAAGATCTTTTTGCTTAGCAACCTGTAGTCTTATATATGTTGAAGGTTTCGTCGTAATGGTGTTTAAATATAGCTATCATGTGTTTAGGTGATCTCCAAGTCTAATCCGCTCTTTTTAAGTTTTTATTTTATTTCAATTCATGAAAGTGATAATACGTTTGGTGTACTTAGCCTGCTTAGGCACTATTGATTTTGTCGACAACTAACATGCAATGAATCCAGACATTTAAAGCAAAATATAATGAGAAGGGTTGTGGAGAATTTTACGGTGACATATACGCAGGTATAGCTCGAGCAAACAGGATTGTTTGGAAGTAACATTTGCTGTTAATGTTTTTCGGTGCAATCAGTTGAATTTATTCCTAATTTGAAATAATTGATTGGAATTTTATCTGATGCTAGCATTGGCGTTGAATATGTTTGCCACATTATGTAGAATAAACAAATATAAGGCAATTCTATGGTCTGGTGTTCATAAAATATCTTCTCTAACACATCAATTAGTTTACTTCCTCTCTATTCAGCGTGCAGCCGTAGTATTTCTTAGGTTTGGTTATATTATGGTTTTATGAGTCCTTTAGTATATTATCACAATCTTTTCGGCTCTGCATAGCAGGAAAATCAATGTTTATTAGCGCCTAAATCTAATTCTGTATTCACCAAATGAATAGGATATGTCATAAAATTCATTCACAATATGCTGGCTATATGGCATTTCCTGAAATTGATGTCATTTTTCGCTTAACCAGAGACTTCGAAAGAATGTTTCATTCTTACATCAACGCTTATGCGTTATTTAAGTGCGGCAGTGCATTATTCAATATTTAATTACTGTATTTTGAGTACAAAACCATTCGGTTGTTTTTAAAGTGTACCTTATGACCTTAAAGTAGCTTACCAAAGTAATTTCCACTAGCTAAACCAAATTGTATGTACTATAGATCTTTCATGGCAAAAATGTGTTTATGCGCATTCGAGACAGAAACTATATCTTAGTTTTAAACTTTAAATACGAAGTTGCCTTTCTTACGGAATCAGGCTTGATTCTGTCACCGCCCAAGTCAGCTAAACGATAACATTCTTTTAATCCATATGTGTCTTTTAGTACAATAAACAATGAAAAACCGTTTGTGAATAACCGAACTATTATTTGCAAATTCATTTCAAGAATGACCAAGCCTTGTAGCAATTTACGTACCTAGTCGTAGACAGTAATTATATTTTAATCATCAATATACGGTAGACTGGATCACGTTTAATGATCACCTGGGTCTTACTAGCTAAACAATACTACGTTATAATGACAAACTAATTCCAATAAGTAGCATGTTTAATGCCAAGGTCTGAAAAACATGCTAATTGTAGCTGTTTTGCGGACCCATTGATTCGCATCTTGGGAAAACCTTACCCACCCCAGCCAATTTACGACATGGATTGCTCTAGTAATTGCCTGTTTTTGTATTGATAAATCTATTAGCTTCGGTCATTACGAAAAACCGGCATCGAATAACAGAAACATTTCCAAATGATTTTGTAATACAGAGAGACATTGTTGTTTATACAGTCTCAGCAATATGTGTCGTTCCACACCTATCATATGACCCTACACTGCTTGGCTGCGAAGCATGACATTCATATATGTATATATTATATTGTCGGCATCGCCATTTGCGTTCTCTTCATATGCGGGATAGCTCTTCCATGTCCACTTTCTAACTCAAAGATGCACATAAAGGATAAACAAAAGAGGATATGATTGGTGTAAAGATATCTACGTGGCCACAAATGTACTAGTTCAAAAGGCGCAAAAATATCACTAATAAGCAGGCGACATGTTCGATTCGCGAAATTCTCCTTTTGGTTATATGCCTTAATATTTGGTACATATAAGTTCTAAGGTTATTAAATGAATATATATTAAACTGCAAAAAACTAAAGTGGACTGTCCTGCAAAATGGCAGATATAAACACCGTCAATTTGGACTGACGATACAAGTCTAGAATATGTTTTTTTATTTGATTGTGTCTTTTTATACGAAACTCACAAGCCGAAATGTGTCTTAGTGGAAGAAACGTTAACTACATTAAGGTCAGTCACCACTTGATATATTTTTATTTATAATATAGTCCATTGACCAATTTACACGCACGATAACACTGATTTCTAGCCATTCAAGACACTCATTACCATTTATGGGGAGAAAGCTCCTTTTGTGTTCTTTATATTAAACAACTTAAGAAAAAAGTCATGGTTCTCATAAAACAGTTAAACGTAACCGTATTCGGTAAAATTATTATTATCAGTGTACTAGTACAAACAATGTGGTGAAAATATCAATTAAAATGTAGAAAAAGTAGATCCAGCATGTTTACCCTGTTTTTGTTATAAATACAAACCATTAAGCTGCAAAACCTATAAAGATTAAGAAAGTAATCAACTGTCTAAAATGATATAACCATGTTTTGATTCACTGTCATAGTTAATTAAAAGAAATAAACCATATAAGAATGGGTGTGCACTTTCGTATTGGTGTAATTTGCTCTAAATTGTATCGTGTACCTTAAAATTGCATCACACCACGGGCGCCGAAATACTCGTTTTGGTCACAGGAATAAAACTAATGGTAACACGACGAGCTTTATCGCCTTAATGCATCACGAACTTAGGGGTTAAACATTGAAGGTCACTTTCTGACGACCTTTCCGTCAGTCAAACAAGTGCCTTTTTACACTTTTTGTAAGTGGGCAGAAAAGTTAAGTTTATACAATCTTCAACTGGGATAGCTAAATTGTTCTTGATATAATCTTGGAAGTGTTCTGCAAACGTTTCGATTCCAATTAGTGCAATCCGTTTAGCTCGAACAGGTACGCTTCGGACTTAAGTAGCAAACTTGCAAAAGTAAATAACAAACGAAACCGTTTGATTTTTATTGATAATACAATAATGACCACATTAAGATTCGTAATGTAATGGCACAGTAATGTGATGTTTGTCAAAATCGTTATATAACAGTGTTAAAATGATATTAACAATGATTGTTTTATTTCCAATACTAAGATGACAAATAAAACTTATCACCTTCTCGAAACAGTTTCTAGAAATATCTTCTAAGTCCAATGAACAGTTTTATAGTGAACACCATGCCTCAAAAATAATATGAAAATCGTGACTTTAATAGTAAAAATCGGAGTCCTGAAAAAGCTGACAATCCTGACATGAAAGTATAGAAATACAATTAGAGAAACGGTTTTACAATATACAAAACAATTTTATTTACCACAGAAAGACATTGTGAGATTGTGTCCCCTTGTGAAGTTTGGGGATGTCAAGTGTTTACAAAAACATTTACTTAGTCAAAATGATAGGACATTATTCGTACATCCGCTCTAGTTAGGAAGGTGATGGTAGCAGTTAAGCTTAAAAACGTGTCCGATGTTTTTTTCACTTATTTTGGTTTAAATGGCATGCAATGTCTTTATATTCTTATATATTTAATTAATTGATTAAACACTAGAAATTTTAATCAACAGGTGACAAAACTACAGTCGCGTGCACCTAAAATATCAATATGCCGAGGTTTGTCTTGAACGTCAAATATCATGTATACAATGCCGATATTAACTAGAGTAATAGTTTTTTCTATGACGAGCACGAATTGATTGAACGCACTTTAGACATTGAAATTTATAAAAAAAGAAGTGTGTAGTCTGTGTCATAATTTCATGCCCATGTGTGTTTTCCACGCAAATGTTTATGCTCATGTAATTTTAAACGTATTGTGTTGTATTGAAACACAAAGCAATCCAGAGCTCATATCTCTTATTTTCAATTGTTGTTAAAGTCTCATTATTTACAAACTGAATAAGACTAGCAAATTACGGTAATGCATACATGATGTTTCTTTAAACAAAACAATTTCAAATAAATACCAAATGTACACAATAAGGTCTAACAATCAATGAAAAATATATTGTATATAATAACGTTCACTATTCTTAAATCAGAACAAACTTAATAATCAGCTCAAATATGTACATGTCTTTATCACAGTTCTAAATTGTTTAACACTTACATGCTTTGTATACAGTTATTTATGTATAACGATAATAAATTTGATACATTTTAGTAAACATTCATGCCGAAATTTCTCGAAACATATTAAGTCCCTCACAACATGATTTTGCTAAGCCAAACGTTATAATTTGCGCAGTATTTACTTGTTTAACAGTGTTTATAGTTAGTTATCTGCATGACGAGCACAATTAACCATTTTCATTGTTCAAAACCAAATTCAAGTACGGTTTTTGATGAATTGAAATAAGCTACTCAAGCCTTTAGCTTAAGAAGTTTCTAGATATTTGGGATAGGTTTTATATATTATATCATTTAGTTACTTTTAATTGACATAATTTATTTCATTCAATATATAAATAACTTGAACTAAATTAAAAACTCATATTTTGAATGAAATTAAATATGATATAATGTGAATTGTTTTTACAATATGGCATAGTAAGTTTGTACTTTATCATTATCCAGCCTTTTGTGAATGGCGTCATTAACTTTAGTGAAGCAAGGCAATCTTTGGGTAGTTTAATACAATGATTGTCACATAAATAACTGAAACATTCTCCTCATTCCGGACTCAAGCGAATACTGCAAGGCTATATCTTAGCAGGAGATGGCTCTTTTCCGACTCTATAATGTAATTAAAAACAATCTCTCGCAGGCAATGTATGCACATTAAAGGCAAATAGTATTTTTCTGCATTTATCTAGAACAGTTAGAGATAAGAATTGCTAATTTTTGCAAAAATATCTTTCAAAGGAATTTAGCTCTTGGGCAATATTTAAGCGAAATCGATTTGCGTACTATAATGATAGGTGAAGAAACATTTTAACTTTTCACATCTGTGACTGTTTCTTTATATGAAGTGTAAGCAAGATAAAGTACATGTATTGTTCCGTTTTGAAAGGAAAATGTATTAAATGTTTATAAGACAGAAACGGAAACATTGATTTAGTTTTGTAACCTTTAACATAATCATTCGATCGATGTTTGCAGCATTCAGTTCTTTATAAATGAATGCCATATCATTTCTATTATGTAATCTATTAATACTGTGATCTCTTATTATTTGCCTAAGGTAAACAGTCATCCCCCATCTTATGACAACGGTGATTAACACAGTTTTGATTATACTAATTAAAGTCTTAGGACAGCTATATACAGAACCTTTAATACCATTTAGTCTCAACTTAAATTAAAGCATTGTAACCTCAGTTGTTACAGTTTTGTAGTGTGTAACCCCATTCTGATGGCCATTTACTTTACCATAGTTTTTACTTCGACAAGGCCAGTTGACGACAAACAAATTCTTAAATGTGTCCCGGAACTGTTGACTCATGATGCAGTATAGAACAAAATTCACTGCCGAATTGAGCAACACAAGCAAATCCATGACGTCACCAAGATTCGAATAGTATTCGTAAAAGAAGTGGTCGTTGAGCCCACTAACCATGGCCAATATACCTTGTGGCATCTCTGTAATCACAAAAAATAACACAACAGATACAAGCATCCATGTCGTTCGATTGTGCTCATGATTGACGTCGTGATCAGAAGATCTCGTTTGTTGTAAAAGGCGAACCCGACGTTTGCTGGCCTGATGCATTGTCAGAATGATCATACTGCTCAAAAGTGTCAAGAGAATACAAGGAGCCACTTTCATGATTACACCAAAAAACCAGAAAATGGACACTTTAAAGAAATTGTGTTCTTTTACGATATCAGAGTCCACAATCCAGTAACCACTCAAGTTCACTCCCATTTCTTTTAGTGTAACAACTTTATACAGAAAATAGTTTGGTATGCACACAAAAGTGGTAGCTATCACAATTATAGATATGGTCAGAATTGCGCGATTAAGGCTACACAGACGATTTCCAATTACGTGGTGACAAACAAAAATGTACCTGAACACTGCCAAAGATACTGTGAACCACATAGCCATGTTGTGACAAGTTATTATAAAGTGATTGTGAACAAGAATGAAGTACATCCATCCTTGTGAGTGGTCCACCTCCCATTTTGGCTCTTTAGCAATGTAGAAATACGTTGCGTAGACAAGATACGTCAACATCGTCAAGAAGTCTGCAATTGCTAAGGCCGTAAGGATGCAGTTTGTTGGTGTGATCATGTGTCTGCGTGTAAGAACTATCACGTTTAATATGTTGGATACAACTCCAAATATGCAGACGACATTACTGACGTATCCATGTACACGACCGTAGTTTTTATAGAACGTGTGCATCGCAGTGTCAGATGCCATCATTGGGTTGTCCTCCATTAATGTTGCATTTAGGAGGGAAATCAATGACGTATTTTCCGTTGGTAACACCATTGTGGTCATTTTCTTTGGCGGGAATTGTTATCGAATGAAAAATAATGAAATTTCCATGAGAATGTTTATAAAAAGATATTCCCGTCTATCTCCATATATATGGCAGTAATTTCCATTTTATTTCTCAAGTCTAATATTAACAGCATAAAGCCTAGAAATCTTCTTGTCACTCAATCACGGTTGACTCTCCTTCCCAGTTGATGAAATCACTACCTTGAATGAAACAAGATCTTGTATTTCCAGTAGCCCTATAAATCTATATCAACTTCGAAACCAAGTCCATTATATTTCCAAGATATTAAGGTTGTTATGTTTCTTATATATATATATATATGTATATATATATTAATATATACACATATCGATATACTTAAACTCTGATCCCTATTCATCAACTATTTTATAAAGCACGTATGTTCCATCAATGCATCTTAAGAATATTGCAATTTATAGTTTCCAAGTTAATAACAGAGCCAGTAGCAGCATCGAGTGTTCAGCTGGTATTGATGCCGTGGATATTTTCTCTGCGCTTTTATAGAGTTGTATTTGATACACCTTACAAGGACTGACTGACCAGATGTTTGACCAATAACTTATATTTGCGCTGTAAATTGGCTGACCATTTGGCTTAGTTTGTCTTTCTCTTCCGCAATTGATTTATAATACTCCTCGTTTCTGATTTCCCCATTTATTTGCTTGATTCTGTGAGTTTTTCTTTATTAGCCACAAATGGTAAAGTGGATCTGTCAGCCTTGATTTCTCTGGGTCATTTATCTTTGAAGTATTTGTGGCAATGGGTGTCAGAACCGGTTTAGCTGTTGTTATGCTCACTTTTCACACCAAAGATGTTTGCTCATGTGGCGGAAGTGGTCACGAGCTTGTAGCATTTGACTGGAATATATTTCCTGAAATTAGAAAAAAATAAATAATAAAACAAATGTTCACATTTCCGTGAAAAAAAACAACACATTGTTGCGAGTAATGCCATATAATTTTTTAATGATTAACAATTAAAAAGTATGTTTCTTGTCCGTTTAGGTCTTAAAAGTTAATCGATCACTTTATCCGCACGAAAGCTCAATGAAGCAAGAAATACAAATATGGTATAAAATACCCTTGTATTGGCAACGAAGGGCAAGTTATAGTTATACTGACCTTAAAAGCCAGAAATGGCTTTTAAAAGGCAGTTATAATTTTAAACATAAACTGGCTAAAATGGTGATGCTATAAATACAACATCAGATGACAAAAGATACCAAATGCTATTCGTTTGGAGTTGATCTTCTAAGCAATATATTTGCATACTTCCACCGCTTCCTGAACCTTAAACGATTTCAAATGGATCGAATCAGAATATTTGTCCCTCCTTTTCAGTTGGCTTGTGGCAGTTCAGATAACACATTACAAGTGAATTTCATTTTATTTCAGTCTGTAGCCAGATTTCCACCATTTTTTTCGCCTCAAAACTGATGTGAAATGAATTGGCTGCTAAAGTGTGAAATCCAATGTTTTTCATCAAATTGTCTTATTTGAAAGTTCAGGAAAATTCTCTAGCAATATTGGTTTCTATTTTCTTTCCGGGAATCTGTAATGAAACAATCTGTTAAATTTGTCAGTGTATCATGTAGGTAAAAACTTGAAGGTTAAGTTAGGGTACATAAAGTTTTTAGTGCAAATTTTTTAAATGTTAAATCAACATGTTTCCCGTGGAGTACATCGAGTTAATCAGATCTAATCTGATATATGCGATCAACAAGATGATGCCTTTTTGTAAATTTGGAAGTCTTTTGTACATTTACAAAAAGGCATCCTCTTATGCAAAAATGGCATTCACTATTTTCTCAATAAACGAGTTCAAATGTTAAAGTCGCTTAATATTTGGGAGAGAAATATAATATTACTAATATGGATATTGTCTGAGAATTCTGAAATACATGCTATGAATACTGAGCCATAAAATTGTCCACAACCTGATAAACAAGTCAAAATGTCTACGGGAACAAAGATAACACCAGGAAAATTCTGGACAATTTCGCAAAGGAAGAGAACTGGCCATGTTTTCTAAGGTTTATGAGACAGGCAATTTCGCCTAACTTTTCCCCGGGGCCAAAGCGCTGGGACAATTTAGAATATCTTTTCACGTGGTCGGAAAATAAATCTTCCAAGATTTTCAACTGATGGTCAGTTTTTCTGTTAAATATGGCAAATACGGGCAACGACGGACAGGGTAATTCATGCATCTGCGAACATAATGTTCAAAATTGATTCGCTAACAGTAAACTTATTTATTTCATGCTTGACGTTATTTCTAATAATATGTCATAAGGCTAAAATTTGACGCTTTTTAAATAAAACGGAAATAAAACGAAAACGTCGTTTGTTTTAGTGTAAGATTGTTAAAGTCTTCACCTTGTAAATACCAAAGTAAATATAAAACTCTTAGCAACGCAAATATTGAAATACAGCTTTTAATGCTCATATTGCTTTTTAAAAAATACAAATATCTTGTGTTAATTTTCTGTTTGTTAAGCCTTAAAACTGTCGCTGTACAGATTCAATCACACTCAAACATTTTCATACTTTGGACGAAATGTGATATTCCTCAAGATCTCTTTTCTATCCTGTAATAAGAATAAGATATTTTACCACAACGTACTGCAAGTATGACCCAGTTAGTTACATAATTATTCATATTATTTTGTCATTGCTCATATGCTTAATTGATATCTAGGCATCTGCTGGAGTCTCGGGCGTGGTTCTTTCGCACTTATAACCACTCCAGATCAATTATTATTCATTAAATCACTCTAAACATTTAGCCGAGAGATACTATTTTCAATACAATTTTCATTCGATGCTTTCCAATGACGTGCTATGATTTTTAGATGGCAGATCAAACGTGTTTTTGATTTTGCAGAACAGTTTGTAAAAAAAGTCACGAATCACTATATTAGGTTTGGAGTACTCCAAAGAATTACAATGTCGTGCAATATCGGTAGATTCTTTAAAAAAGCTTTTTCCACAAACGAATTGAAGAGCGTCCGTTTTTGTTTTGTTACTGTTTTTGCTATTGTTTGATTTGATTTACCATGGATTATTCGTTTTTAATTTCATTGTATTTTGTAGTTTCCTTAGTTGTCACATTCTGATTTTGGTATTGCAGGAACTGTAATATAACTAGTTTGCACTTTAAGAGGAACATTAACAAACGAATATAATACACATTTTCTCTTTACTTTTGTAGCTCTGTACGATTATAACTATCACATAAATCAATCATTTAAAGCTACGGTTAAGCTAAAAGTAAAATAAACTAAACTAATAAAACGATTGCTTTGCTTCTTAAGTTTAATAGGATTAGTCCTAATATCAACCTTTAACTTCAAACTATAGTACAATTCTAAAACGTTTGTTTTTGCTCGGACTTTTTCATTCAAACAGTAGAAAGTATCTTTTTATAAATAGAAATAATTTTGGAAACGATATGAAAAGTGGTGAAAACCCCATTGATTTGCATTATCCTTCATATTAAACAAATCCCCGGCTATTTCTCAGGATAGACAATTATTAGCTGTCAGAAGTGCTGGCATTACTAATTGATTAAATTGACATGTTTGCATGGCTTTAATGACTTATTCTTAAACTTGAATAACTTATATGTAAGGGACATAAATCGTATTCAAGTGCATGTTTCTTGTAATGATGTGTAATATAGATGTATTACTTCGATAAATAATCTCATATCATCAAAGTTTATCAGTATTTTGACGAATAACAGCTAGAATATGTTGTTCAAATCATCAGACCGCCAAAAAGCATTGTCGAGATAAAGATGATACAAATAACATACACTGCTCTTGAATAACCCCTGATAGAATGTTATAAATGTAAATAAGTGAAAAATATTTGTTATAGTGGTATGATGGTATCAAAGAGACTACAACCTAGTGCATATGATTGAATAATCCAACAAATATTCATTGACACGTATGCTTATTTAGACAAGGCGTATTTATGTGTTAGTTATATTATAATGTTATTAATTAGGTGATTTCATATTGGCCTAGTTATTTGTCCGAGGTTAGCTGTATTTGCCTGAGCCCGAAAGAGCGAAGGCAAATACAGCTGACCGAGGACAAATAACTGGGCCAATATGAAATCACCTGATTAATAAGTATGTTATTAATTAACTATTACTATTTTGGTTTAAAACATTCTTATAATTTACCTTTAGTTCACATTGAAGCCGTATTTATCCCTTATTCATTCATGGTGTCTGTTTTTCTAGACTTGACTTTGCTGATTTTGACATGCATCCTTATAGTGACATTGTTCATACTTATGAATAAAGCACTGTACATGGTAAGGAAGCATGTCTTTTCGTCTTAATTTTGTAAATCGTTTGCCAAAACATCAAATGTTTCACCTTCGTCGTCCATTTTGTAGGTATAAAAAATTATAATAGTCGTAAAATCCACCAACGGGTTAAATACAACTGTTATATCAAACCGTACAAAGTGTTTCAATCATTTAATAGGTTCAAGTATTCCAAAGAGGTTTACACGAAGCACACAATTTTCAAAACAGTCGGAAACGGAAAACAAAATGGCTACCTTTAAAAATAATTTCCAGCGTATTTCTCATATTAGGCGAGTTTTGACAGCCAATGAAAATGGCTCATTTCTCAAATCCTATATTAGGCGAGTTTTATAGCCAATCAAAACAGAGGAAACTCATATTAGCCGAGTTTTGTTGATATTTGCCGAGTTTGTTCGATATAGAGCGAGTTCTGGCATATATTGTCTTCAATTGTCTGGTATTGGTACAGCAATTGTCTCTGTATCTCGTCAAATATGTAATAGTTGATTAACAAAATATAGTACACTAAGTAAATAGTAATATAAAAGGGTGATAATTAGTATTTGCAGTCGTAGGGCTTGGATACCCGAAACTATAAGTCTGTTGAAAGTCTTCTTGAAATATTAATCTGGATGAATTCATTTTTGTTGTCGGAAAGTATCATTTTAACATGTTTTAGTTTCATGAACATTTATAGCATTTTTTATGCATTTGTAGGTATTGTTATAGCCTTGTCATAGGCGTCGTGGTCGGCGTGAACAATTTCGAACTTAACTAGAAATTCTGTCTCAGTTCGATATTAATATGGAACTTTGTAAGCATATTGGCAGAGACAATAGGCTCATGTAGAACAAGATTCTTAAGAATCTTAATACTTGTCGAGTAATAGACTAATAGCAACAGCAGATAAGCATTGGCTATCGCTTCGCAGCGCTCTTCTTTGCATGCGTTCTGCCCGTTGAATGTTAGGAAACAAGTTCAATTAGACAAACATATTCTATATTACCTACTTTCATCTTCAAAAGTTTCTTAGTTTACAAATTAAAGACGTGTTACCGCTATCCACTTGCATACCGAATACTTCCTCAAGGTCTTCCTGGATCCCCGTGCATATAAAATAAAATGTAAAACCCCGGTAGCCAAATTTGATTGCATGCCTTTTTCTGTTTGTGTTATCAGAAACTGATTGTACAGTTAGAGAGAAAATTGAAGGCAGGCATTTGAGGCATAAATAAAATAATTTTCAAACTATTGTATATGAACATTTTATCTGGGGAAATTTGATAAATCTATTCTGACTTGATCTTCGTAAAAATCATTGACAATGATGAATGGTTTGTACAAAGAACCCCAAGAGACTGGAAATCATTTTTGTGAAGTGAAATAGATTTTCTCATGAAAATACTTTGAAGACCTTTTAAAAGAACCTGTTGATCAGATATTTTGCTTAGTTGTCAAAGATGATGAATGGTTTTTAGCCGACATGGTTTGAGAACTGACAAAGGGATTGCATCACTTAAATAGTTTATGTTATATCTCCTTACTAAGACGACTTTGTTCATTAGCAATATATATTTAAATTCAATTTAATAAATGTTTTTTTGTGGAGATGTTTGAATATTTTTTACCTGCTTTGAATAATTATATTTGGTTTGCCTTAAAATCATTGATCTAGAAGCCATTTTTATCAAGAATGCTTATAAGATTTATTTGTACCCAAGAATATATTTTCAACAGTAGAAATGGCTCATGCATTGTGGAAAATGTGGTCCTAAACCTGATTCTTCATAAAACGGCCCCCTTCTCGGCTGGTATTCACTATGAGACTTTCTTCGATCTAAGAACGATGTAGCTCATCGGATTACTTGTAAATAATAACTTATCAATAGATTGAATGAAGTCAATGATGTATTGCCATAATATTAACTTAAGTTGAATATTGAATACCACCCTTGGTGTTTTAAGAGATATTTTGATATAATTGTAAAACAATATTGAAACTTTGCAGCATATTTATTTGTGTTTTTGTTGATTATTAGGAAACATTTGTTTACTCTCCTACCTAAAGAGTTTAATTGGCTTAGCTATTATTTAACCTCCCTGATTACAAAAACCCTAATTGATATAATAACAAATGCAAATAACCTTATGTGAAATAAAATCTCGTAGTAGAGTAAATTATAACCATTGCAAAAGTACATCAATAATATATTTTTATCAAAACCTTCAACAAAAGGGTTTCGGCCATTCACCATTTCATGAAATATCTAGCAATATTTTCCAAAGGTAATTACATTGTTCCATTTCGCACAGCAACAATAATTGTTTCTAGTTATTGTCAATATTTGATATGATTTTATATTAATTATCGTCATCAATTTACGGTCCTGTTTCAAAGAGTTGCCTTTGTTTGCTCAGAAGAGGAACAATGATATGTAATCAATGAGTTTATGTGGAAAGTTGTTCTGAAGTGTTCGTCTTTATTTATTGTAGAAAAAAATAATCAATTCACACACATCCTGATATTCTAAAGAATATTGAGACAGTTAAATTGAATGATATGTGAAAACAAAAACAGTTCGACCTTGTCATGATTTACTCCTATCACTGTATGATGGTTCTATTGTTCAGTTCAGTTGATTTATAATCACAAAATAATATTCCAAAAGGTATTTTAACCTAGGAGAATGGTTTCATTTTTGCCACACCATTCCCTCGGATATTCCTTTTATATCAAAGTAACGGCAATAGATACTCATTTTTAATTTATAGTTATGCCTGTGCCCCTGCAAATGAATCCAATGATTTAGGTGTTTAATGCTTGAAAACCCTCCTTTGATTGTATGAATAGTTCAGCAACATAACGTGAATATTGGAGCATTTTAACAGATTAACATCTGATATTTGTCAAAATGGCATTCTCTGCAATTTTTATGGTTGATGCCAGGTAGAATCCAATTAAAATATAAATCTTGTTCTGTTTTTAACTTGAAGAAGTGTGTGTTACCTGAAGGGGTGATATGGACAAGATTGGCACTAAAATTAAGCGCAAAGCAATTCAAGATGTATTGGAAGATCTATCAGCAATTTCAGTAAACTTTGTTGTAGCATATCTGTGGTGTTTTAAATCTTTTTAGTGCCAAATCGTGTCCAAATTGCCCTTTAATGCAATAAAAATGAGGCTTATATTAGGTACCTTTTGATTCAAGCAAATTTATAATAAAAAGTATACTTATATGTTTTACTTTTGAGACAAACTGTTCATCGTCAGTTTATATTTGAATAATTGGACTATGTTTTATTGAATATAATGCCTTGATATCTAAGAATTGAATAAAGCTTGACCACTTCAAACTCTTCATTCGACAGTTCTAGTATGCAAAATGTAGTATTATACGCTCAGAATTATCCGATCTCATATGTCAGGCACTACGATGATATTAAAGATTGAATCAAAACATGTGTAGTCATAATTTTAGAATTCTCTAGTTAATATCAATTCACAATCAGCCCTAAAACACAGACTCAGTTTTAGGAAGAGAGCTGAAAGGCCTTTAGTGCATATATGCAATCATAATGCTCCATTTATATTTAAGTTACTAGCCTAGAGGACAGTTCCAAACCAGATTCTACCGTTACACAAATGCCACTGTCAGTGCTTTGCTTTTATTCTTATTATGCCTAAACATAAAAGTAGTCAATGAGGCAATTTTATATTTCATACGAAAACTAGAAAAACCCATCGTATTTGGCATTCATACCATCCATGTTACACATATTTTTTAATATGATAAGGTATGTCAAACATATTCGATAAACGGACAAATGCATAACCCAGACACAAGCATCGTATAAACCTCAAATTATCTCTTTAAAAGACCTTTGTGTTTGTCAGATACGCAGAAAATATTCCTAAAGTTATTTTCAAGAAGCAAGTGCAATAGAGACTTTATTTTTCTAGTGTAGGTAAGTTGATAGTTGGAAGGAATTACTAGAAGTGCCTGTTAATAGAAACGACAAACGAGTAAATTGCTTCTGGCCTATCTGTTGAGAGCTAGCATAATAGGGAGTATCAGAAGGAAGAAGTCAGTCATTCCACAGAATCTGTATTTGTATTTAAAAGAAGACATTACCCAAAATGATCGAATTTGCTAAATCACATTCCTGTAAAGTTAAGGAATGTCGTTTTAAGAAAGAGGAAGAGCTTTTTAGAATGATTTATAGTTTTAGATTTAAGCTTTGTTGGCAATGGTAAATTTTGTGACAAAGGTGATATTCGTGATTTTCTGCGTTTTTTTTACACTTTCACTGCCATCAATCTGAAGAAAAAAACCCAAGCCTTTTTCTATGATTCAGCTGTCACTGTGTGTGTCTTTTATATGAGTGTTGTAATGCGTATTCCATATATTAACCCAAAGTTAATCCCGATGCACTTGAAATCTGTTAGTGCAAATTAACATTGAACGTTTAGAAATGGGAAGAGACAGATGAACACAGGTCGCAATAAGAATAATTACGGTTTATGTATTATTTACTGCAACCTAATAGTAATGCAATTATGTTCAATAAGAAGATAATTTAATCCATAGATATTCGCCTAATTAGATTACCATGAATTAAGTCGCAGTAAATATTATTGGACATCATTATCATTTCATATACCAGATTCATTTTGGTAATTAGTGCGGTCGAAAAGACCTAGGTTTCCCTGGGCGCAAGCCAATGTCCGCTACACATTGATTGTGTCTGATCTTATTGATTTTGCCTCATTTTATTCTATATTAAACAGACGTCCATATTTTTTAAACATTAATAAAATTTGTAGATATACCTACCATTTCGTTTACACTAGCTCTAAATTATTCGTTTATTTCCAATTTTTTCAAAAAAAAAAAAAAAATACAATATGCCATGTATGCTAATCTGAGAATGGATTATGATTTCAAAATGTATATGTTTTTTATTAAATGTTTACTTAAAATGAAGCTCTTTTTTTAAGAAAAATGAAGCATTGCGCTTTTGATAATTTATATGAAAATATGCATTTGATTAAGCTGCTCAATTTATTTTTTTCATCTTTTTGGCACATGTCATGCAGTGTTTTTAACAACTTACACGGATATTCTTTATAAATGCCATACCAAAACGCATATCTGTCAAGTTTACCACAGGTGGAATTTTTTAGTCAAAATCTAGGTAGCTTTAATTGACTTGACAATTCTTGACGAATTTATACGGCTGAATAATCTTTGATTAAGGAAAATTTAATTATTCGAAGTATTTCGTTTAAAAGATTATCAGTGCATGTAATATAAAACACCTTGTTTGATTAAAAACACACAACCTAAATAATCCTTAACCTTTTCAAGATAAAAAGCTGTTTGAATAACCTTTTAATATAATTATAAGTTATCTTATTACGTACCGTTATGCATGTTGTCCGGTTAAGCCACAGCTTTGATTTTGTCAAAGTGTTTTTATGTACAGCGTTGATATATTCTTTCCTAAATCATTCAAAGATTGTCAGTGTTTTGCCCCATCAGTGATGAACGGTATAAGACTCTATCTTACTAGTAGTTTTCGTTCATATGATATATTGTAATCGATTTTTATACTTTATATATATAATATACACACGTAAACCTTTTCGCAAATAAATTATAGCAAAATAAACATAAATCCTGTCTCATTTGTAACATATTATCGCCATTGACAGTTATAACATTTCATCATGTGAGAGTGGTGTATATATTATTATATTCACGATGTGTTGCATGTTTGAAGGGCATTATACCATGTTTAAATGACATTTGTTGCCATACGCCTCACACATTCTAGCAACAACATCTATAATTTATACAATGGCTTATGACTGAAATGGGTTTGTGATGTTTTTATGGTATGAATACAATCTAAACAAATAACAATTTATTATAGATATAGAATAAAAGGAAAAGAAGTTGAATTCCTATTTTCATAGAAAAAATATTTAAGAAACAAGAACCAAACTATACAACTTTGCTTTTTAAAAGTTTACTTTTAAGTGAAATTAAGAATAAATATATTTAATATGATAAGCAATTTCGCACCAATATGTCCATTATATACGTACATTGAATAACAAATTTTAGAAAAAAACAAACATGCAAAAAGTTCTTACAATGCAGAATACTTCCAATTGTATCTCCAAACAGTACCATGAAACGAACTTATAAATATATTATTGTTCTGTAGTTTCTTCAGCTTCCAAATTACCGTCACTTCGAATATTATTTCACTTGTGAGGATTCAGTACCAGAAACATTACAAGCAGGGCGGCAATCTAGTCAGAAAACTGATAAATTCTCTGCGCTGTTGTTCCTGTGTGGAAGTCCTTATGCCAGTCTAATGCCCCTCTTACCTCTCTCCGATACCAGAAGAGTCGTTAGTTCCTAGCCGATTGGCATTATTTCATTATAAAATTTATTCGTAGATTTCGTTCACAGCCATCAATCTAATAGATGTCATTTGTATTTAAAGGTGATTTTTAAATACTGAGTTAATTTTATTATGTGTATTCTAATGCAGGACGAACTACAATATATACAATAAAAATAGTCTTTGTTTTCAAATATTCATTAATAAGTTTAATACGATTTAGTGAAATACATTCGATTACAATGCTATTGTCTCTTTCTACAATAACGAGTTTAAAGCGACTGTTTTTGTCTGAAAAAGAGATACTCCAACTTTCAGATTATTTTTCTATGCTGTCCTTATTAATCATTCTTAAATGCTTCTTTAACTGTTAAAGTTGACATATGACAATTTAATGCGCCATGCGTATTAAATGATAAAGGTGAGGAGGATTAAAATTCAAAATGAATTATGTCTTTGGACAATTGAATGGTGTTTAGGGAATTTGAATTGAACAATTTTTAAAATGATACACTTCTTGGAAACTTCAAGCAGTTTCAAAACATGTTGTGTACTGAACATTAGCTATAATTAAGCTGGACGTTACGATGTTAAACAAATATTTAATATATGTTTGAAGAACGATATATTTCGGTGTATGGTATGTGGATGTTTTGAAAGTGTTGCATGTAATAACCGTCAGTGAGCATTTAAAATAAAACCGAGACAGCTTTTTTTCATAAATGCAATGTGTAAAATACTAAATGGACAAGCCCAGCCGTCAAAACCGTCAAAAGTGAGGTTATTTGAAAACACATTGATCAAAGCCAAACATATACTCAACTAAATACACAACACGAATGGGTCCTAGGTCATTGGACATATATTGTTTTTCCATAGAATCTGTCTCGTATTCAGTATTCATGAGCTTCCAGAAGGTTCGAAGTCGAACAGACACTACTTAGAACAGCAAGTCAAGGAAACAAGCAACAAGAATGGGTTATATGTCCTTGGGCATATTTTGTGATTCCGTAGCGTCTATCTTGTAGAATGTATTCATGAGTGTTGCATGGAAAGTGACTGTGGCTGTGAAGACTGAAGGCGTTTGTATTATGCAGGATCAATAATAGACCGACAATTCAATCTCTTCTCTTGGTAGGATTCCATCTCAAATTAGTGCCAATCGTTCCAGTTGACAACTAATTGTAACTGTTTACTGAGAAAAAAATGGTAAAATTACCTTGAACTATACACTTTATAGGCAAATTGCCACGTTGGTAGTCCTGACATTTAATCTTGCTAATAGAGGATATAATATTAGTATTTTCAGAGTAGAAGGAAACTGTTGATTGTATGTTAATAATAGTATAATAATTTCATAAACGTTTTATGGCTCTGTAGTACATTACACAATTTGTAGTTGTATAAAATAAACAGATAATGATATATGTTTGGACCAATATAGACGCACTCGGCTTGTCACAATGTTTTGTTTTTTGTATTATTAAACGTCTGTTGTTGTTGGTTTTGCATTCAACCTACAACAATTCTTAAATAGTATTCTTGAACAAAACCTGAAAATCCGAAGCCAGGTTATTATGGAAGATTCTAAGAACATTGATTGTAATAATTCAGCTTATTTTGGTTGCTTGAAGACTTTATTTTGTTCTTTTTTAAACTTTTATCACACACATTGTGTTCATTGACGAAAGCTTTAAACATACATGTATAAAATTATCAGTGAGCTTAGGAGAAAAAACGAGTCCAATGTAGTAGTTTACTGATGAAGATATATGTTAAGAAGTAAGTTATTTTCTCCTGCTTTGTAAACACAAGTAGCTATCTTTCCTTCCAAGACGGAATCTGTTACAGGATTCCTCAGAAATGAATATATCTTTATACTGAAGTACCGAATTGTCCACATAAGACAATTAGATTAGTTCAAGACAGAGTATACTAAGAAATGTAATTATCCCTCCTAATGGTCGAGTCTCATATGCTCATCATCCATCACCAGTTTTATGACACCGGGTCCGGCTGAGAGGTTTCTTGTCTCAAAGTGGCTGGTTTATGCGCTAAATATTCTTGACCCAGGCGCATGACATTTTGCTACTTGCTGTAACGTAATGATTATGCATTACAGATAAATTCTTGGTGCATAAGCACCTCGATCAGTGCATCATAAGCAAGCCAGTTTTGCAGCTTGACAGAGTGATAGAAGCGAGACATTGTATTAGCTTAAAAGTTCTTTCTCTATGCTGTCGTGATTATTGTGTTTTGTGCATACATCACATGTCTACTTTTTTGCGAGTTTTTGTCACAATCCTTTGATTTTATCATATATTTTATGTCTGATAATTGAAAATATAATAATTGTGTTTACAAAACGCAGGGAAGCAATTATAAATGAACACAGACTGTTTAAAACGAAACATTTTCACTTTCCTTTTCTTTACGATTTTTATATCTCACTTTTCTATTTCCCCTTCTGTTTAAGTCATCATCACTAATCATTAATGGTTCCTTCATGTAACTTCAAAATAAAACAACGCCAAACAAAATGTATCTTAATACATCGATACGCTTATCATAGCAAAATACTGGATAGCTTATACTCAGACGACAAACATGAAGGCGGTACCTAACAATTCTTGATAAACATACCAATTATTAATATATATATATATATAGTATTTATCCACTGTGCTGTTTGTAGAGTTGTGTGCTGTTCTATGTTTCTTGTTTGTGAATTTGTGTTCTATGTCTTTGGCGTTTGCCCATTGCCACTAAACCGGGTTTATGTTTAAACTTTTTGCTACTGAGCATGTTTCTGTAGCTTTTTGCATATATATTGATTCTTGGATAGTATTACATTATAGAATATATACACTTGAAATAATAAATACCTTCTTTACTTGTCTTACACCTATGTCTTGTATACAAAAATGTTATTTTTGGCAAGAATTGTACTATCTAATCTGTTTTAAACGTTTACAATTTATGTTCATTCTCGAGAATATAAACGCTTTCACCGGTTTTTATCAATTTATACGATTGCTTATAACAAGGAAAGGGATTTCATATTTATCAGCTTTTGGCTTTTCCCTCAGTCCTTTGCTCTGTTTTTGCAGCATGTGTATTGTAACACGATCTTTAGGTGTTGGGTAATGAATGTAAATGTGACCATTTTACAATGTGCGCACCAAAACGGCATGAAGATACGAACAACCTGTATACTCACAATTATTTTCTCTCACAAACTTGTTTAAAAATCAAATCAATTTACAAATCATATATGATTCGTTTAAGATTATTTATGACAACATCACACTTAAAAACTGGTAGGTTATAGTTAAACTATTTTATAATCTTTATGTACAAGCACTACAAATTTTACTGTACCCCACATTCCTAAATATCCCAAAGTTTATGTTCATAACACTGCTGAACTACTAAGACACATCTAGAATTTGTAACATACTTCTGAAGGAAAGAGGATTATATGCATACAAAAAAATTGAATAGTATTTTTATTAGCAATTTCTGACCTAGCAAAGATTAAGACAGAATTATATTTATATTTCAAATTGAAGTTCTTTTTAAGATTTCCCGGATTATTGTGTTATTGAAGCGTTGTCATCAATTTTGTCATTCAAATATTTCACCTTGTTAACATGCTTTCTAATGATATATAGTCTACGCAAAGAAATCTGCTAGGCGTCAATTTATTTTGAGGAAATTAATATTTTACCCTTAATCCTTATAAATAAATAAGACATTTAGAAGCTTTACACCAAACATTAACACTAAAAACCACACATTTCAGAACAAATGTTTCAGAAAATCATTACCGTTTGTCGTAATGCCTAAGGACGACAAATAATCAATCTAAAACAGATTCATTGAGCATGATTGATGACATAATGACCCATCGATTAACATCAGTAGTTCATCAAGTAAGCAACAACGATTGCCTTTGACACTGTTAATCAGTTTTACAATATGTCATTTTATCACGTTTCTTGTTGCTAATAACCAGAAACCAAAGCGTGGGTAAAGGGTAAAGGGAGCTAAGCATATAAAGTTGGTCTTCCGATCACATGTTGTTTTCGAAATGAATGAAATATCGGCATTGAAAACGTAGTTATAAAAATCAGCTTGTCTGATTTTCGAAGAAAAGTCTTCGTTTTGCAAACACTTTACCGACGGTTGTAACTCCGAAAGCCGTTCAATGGGTTCTAATGAAAGTTTCTGTAGTTGTGTTTATAAATATTGGTACACATATTGCGTGTTACAGTACACACACGTATAGCAAGGCCCGCTCTTGTTTAAATTGTTATTGAGTTATACCCGTGGCGAAACAGGAGCGTTGTGGCGCTATTGTGAAATTGCGACGATGAGACACCCTTCTTTTACCACTTAATGAAGAACGAAGGGCTCATAAAGAGGTATATTATGATGTAGTAATGAAGGAAAGTTATCACTATGTTTGTTCATTGAAGCCACGAATTCCTGCACCATATTTGTTATTGTGTAGCAGATATGGTTTTATATCATAATAATATAAAGTATTCGTGACATTCGGCAATGGATAACTCGCAATATTGCTGCAGTATACTTCTAACAGGACGTATTCGTTGGAGTGGAAAATGAATTAACAACCGACTCTTTTTAATGAAAGGAACACCTGGTCTTTCATGATCCATATGAAAGGAAAACACAGGACTGAATCACCATTCGTCACCTGCCTCTCCATTTATAAGGGAAATATTGTTGGTAAAGCTTGACGCATCGTTATATCAAAAATATAAATGAACCAGTGTTAACTACCGGGACAAACTTAGTAGCCATACATTTAACCATATGAAAGCCTGACAAACATTTTCAGAAGAGTTTAGACAACACAAACATTACATCAAGAATCATTCAAGTACGGGAGCCTTGTACCGATTTTGTTAATATATAGTTTTAAATAAAATAATCATAAGTGCTTCAATGTAAATATCACTTTAATTAAGTCATTTATCCAGCCGTTTATATAGTATAGTAGGTTTAAAGGTTAAATTTACTTAAGTAGAATGCTGAATTGCTTGATGCTTATTCTTTTTTTACTTACACTGTTCGTTCTACTGTTTTATGCATTAAATCTTGGATATAATGTTTGCCCACATGGGCCATGGCCTTCTAAATGTTATGTAAATAAATAAAACTTGAAATCTATAAAAATGTCTTTACTAAAAATATTGCGGTATTCTATTAAAATAACTGGGGGTTTAAAACGAGCACTCAATATCATACTTGAGAACAAAAGAGAAGAACAGCGATGTTGACGTTGTGCTATTATAAACACTAGAAAGTTTATATACGCTGCAGTTGAACTTAAAAATCGTATGCGAAATTTCATTTTGACTTGAACTCGCTGATACTCGCATAAACCACTTTCCTCGGGCTTCCGTATTTTCCATTATTAAACAGTTTACACACACCTGGATCGTCCAGGATAACGCGGTGTGCAAAAAGTTCACACATACAAGTATCCATACCAGTAGAGTTTCGTAGAACTCTCTTTTAATAGTTGTTCTTTGGGGTAATCACTGTATGATGTATCAGGTCAGTGGCCTACGCGATTAATAAAAGAAAACAATTGTCAATTTGACAATGTTCTCGCAACCAGGTAAAACGTTCTGCTAGTCTGATGGAAATAGCTATTGGCAACTTGCTAAAATGTCTTTGTTTTCAACACTGAACACATTTAATCTGTTGAACAGCTATTGTTGAGATGCATCAGACGAGCTGCTCAAGGGGTATATGAACTGCAGCGATCATATTCTCCTGCAATCTTATAACATTCTACGCATTAATATTGTTATCAATTTATCTGTCTTTCATAGGCATATAAAAATATATTCTCAAAAACACCTGTTTTTCAAATGTATGTGGAAAAAAAGAACAGGCCACCCGCAAAAATGTTAGCTCAGAAGAATGTTCAACGTAGTGTTATGGAAAGTCTATAAACAAAAGTGAGTATATAGTGTGCTGCAACTGTTGTGTTTCTACTTATAAGTGTTATGAGACTGACAATTGCATTCTGAAGAGGTGTAAGGCTCCGTTTTATGACCCAGGAAATATCCTATGCAACTGATTTTATTGCAGTTACTTCTGTTTTAATGTATATCTTTGCTGCATACTGTAACAGCCAAGGGGGTGTTTGCGATACTGGATACATGATGCTTATTCACTCTAAAACCCTTTCGGTAAATTTACCACTTCTGTAAGTAATATTTTTGGTTATTTAATAATCGGTAATTGATTGTTTCTTTTTAGGAATGCTGAAGTATATAGAATGCAGATGCATTAATATTTCGAACAAAATACAGACTATTCTTTTTATGTTAAGAAAGTATTGGGCTTGCATAAACTGGCAAATTAGAGCTAAATTTATTATCGTGAGTTTTAAACACTATATCGACACGTTAGAAGATTTTTCGGGATTATTTGCTCGCGTTTCGTTTTATTTTATGATGAATTGATGCTTTTATACACCAGCGGATCATTCACTCTGAGTGAAAACATAATCAAGGTTTAGAAGAGTTCGTAATTAACAAGCCAAGATAACCTGCTTCAGATCAAAGCTATGTCCTTAAACCTCATGATTAAAATCCGACAGGGAAATGTTTTTGCAATTTGCCTATTACTCGGGGTAATAATAATTAATCTAGCCAAATTATCCTAAGATTAACATCCAGAAGCATCACATTCCTTCCATTACACTTGAGAACTAAACCATTTGTTACGGTGATAAAAAGTTTAATAAATCTGAAGGAAAGTAGAATCACTATTTCACACCGCATGCTATAGTGCTTAAGCCATGAGCTTCTTCTTCCGAAGGGATAACAGACCTTTTGTTCTAGGTGATTGACGAAACACAATTGCCTGACCTCCTGATTGGACTACCACAGATATGTTTGTGTATATTTCTCTTTCTCCAATTATAGTACCTTCATTGTCTTCAAATACATTATATCTTTTATTCTGCGTCATTGTCCGAAATCAGTTCACTGTGTCCCGATCAAAATCGTATTTGACCTAATTTAAGTAAAATAATGTAGATGCAAAAAATAACTGATCATAAGACAAATTGCTAGGCGGAACCAATGTGTTTGATGTGTTGTTTGTCTGCATTATGCAACTAATTTCCCGATCTTGCTATGTTTTATTGACCATCGATCTGTTACAAAGCAAAGCTTGTATGATAAATGGAAACTATTGTATAATACAGCGTCAAACATAAGTAGATTGTTTACACCGAATCCCGCATTAAAAATGTATAATACAGCGTCAAACATGAGTAGATTGTTCACACCGATTCCCGCATTAAAAAAGCACATTTGAGTAGATACGAAAGATAACTATGAACTATGAACTATGTTTGTACATTTTTATTGTTCTAAAGGTTTCAGTTTTAGTATAGATCGTATTCCAAAAATAATGTCAAAAAGATATTTACAACACATTCTTGCATAACATTTTATCAGCTTATCCGAATATAAAAAACAGCTTTCGCATCAACGTTCTTCTTTCGGTCAATTCAGTAGTTCGCTGTTGGTTTGAAGATACGCAAGAACATATAATAAGCTGATATAAAAAGGGGTCTATTTTCATAGGCCCTATATATGTCTAAATCATGTTAATTTAATAATTGCCTTTTATATAATGTGCCTCGTTTTGCCGAACCCCGTTCTTAGACATTTACTTAACTTGTTCTAAATAACATGCAGCAGAAATAAGAAACCGTCAGTTTAACTGACGAGGAAAAAAACACGTTTAGTCATAAACCAGGATCTTCTGACAGGAAAGTCTGCTGGCTGGATGATTTATATTTATTGTGACATATTAACCCTTATATATAGTACTTTACCACGGCAGTGCAATGATGTCAATACATTTGTTTTTCTCTTGTGAAATATTATTTTGTAATTGCATGTTTCTGCCTGATAAAATGAAAATAGCTCAGCCTACATGCATCAAGGTTATATTGGCTGCTTGATAGTCTGTCATGATCAGTTAAAACCATGTAGCACCAGTAAATAATTAGTTTTAAGAACGCTATTTCCAACTTCTCTTCTGAGACTTAATTTTCTAAAAACTAAGGCTACTGGACTTTTCTCTATAGTTCGTAATGTGGTATAACAGAGGTGTTACCAACTATGAACACCATTTTTATTAGAGGTTAATACGTGCGTAGCCGGGTCGTTGAGTGATAATTGACCCGTGTGATTTATAATGGCCCGAGACGTAGTTAGTTAAGACATTATTGAACAGTCGCCAAATTTGATTTTAAGGCAAAAATTGAATTCACGTGCGAACATTCTATGGGCCGTAAAATGATAATCGATAATCAGATATAAACCCTGTTAAGAGGTATACCTAGGTAATGCCCGGAACAATGCAAAAACCGTTTTTGGAAAGCAGCATTCGCTTTTCATGTATTAAGATACATCCTGCTGTAAAATCGCCTATGCCACAAAGACAACTCCGGTTTTATTGCGATGTTCTCATGAATTCATTTTTATTAATTAGGAAGTGATTTTTAGGATGAACACACAAATCATTTGAAATGATTCTGACTGGTTATTGACAATTATGTTTTATAAACACCCGAATGGCAGTATTTTTTTCAGTACAGTCTTGACGAAGTGCTTAAATGGAACGGCCTTTTGTGGCCTTCACCACACGGCGTTAACGCTATATGTATAATAGTGATAAAATATTCTGCCAAGAGTGGATGGCTATGAAACGTATGATTTAGGTTTCAGGAACGCAGACATTTAAAGTAATGAATAATTACATTATTAATTAAATGCCACATAAACCAAGACTCTTAAGCAAACACTTTTCAGCATGAAAGTGGAAGTGGCATTGCTAAATAACAAGATGTGAATCATTACAGAAGAAAGAGTGCGTCAGCTTGCTGCATGAAAAGTCCAATTTAATTTCATTTAACGCCTGAGAACGTTTTACAAAACCACATTATACATTTGATAAAGTAAATGAATGACGCATTGGAAATCTATCTTTGCACGATAGCATTTCGGAGACAAAAACTACTATTCATCCAACACCTGGTCCAGTGAAGAACACAAATAATTAAAATGGAAATGGAACATCGTGCATCCGAAGGATCTTTCTCCCAGATGTTGGTCATAATGCTAGAATGTGCTCACAAAGAGCTGATAGTGCATACGCAGTAAACTATGGACCTTAATGTGCTGATAAGAGTTAACAGTATGTAAACATTAAGCTTTTAACCAGAATTTTCTGCTCCAATTGTCAGTATTATGTAGTGAAGCATTTGCACTCAATGAATTCGGAAAGAACATTTAAAGTATTTGCCCAGTTCCGCCAGATAGAAAATAGCAGACATCATCAACGTAAACAGATTTAACGTACATACTCGGTAAAGAGCTCAGCATTAAAACTTCCTGATGGTCAGGATCAGCACAAACAATATTAATTAATATGTGTTTACAAGAGACTTCTACCATCTTAAGTCGATGAGTTTCCTGGGGTATTTATACATATTTATTCCACATGTTCTGCAGATGAAGAACTGTCTTAACAAAACTAAAATAGTCTCTTGTTGCCCTGAGGAAAGGTTACGGTACAAGTTTCTTTAATAGTTTTTTTCGGGTAAGAGAATATACCTTTTGAAAGGAGAATGTAAATTAGAAATGTTAAAGGACATGTTTGTATTTGTATTTGCCCTCTTCCACAAGGTCTACAAGTGCAGAACTTACTAATGTAAACAGATTAAAAGTATACACTTGGCAATTGGTTAAGCACGAAAACAATTTACTTGTAAGGATGAGCACAAACAAGACTGATTAATTTGTCTTTACAAGAGGGTTCTGCCAATTAGAGTCAATGAGTTTAACGTATTAATTTCACATGTTCTCAAGTTTAAGGACTTTCTGAGTTCATCAGGGCTTAGTTCACACACTAACAAAATTTTTAGTTGTTGATGTAGGAAAGTTTCAATATATATTGCATTGTTCTGTCAGGCGAAATCGTATTTGAAATATTTTTAAAGCATTTATTAAAGGAACACGCAGAATAATCTTGTTTGAATGATAAAAGCGCTTTAATCTGAGCATTGTATTTTAAAGAAACACTTGTTGAATAAATCAGTGACATATTAACTAGAAAGCTATGAAAAGAAACACTTTCAAGAAAAGATTCAAATTACATTAAGGTAATCTTTGCTGAAAACCCAGAGAGAAAACCCACTCAATGTGTTAACATCAAAAAGTATAAATGTATTTGAAAAAAAATGCAGGAGCATTCTGACTTATGACCCCCCCCCCATCCCCGAAAAGAACAAAACCAGGTTACTGCGTATAATTTGAGGAAGTGCTTTCGCCAAATGATCGGGTTAAGTTAGAAAAAGACAACTATTTGCAGTCTTTAATATTGTGTATTCCTTTCAATTGTTATCAGGGGTCATTCGTATATGTTTATAGTGAGAACAACTATGCAATTACCGTTTTGGGAAGGAAACGCTCATGGCTTAGATATTGATCGCTTGATCTGAGAAAGAGTTTTACTATTTACTTCAAGATTTATTTACCTTGTTATCACTGTAACAAAATGTTTAATTTTCAAGTGTATTGAATGACAAGTTGTGTTTCTGGATTTTTTTTAGGAATATTCGACTAAATTAAATATGATTACCGGAAAAATTCTGACACATGAATCTCCCCAGAACTAAACCATGTTACTACGTATAAATTGAGGAAGTGCTTTCGCCAAATGAATCATGTCCAGGTGAATTGTACCGGTTGTAACTTTACTTTGTCCGATTGGATCCAGGTACAATATTTTGGATACAATTTTGTCATATACATGATCACTTTCACAGCACGCTTTAAATAACCGAGATACATTGGTATTTTATTCCCGTCTTTACTAGTGTGTATTCTTGCCATCAGTGGGGTAATACTTAGTTGGGTTTTTTTTTGCTCAGTGATTATACCGTTTGGAAGTCCAACATAAATTATGAATAATGAAAAGCATATTGCAAATACTCGTAATTCAACTGTAATTTATTTTTGAATTTACGTAGGAATGAAAAATACCACCTGCCGATTCGATATAAATGTTATGAAAGCCAACGTTAAGTGATTTTTTTTTGTTTTTTTCTCTTCTTTTTGAGACCACATGGAAGCCCCTTTTATTTCACCATATACATGTGTTACCAGGGGTCGATCGTGTATGTTTATAATGACAACAACTATGAAATTAATTACCTCCGTTTTGGGAAGGAAACGCTCAAGGCTTACAAACTAAACGCCGGATCTGAGAAAGAGTGAAATTGCTTCCCTCCAAATTTATTTACCTTGTTATCACTGTAACAAAATGTTTAGTCTTAATGTTAAATGAATGGAAAGTTGTGTTTGTAGATCTTTATTAAATGAAAAATTCGGCTAGATTAAATATGATTACCGAAAGTAATTGATGTAATTGCAAAATCCTTTCACCGCCAGATTTTAATCAAGAGGTTTAAGAACAGCTTTGATCTGAGGTAGGTTATCTTGGCTTGTTAATTACAAACTACTTTAAAACTTATAAGATCTTCTCTGTGAATGAATTCTTTATTGGTGTATGAAACAATGCAATACAATTAACTAAAACGAAACGTCAGCAAACAATCCATACAATTATACTAAGGTGCCGATATTTGTGTTCAATAAAGCCAGGAAAATAACCATAACTATTCTTTGCTTTCATCTGTGAATCAGTTATTTCAAAACTAGCGCGAGAATATATTTAATATATTTGAGTTCTTGATGCAGCTGAATGTCACCTCGTTGAAATATTACTTTATTACATGAAACATTTTCGTGGTCATAGTGGAAACCTTATCAGAGGAAAACTATCAGACTAATTACAGCAAACTGTTATTCGCCAAAAGCTTTTCATAATAAATAATGTTAAGAAGCATTCAGTATAATGTATCATGAACAATAGATTCACTGTTATATTACGCAGCAGAGTTAAGCATTACATATACAGATCAAATAAATTACGTTGTGAAGAATATTGCCTGAGTCATAAAATGTAGCCTCTCACTTTTTCTTACTGCCAATGTCAGTTTTTTTAACACCTGAAACATATCAGAGTTATATCACAATATAGCGTAGCCCGAATTTTAAGGCATTCGACAGTTTACTTTATCCTTTATTTTCAAGAATCTTATTGTATGCACTTTCGTGGTTGACCAGGTCTCCTTACAATACAGCACACTCAGTGTAGTCATTTTATCTATTTTAATGTATGTCATTTATATGGTTTTATATACATTGTGTATTCAATGCCATCGACATCTATTTTAGAAAACAATCGCCTTAAAACTTTACTCATAATTGGTAAATCTCAACAAAATATTGCTGGAATGAAAGTTAACGTAAATGCACTTTGCAATTTGACATATAAATGCCTTATCTACAACGGTTAATCCAAACGTTTGTTGACAATGTTATTGAATTAATTTACGTCCGTTTGTTTAATTTAAATTGATATTGGTACAAAGCAGCTCGCATTCAAAGAAAAAGAATTGAGTCAAATAAAACGTGAATGTCCCTTACAATTTATACAATAGTTCATTATCTACGAGTTATTAGGCATTGTTATATTAGTTGGTTCAATTTTAAATTGGTATTTGTATAAAGCACTTTATTCTCTATAACAATGAATGAAGTCGGGTCGATCTGAAATTATGCATGATATATATTGGTACCAAAAATGTACAGTTAGTTAAACTCTTCTCATGTCACATAAACCACTTCTTTTTTTTAATTTGGGAAAAAGGAGATTCTTACAATGTACTTAAATATCCTAAAATATGGAGATGATTGAGATTGAGTATTTCATTCAATGACCACCCGTAGGACCAGAATTTTTAATACGTCGTAAACGACCCTTTGCGGCCTTCACATCTGTACTATAGAGATTAAATATTTTAGCCATTGGTAAAATGTCTTTGAAACATATGATTTTTATGTCAGGAATTCCGACATTCAATTAAAGTCATGCATAATTACATTACGAATCAAATGCCACAGAACATAAGAATATTATTTCAGCACACAACTACCTATTTAGAATTATTAGATAAACTTGTGAATCAGTATTGGACAAGAAATGCATCAGCTTGCTAAATGAAAAGTCTAATATATTTTTATTTTAACGCTTGAGGACATTTTAACACGCTTTACAAAACCACTGAATATATTTGATAATGCAAAGAATGAACGCATTTGTTGTTTCCACTTTTGATAGAAAGAATGGAACGAATACTGATACTTAACGTTATTTCAATGACATCTGGCCGAGTGAAAGATGCAAAACAGAAAAGAACTGAGACATCGTGCTGCCGAAGGTTTTTTTCCTCCAGATTGTAGTCCTAGTACAATAACATGCTGAAAAAAAGCTGACCATTATATAATAGCCTTGCAAAAGTTAACAGTGTACCAAACTTTCAGCCATACTAATCTGACAAAAAGGTCTACAGTGTATAAACATTAACCTTTATACCATAATTTACTGCTCTAATTGTCACTGAAATGTAGTTGCGCATTTTCTCTCGATGAATATGAATTTTGTATTCTGTGAAGTATTTGCAAGTTCCACCAGGTATAAACGTGAAGACATTACGAAAGTAAACACATTTAATGTACTAGACAAAATGTACATATTTAGTTCACATGTCCTCCATGTAAACGACTGCCTTAGTTCTACCAGGCTTAGTTTACAAAATCAATTGAGTGTTAAGTTGCTGCAATTGGAAAGTTTCAATAAATGTTTTGTCTGGCATGATCATGTTTAAAATATTTAAAAAAACAAAAAAACATTTAAATTCAAACCCACAAAAGAATCTTATGAAGTTTAAATGATAAACGCGCTTTAATCTTAGCCTAATATTTTAAAGAAACATTTGATTAATAATTCAGTGACATAATAAACTAGAAAGTAATTAAAAGACCTTCAAGAAAATCATGAAATTACGTTCAAGAACCCTTGCTGTTCCAAACCAGAAAAACAACTCAACCTTTAAGTTATTTTACATCAAAAAGTATAAATGTATTTGGAAAAAGATGCAGAAACATTTTGACTGATGAAAACCCCAGAACTAAACCAGGTTACTGCGTATAATTTGAGGAAGTGCTTTCGCCAACTGAATTATGTCCTGGTCAATTGTACCGGTTGTAGCTATACTTTGTCTGATTGTATCCAGCTACAATAGTTGGGAGACAATATTGGCATATAACAATATAACCGAGATTCATTAAAGAAAACCTTTTTTACAATATTTTCTATTGTGTATTCCCTGCAATTAGTTGAAATTTTAAGGTAGTTGTTTATTGTATTTTGGGTAAGTGAATATACCTTTATATTATGTGTATAATGAGAACAACTATGAAATTACTTATCTCCGTTTTAATCACAAGGGTTAAGAGACGAGCTTTGATCTGAGAAATGCATCTTGGCTGGTTAATTACGAACCCATCTTAAACTTGATAATATCTTCTTTTCGAATGAATTCTTCGTTGGTGTATGAAACCATTCAACATCATCAAATAAAACGAAACATGGACAAATAATCCAAAAAAAGTCTACTTAGTTGCCGTTATTTGTGTTAAAAAAGCTAGGATATTAACAATAACTGTTCTTTGCCTAATATGTGATTACGTTACATCAAAAAAAGTGAGAATACATTTTTAAATATTGTTGAGTTTTTTATACAGATGCATTTCTAGTCATTAAATTATTACTTTATTACAAGAAACATTCTCGTGGGCATAGTGGTATCATTATTACACACAAACTATTAAAGACTATTGAAAGCAAAAAAGATAATATTTTTTCTAATAGTTCGCCAAAAATTTACATTTGGGAAAACATGAAAGTGGCAAAAAAACTCTAATTTGTCGTAAGGCTGACATATTTTCGTTCCTAGGTAAATTCAAAATAAAATACAGTTTTGAATGGAGTGTTTTTAACATGTCCTGACAAATTTATGTTTTACATTTTTCTTAAAAAGGTATATTCTCTTAAAAAACACACACACACAGAAACAACTCTACACGAAACTATACTATCCTAATTGTTCAATTTCAGCAACAACGAACTACGTTTATGTTGTAAAGACAGTCCTTAGTCTGGAGAACATGTTTAAATATGTATAAATACCCAGGAAACTCATCGGCATAAGTTGGGAGAAACCTCTTGTAAATATAAATTAATTACTCTTGTTCGTGCTCATCCTGACCAGTAAAATGTTTTATTGTTTTCAATTTTTGCCTAGTATGTACTTTTAATCTGTTTACGTTCGTGATGTCTGCTATTTTATATCTGGCGGAATACTTACACATACTTACAAATGTTCTTACCATATTCACTGAGAGTCAAAAGCTCAACTACATTTGACAAGTGGAGCAGTAAATTCTGGTTTAAAAGTTATTAATTTAACTTTTTGTTAGAACGTTATGGGTAAAAGTATGTATTTGCAGTTATTCACTGTCAGCATTTTGACAGAACATTCTTGCATCATGATTGCAATCTGGAAGAATGATTGTTCGGGAGCACAATGTCTCAGTTTTCCTTTATTTGTCTTCTTCACTTGAAAAGATGTTTTTGAAATTAATATGAATATCTGTATTCGTGTCATACTATGCACTTTCGTGATTGACCTGGTTTATTTGCAATGTAGCACTCTCATTGTATACTGGTTTAAAGACTGTTTTGATTTGTAACATATATAATGACTATTATATGGTGAATAAATTACCGGGTCTACCAACGATAAATAGAGACACTTAAAATATATTTTATTTTTTGTTTATTAGAGAAAATATAAATGCTTTGCTGAAGTTTACGTCTTATCTTTTACCTTTTGCCTACCTTTCGAACAAGAAAAGCTGTTAAACAGATAGTATGTACTTTGCTTTATAAACAAACGAAATAGATGCTAGTTACAAACACATGGTTCCGTAAGCCTGCAAAAAGAGGTGTCTGGCACCCAGGAACTTGTTATGGTGACTACATAATTACTGCTACTAATACTTAGGGTACTGATGATTGGTAAATCTCAAGCAATAACTGTTCAAATACATGTAAAATTGTACATTACAATGTTCCCTATTAGTGCCTATAAGTGCCTAATTTACGAAGAGTGGACAGTGTCTTAAAATTTAAATTAAGTAATTTTCTGTGATTAATAAACTTTGGTACTTTCATGATAGTTTTTGTTTCTTTTTGTTTCAGAAATACAATGTCAAAAAAAACCGCCCACTTTTAAGTATAATAAAATTTTCTTCATCTGATAGTGACGTTAGCATTTTAAAATGCATTCAATGTATTATAATAGAACACATATTTAATAGACTGGAACGGATTTTTATGATATAAAATTGATTACTGTGCCACGAACCCTTACAAACGTTTACTTAGTACTATTGATGCTAATCGATTGGTCAACATGTCATCAATCATGTCTAATTAATCTGTTTTGGATTTGTTGTTTGTCGTCCTTAAGGCGTTATGTCAAACGGTAATGACTTTCTGGAACAGTTTGGAATATGTCATGTTTTCTGTTCAGTGTTTTGTAGATGTTTCAATAGTTCATCAAGATTTATTAAATTTGTTTCTCCCCTCGCTGCCAGCAACCAGTCTGATTCGCTTTAAAAAGTTCGTTTTACTGATATGGAGAGTAGATTATGCTAGGTGGTTCGAATGTTGATGCGTGGGTTGGTTAAAGCAAATCGTCAATTAATCTGTTAATTGTTTTGTGGGAAGTTGGTTTCACAAAGTAAAACAGCTTAAAAAGAGATTTGATATGACATAACATCACAAATTAACGTTCGAGTAGTTGTTTTCGTCTGCATTTTTAATGAAAGCAAATATTAGAACATCATCTTTAACGTTTGAAAACAGGATTATCATTTTCCTTACAAACGGAAAGTTTTTTGTCTTAATATTTTTATTTAAAATTATGCAACCTTTTTCAAATATCTTATTATTTTTTGGCTCTTGATCAAAAGTGATTTGATGTGATTTGATCAAGGGGCAGTAACTTCAATTGATTTTAAAAAGAAGTTCTTAACGTCGATATTTCCACTCTTTAATTTGCAGTGAAGATATCAAAATGATATTTTTCCTGTAAGTTCGTCATTTCACTGATAAACCTCAATATTTTATCGTAAAGCATGAAAGAAAAAAATCATGAGTTTAAAGGCTAAATACCGATAATATTTTTATTCTTAAAATACGTTTTTGGTGTATTTTTGTTACATTATGCGTAGGACATTTTTCAACGACAGGATATCATTAGAAATGTTAAGAGTTGACATGTTTGCTAGAAATTAAATGACAAAATTGATGAGGAATTGTCAGAAATCTTTATATATCAAACACTGAGTAATACTGAATAAACTAGTCATCATAATTCTGTATTTTCAGATTTGCATATCAGATGTCGTTGCTATGACAACAACGTAAACATGAGGTTAAAAATTAATCAGGAGCAAGGCTGTTTCTAGATTAATTATAAGATTCGTTAATGAATTTGATTGGCAAAACCTGGTTGTGATTTGTAGGATTGTAATCTTAGCGTAAACCAGTTTAACCCCCATTTTTTACTTACTAAGTTTCCTCTTGCCGTGACATGGTCATGGTGTTTTACGTAAATTTTAAACTGCTTGGCTAGCTATCGCTGTAGTTTCTATCATTGTATCGTTAAGACAATGATTAAAGGCGGGACAAATAAATAACGAAGATAGCTGATACAGAAATATCATGGTCGTTTAATAAAACACTCACTATTTTACTGTCAGTATCACATATTTTAGTTCCAAATGAGAACAACACTCTATGCAAAAAAATGCGTTTATAATGATAGGTGTTTTTCCATTGTTTTGTTTTGTATCAAGAATGATAAAAAATATTCCAGGTCAGTGCTCTTTGGTATAATTATTTTGCAATGTGTCCTACTTCCATTTTGTTATGTACAATCATCATCATAAATCCCATTTTCAGACAAGAAGTAGCTGCCTTGCTTTAAAAGAATTCGCCGTTAATGGTACATCAAATGAATATATCTGGCAGTCTGACATTTAATAAATGCCAAGTACCAGACCGATCTAAATGATGCAAGTGTCCAGAATAGTTATTAAGACACCTTGAAACAACAAAAACATTTATTAGTACATTTACTCTAAAATTAATCCAACCTATTAGTCTTATGTGAACCAATTGGTAGTTAAGTCCAAATATGTATTCATTATTAAGGAATTTGGGTGGTATAGTTCATCTTGGAGTAGAAGAATATCCATTACTGTAGATGTAGGACATTCTTGTTATGTTAGGTATTTAAAACATACAGGAGAATAAAATCAACCAAAACTAAAAAATTTCTTAGGCAACTCTTTTGTCGTTTTAAATACAACCTGGATCATTTCGCAAACGTCACGTTTAGATTTTTATGATGAATCAAATTTATTTATGAATGCAAATCAATATTAAGTGTCATCAAAAATGAAGCTTTTTTCTCTGAGCCTTTCGTATTTATATTTGTATTCGAATGCTAGGCATTTCACCCAGTCAACAATCAGTTAGTTCTTTTTACCACCAACATAGCAAACACTGTTAAATTATTCATGATTTGCTGCACTAGGTATTATTATTATTATGAAGTTCATATCGGAAGAACAGGGAAAGTTATTAAGATATAATTGAATGCATCCATATAACAACAATAAACTTGTTAGATTTAGCTGTTATGAACTTATTTTCAAGTGCTGTTTTAATGTATTTGTTTTAATATTTCGCCAAAAATTTGGGAAAACATGAACGTTGCAAACAAACAGAAATACAAGAATAAGCTTGACGGTTGGTTGGTCGGTCTTATGACTATGTCCGAAAAAACTCCTTAATTTGTTGACGGATTAAAAAATTAACCACATATTTAAAACCATAATATGCACATCAAACAAGGCTGTGGGTATAAACTACGTAATTTTAACGAATAACAAGTGGCAATTTTAATTTTTACACTGGTAACCAATCAGTAAGCGTGACATGTTTACCATAAGTATTTATGATCCCTTCGAAAACGGTGTTAATGAATTGCATTTCACAGCATACAGTGTTAAATATTGATGACACACACACCATATGTCCTTTAATCAAGATATATAGCGCTTGCATTGGCATCAACCATCTTATGAATAAAGCATAAAATAAAATAGCAAAGCTCTTTTTTATCGTTTAATATATGAGGAAAAACATGAGTGTAATGTCATATTTTATCAAAATTACTAATTTGATGATTTTCAGCGTAAAATGAAATAAAACGTCGATTATCGCGAGCACTTTAAACGCTTACAGTTTATGACTTCAAGTCAAAAGTTAGACTTGTTGTATATACACATACATGATTGTGTTTTTTATGATGGCAACGCCATGCATGATATATTGTACAGTTACGTTACTGTTCTTCAGTTTTTGTAAATCCAGTAGAATTAAGAATTATAAACGCACTAAACTTCTTTCGAATGGTTTTAAACATATCTTTAACTACTGTTTTCCATAAGAGTTTTACGAAGACTTTGTTCTAATTGTTGGATTATTTCACTTCCGCTGTGTAAAAGCGTTCAAACTATTTTACAGGTGTTCATGAGATTATACCTGATTTATGTTCTGTACGTGTTTACAGCTGAGGTGAACTCCCGTGTGGATGAAATATTGGTTGCAGTTTGTGTTTTATGTCCAAAAACAACAATAATTGATGAGTTTACAAAAGCTGTGTATAAGGATAATTTAGGCGATTATTAAGTGTTAAAACAGACATCCATTACAATCGAAGACAACTTAGACGAATATTGTCACACAATAAATATTTTTTAAATGACAAATGCTTTAATAGTGCATACAGTAGGAGTCTCTGGGTAAAGCAAGGAAAAGTGTTCATGTTGACATTTCTTCAATAGCCAACTAGCGTTTGCTTAAATTAATAATTAAGCACCGTACGCAGTTAGTTTAAAACACAAAGTTTCCAGTGTCGTTTAGAACTATATATAAGAATGCTACAGGGACATGCCAAGTAGACAAACATTGAACGAAATACCTGTATTTAAGCACTGAATGCCTAACATATTGATACTGTATAAAATGATAAGCGAGATACATCATTCTAAACAAAACATCATAGACATATTACACATTAACTTCATTGGTAAGTGTTTAGGCTACCGACTCAAGCACGAAGTAGCAAGAATAATGATAAATTGACATATTTATATTTGTTACAATGACAAACAGTGGCAAGAACTAACATCGATGTCTGCTCGGTGAACTATTGAAATTATTGGTTGGTCATTTTTCCATCAATCATGTCTGACTTTAATCTGTTTTAGATTTGTTGTTTGTAGTCCCTAATGCGTTATGTCCAAAAATACTGACTTACTGGAACCATTTTGGAATGTTTGATTTAATCTGTCACAGTTTATGTAGATATTTCAATATTTCATCGAGATGAATGGGATGTATGTCTAACTTAAAATAAATGGATAAACTTTCATTAGTTTTTAGACCAATAGAGCGTCTTAAAATATATTAAATTGGTCTTACGTTTTGCATGTGTGTGTATTTCTTCCATATAGGATGTCATTAGAAAGAAAGTTAACGAATATGTCTAAAGTATACGTTTCGTTAATGTCATAAATAGTTTGCTGTATTTGATTGATTTTAACTGTATAATTCAGTACTGTTTTGAATTAACTGGCTCACTTTTTCAGATTTGAATAAAAAATACAATGTCAGCTTTAGTTGTTATAACGAAACAATGTGCACATGATGATAGCAATATGTTGTTGAAAAACATATTGTCTAGAATAATGTAATCATATGAATCGTTAATGAAGTTAATTGACACAACTGTATGATTTATAAAATTTTGGCATTTTAACGAAGATAATTAAACTCATGTAACATGTAACATGCGCATATCATTCGTGACAAGCACGTAAACATCATTCCAATCTTAAATAATTTACAAAAATAATTGAATTCACCGTATAACATGTTTTAGTTCAATGTGAGATTTATTTTCAGTTTAAATGTAATTTCATGTTTATCTCATTTAATTTTAACTACCAAAACAACAATTAAATTACCCAGGTGTAAATATATCACTTTTTTTTTATCTTTACCTAAATCATTTGCTTTTTTTTTTTATACAAAGTGAAATAAGTTGAACATGATTATTCAGTAAAAATACATCAATCTTTTATGTGCGCCTTGAATGATAAAATTGACTAATGTGTTAGTTTTTTTTTAATTTTGTATCATCCTTTTTATTTTTCAAACAATGCAATGGAAGGATCGGGATAATTCGAGAAGCCAAACATTTATCACTTACCCTAGGCACCATGTTCTAGAATTATGAGACGAAGCATGAGAGACAAGCGAAACATTTATCACTTACCCTAGGCACCATGCTCTAGAATTATCAGACAAAGCATGAGAGACAAACCAAACATTTATCACTTACCCTAGGCACCATGTTCTAGAATTATCAGACAAAGCATGAGAGACAAGCCAAACATTTATCACTTACCCTAAGCACCATGTTCTAGAATTATGAGACGAAGCATGAGAGACAAGCGAAACATTTATCACTTACCCTAGGCACCATGTTCTAGAATGATCAGACAAAGCATGAGAGACAAACCAAACATTTATCACTTACCCTTCGCACCATGTTCTAGAATTATCAGACAAAGCATGAGAGACAAGCCAAACATTTATCTCTTACCCTAGGCACCTTGTTCTAGAATTATCAGACAAAGCATGAGAGACAAGCCAAACATTTATTACTTACCTAGGCACCATGTTCTAGAATTATCAGACAAAGGATGAGAGACAAACCAAACATTTATCACTTACCCTAGGCACCATGTTCTAGAATTATCAGACGAAGCATGAGAGACAAGCCAAACGTTTAATATAAACCTTACTTAGAGGCACACGGTTCAAAGGTAATAAGACACCGCATGGGAGCCAAACATTTATCACAAGACAACAAATTAGGCAGATAACATAAAGACAGATAGCATAGTAAAATGAAAGATACCATATGCATGAAACTATCTTTATTAATTATTGTAAGGATAACCTCTTCGAATGAGTTTGTATATTATTATGAACAATTATATTTCATTGGAATGCTAATTAGTGTAGTTCAAAGTTCAAATCGCCATTTTACACCATTCGGTTATCATACAAACCCTAAAATGAAGACGTTTTCTTGCTGTTAATGAATTGTACTGGTTTTTGTGCAAAGGGACATCTTGGCTGGCAAAGACTCTTGTGTCCAGAAAATTTAGAGCATTAAAGACAACAAGAAAACCTTTTAACCAGACCCGTGTCATAAAATTGGTGATTGATTAAGGACATATAAGTCTGGAAGGGTAATTACATTTCTTAGTAAACTCTGTCTCAAGTTGATATAATATAATTGTCTTATGTGCACCATTGGGTAATTTTGTCTAATGATGTAATTATTCCCATTCCAATCTTGTAATACGTTCCGTCTATGTGTAAATGATTGATCAATTAATGCAATAAGCAAGAAACGGGCTGCGTTAGATATTCTATAATTCGGGAGAAAACCACTTTAAAATAATAAACCTTTTTATTCACACCGAAATTCTGATTATAATGATGAATGAAGCTTATTTAAAGTTACATGGACAATTAATATCCGTGAACCTTTTTCTCTCTCGCTCTACTGTATTTAGATCCGTATTTAATGCAGAACATTACAACATATCATATATTCCCTTTACCATCTAGATATCTAACACTGTTCAATAATTCATCAATAGATGCACGGGGTCTTATCATTACGAAAAGCAGTGGTAATGGGTAGCGAAAGTTCTATTGATATAATAAAAATAATCGATTTACTGAAAAAAGTGTATTCTATTAAGTTGTCATAAACTTATGTTTAAGTTTTGTTTAAATGTTATTTTAACGTATTACTCCAAAAAATATATACAAAATTATAAAAGTGGAAAACAGATGCATTTTTGGTTTGTTACGCCGACATTGACTAACATGTAGGGTTTTACCTACCAAACTTTAACGACTTATAATAACTGGCGACTGTAGTTTATTACACTGTTTACCAATCAGCCAGCCTGACATATTCATCATAATTATTTATTAACTGTTGGCTAATGGTGTTGATTCATTGCACTATTACAGCATACGGTGTTGAAATATTCATGACATGCAACCAATACGTCCTTCAAATATGATATATAGCGCCTGCACTGGCATCAATCATCTGATTAATAAAGCCTCAAATACAATAGCAAGGCTCGACTGAATCAACATATTTTTTTAAAAACCATTTTAAAACAATTTTCGGGAACACGAGAGTAGTGCAATATCTTATTCATAATTACTAATTTGATGAATCACATGGCAAATTACATAAAACGTTGCTATAAACCGCGAATATTTTCATCGCTACTTAGTAATGTCATCAAGCCAAAGTTAGTAAACTTGTTATACATCAACATACATAATGTCCTTATTTAATTATAAGGGAGTAATTACCAGAATTGTTACTGTTCTCCAGTTCTTGTTAAACCAGTAGATTTTTTACAATAAACGTACACTTCCTCTCTCGAAATGTTTTGAACATCTCTTTTGTTACTCTCACCATCATATGAGATATGTGATCACTGCGCTCTTATTGTTCGATGATTTTACAAACAACAACTGGAGAACTGTTACGTTACTGAAAATGACATCCCAAATGGCATTGTCATCATGAAATAACGTCGTTATGTATGTTGAAACAAAATATTTAAAAGATTTTTATGAACCCTCACTTTTGCCCCATTAATGTTATGCACGTGTTTGCAGCTGTTTTAAATCCCATGTGGAGGAAGTATTGTGTGCAATATTTACAGTTTGTGTTTTATGTCCAAAGAAAAAATTGACTGATGAGTTTGAAAATGCTGTTTTGCTGCTGTGTATGAATGTAATTAAACCAATCGTTATTTAGTGTCACACGATCAACAGGTGGTTCCAGGAGCAGCAAACAACATATCTATCAGAGAAATACCAAACAAATATATGTCTATATAAACTATATGCCTTGAACAATTATAAATTGTTTGTTGTCTTGGATACATCTTAGCCAATTCATTCAGTACTGTGTTAAAAAACCTTTTTCTCCTTTCTCAGATATGTGTAAAAAATTAACATTGTCAGCCATAGTTGTTATCACAAAAAATACAAACATGACGATAACATTGTGTTGTTAAATTATTATTGTCTAGATTAATCTGATCATATGATTTGTTCATGAAGTTGATTGGCAAAACTGTGCTATGAATTTGTTCATTGTGGCATTTTAACGGAAATAATTAAATGCAGGTATTATGCGTGAAAAGCAAATAATCATTGCTCCTTTGTTTAATGTTCCACAAACATAATTGTTAAAATTGAGATACTAACAGTTTGAAACAATCGTCTTGGATTAAATTTTCAATAGCTTTACTAACGGGTTTCAGCCATCCGTTGTTGTGTAATTAGTTAAGTGACGTTATTACGCGATGTTATCAATGTATTGTTAAAATGTCAAAATATCCATTGTTGTCCACGTGACCAAGTAGATTGGCGTCTGTTTTCTAATTTTCCGGCAATTTCGATACCAGTCATGATTTAATATGAGTTTTTAATATATTACCAAGAAAAGTATTTTTTGGTCTTAGAACATGAACGAGTCTCTTTAAAACGAAGCATGCTTTTTTATGAGTTATCATACACAGCAGGAGAGACAAACTACTCCCAAGACAAAAAAAATAAACAGATAAAATTAAGACAAATAGTTAAAAAACAGATATCTAATCCATGAAACTATCATAAAGAGAAGTTATGCTGTGGTTAATGAGGTTTATTTTTTTTGTTTTAACTTCGGACGTTCTAAATTTCAAATATCATGCATTTACTATGATAAAGTCATATTGGGAGTTGAATGCGAAAATTTTTCGAATATCATGCGTTTTCCATGATAAAGTCATATTAGGAGTTGAATGCGAAACATTTTTTAGTTTAATTAACAATGATATGTTTGTGAACGTTCTCTTTCTCATCCCTCGATATTTTGATGCTGAGCAATATAACAGTCATCAGTCAGTCACTACATATCAGACGCTGTTTAATTATACATGAATATATGCACTACCACTGGCTCTTTTAATTATGAAGAGCAGTTGCACTGAAAAGCGAAAAGTTCTGAAGATTTAATTAAATGCATCAATATACTCGTTCTTTTAGCTGTAATTATTGTATTTCAAGAGCTGCTTTTATATATTTTTTGATACTTTGTGCTTATCGCTCGGTAAGTTGGTTGGTTTTGTACAGATAATAACTCTTAATAGTCGGATATGAATATTCTTTTTTTTACATACGATAAGGCTCTCTGCAATCATTAAATCAAGGTCTTATTAGGCTCTCGACCACCATAAAATAAAGGTTGGATTAGGCTCTCGACCACCATTAAATAAAGGTCAGATTATGCTCTCGACCACCATAAAATAAATGTAAGATTAAGCTCTCCATCACCATTAAATAAAGTTCAGATTAGGCTCTCGACCACTATTAAATAAAGGTCAGAGTAGGCTCTCCACCACCATCAAATAAAGGTAAGGTGAGCTCGATTACTATGAAATAATGGTAAGATTAGGCTCTCCATCACCATTAAATAAAGGTAAGGTGAGCTCGATTACTATGAAATAATGGTAAGATTAGGCTCTCCATCACCATTAAATAAAGGTAAGGTGAGCTCGATTACTATGAAATAATGGTAAGATTAGGCTCTCCATCACCATTATATAAAGGTAAGGTGAGGCTCTCTCCCACCATTAAATCAATGTCAGTTTAGGCTCTCCATTACCGTTGAATAAAGATAAAATTAGGCTCTCGACCACCATTAAATAAAGGTCAGATTAGGCCCTCCATCACCATTTAATAAAGGTAAGATTAGGCTCTCGACCACCATTAAATAAAGGCCAGAATAGGCTCTCGACCACCATTAAATAAAGGTAAGATTAGGCTCTCGACCACCATTAAATAAAGGCCAGAATAGGCTCTCGACCACCATTAAATCAATGTCAGAATAGGCTCTCGACCACCATAAAATCAATGTCAGAATAGGCTCTCGATCACCATTAAATCAATGTCAGATTAGGCTCTCGACCACCAGTAAATAAAGGCCAGAATAGGCTCTCGACCACCATTAAATAAAGGTAAGATTAGGCTCTCGACCACCAGTAAATAAAGGCCAGAATAGGCTCTCGACCACCATTAAATCAATGCCAGAATAGGCTCTCGACCACCATTAAATCAATGTCAGAATAGGCTCTCGAGTCGACCACCATTAAATCAATGTCAGAATAGGCTCTCGATCACCATTAAATCAATGTCAGATTAGGCTCTCGACCACCAGTAAATAAAGGCCAGAATAGGCTCTCGACCACCATTAAATCAATGTCAGAATAGGCTCTCGACCACCATTAAATAAAGGTAAGATTAGGCTCTCGACCACCATTAAATAAAGGCCAGAATAGGCTCTCGACCACCATTAAATAAAGGCCAGAATAGGCTCTCGACCACCATTAAATCAATGTCAGAATAGGCTCTCGAGTCGACCACCATTAAATCAATGTCAGAATAGGCTCTCGACCACCATTAAATAAAGGCCAGAATAGGCTCTCGACCACCATTAAATCAATGTCAGAATAGGCTCTCGACCACCATTGAATCAATGTCAGAATAGGCTCTCGACCACCATTAAATAAAGGCCAGAATAGGCTCTCGACCACCATTAAATCAATGTCAGAATAGGCTCTCGACCACCATTAAATAAAGGCCAGAATAGGCTCTCGACCACCATTAAATAAAGGTAAGATTAGGCTCTCGACCACCATTAAATCAATGTCAGATTAGGCTCTCCATCACCATTAAGTATAGGTTACGAATTTTAAAAAGTGGCAACTACGGTAGTAGAAATAAAAAACTTTTACTATAGGAAAAGAAATATTAATCTAGAATATTTATAACGGTCATGTGCACAATTGTAAATGACATTGTTTTGACAACAATTTGGCCAGCGTGACATAGTCACCAGAATTTTTCATAAACCTTTGCCAACGGTGTAAATGAAATGGACGTTGACAGGTTGACAGCATACTGTGTTGAAGTAGCCATGACATGCACCCAATATTCTCAAATATTTGCTCAGGACGATTTGTGCAAATGCATCTCAGTGTGTGTGTTAGTGAAATTTGCAGAATAGATTAGCATCTTTCAATTGGAAGTATCAAGTAGTAAAAGTTTCACATTATTTCAGACATACTTGTCATTATGGTTACCAAGTAAATAAAATGCACCATATAGTGGGTCAAAACTTACTTGTTGATTCCCAATATTAACGTGTACATTTCTATTGTGCACTGGAGCTGTGGTGGATTCCCATGTTGGCGAAATATATGTGCAATAGTAGCATTTGTGTTGTATTTCTAAAGACAGGATTGCCTGCTATGTTTATTAGTGTATCATGACATGTTTGCAGATTTCGTTTGATTTAAAATAGATTAGTAATTAGTTATTGAATCTTTCGTTACACAAAATTGTTGTTTGTAGCAAAAAAGTATCATCTTTCTTAAATGTGCCAATTTTTTCTTCAGGTAAGAATTAAAGTCATTGGTCTGCAGAGGTATGTACAAATTCAAATTTACTATTTCAATAAGTATAAGCCTAATTTTAAGTTCGTCGTCCAAAGAAAGCCTAGAAAAATAGTTACACAGCAAAATACTTCAGAATGTTTTTTGTGTGTCCTGAAAATTACTTATATTGATAAATGTTATGTCGTCTGCAAGTTACCTCACACTTGTATAACATGTTGTGTCTCCTGTCATTTAGTTCACATTGGTATAACTTCACAATGTTGTAATAAATCATGTCCCCTGCAAGTAAGTTCACATTTGTTATACCTTAACATTGTTGTGATATGTTCTCATTTCTCCAAATTAGTCCACGGTATTGTGATTAGTTGCGTCTCCAACAAATTAGTCCACTATATTGTAAGATGTGTTTTTTCTCTCGTGAAATTAAATTATATAAGCATGAACATACACAAATGAAATTTAAGACAAAGATGATAACTTATTTTGAAATGAAAGTGTTTAGGTTTGTTATTACATATTAGCTAGTAGTGTAATAGTAATAGTGTAGGGAATTGATATCCAGATAGTGTAAACTATATCTAATTATTTCATTGTTTCGAATTAAACTGTCTTTACCAGTGATTAGGCTATTTTTTCTTGTTGACTTGTATAGTATCGCCTTATCTTATATAAGACTTTTGTCTGGCTTTAAATGGACCACGTAAGATGTTTCAATCAATCTTGACAGTGTATATCCCAGCAAGCCTATCTCAATGGTCATATTGCCAGAGAAAGCTATTTGCAAGCGGACATTGATGTAATAGCTTAATCGAACTTGGTAGGAGGAGGTAATTAGAACTAAAGAATTTTCTATCCTATAATTTGCCGTTTGTTAGTACTTGTCTGCGTATGATCCATTTCCCATAAAATAGGGTACTTTTGTATTACGTTATTTTTCAGCAATATTAAACATAGGCGAGCTTCAATAGATTATTTGCTGTTTAAGCAGAGGGTACATTAAAGGGGTAAAATGAAAAATCTTTGTTTTTTAACGTGAAATGCAACTTATCGTTTTCGTCTTTTATTTAAAAAGCGAAGTAAAATTCACCCTTTCTAAATGCGCATCATAAATCTTCACTAAAACCAAATCTCAAAATACGCTTGTCCGTTATCCACCTTGTCAAATACGGCTATATTCAAGCCTGCCAACGCCACGTTATAACAAGACTAATTGTGCGTTATACAGAGTGACGCCATATAACAGAATAGTTCACTATAAAAGTGCAATTGTATTAAAGTATTACGTGAATTTTTATTGATTTCAACGAGGAAAATAAGTACTGTGTGTTTTATCCGAAATGTTGTATTCAACTCTGATGTTCTTTTGCAGCATCTGCAAACATCCACGCAAGTTATAGAGAAATTTATCGGCTCAAAACGCTGTACTAATAACCCTTTTATTCCAAGGGGTATAGTTCATCCCGAATCTGTATATCGACCTTGTTTGTACCACGGATGCAACAGTTGTATTGTTACAGAATCATCAATTATTTAAAGGACATGATTTAATATTGTCTCGGGGCTTGCTGACGTACGCAAAGTCATATATTTATTGCATCATTGACTGGAGTTGTTAAATAGTAAAACAAATCGACACATTAGATTGATTGCTCGGATCTTTGTTAAAGTTAACATCGTCATTAACGAAATCGTTTTTATCTTTCAAAGTTGAACTATTTTACGATGTGTTTATAAATTTAAATTAAGCAAGTGCAGTAAAACAGTTGTTTCGAATATTGTTAGGAATACTGCAGACCAAACCTGTATTTGTAAAACTTCCAGGGCAGTAGCGATATGAAAGTTAAAGATGCACTCTAACTACCAAATAAGATTTACCCCAAGTAATAATATTGTTTTCATATTCTAAAAATGATGAATAAATGTCAAAAACAATGGTTCTTATGAAGGTTACCTAGTTGAATTTGAAAGAAATGAGCATAAAACACGCTATTTCTACATTATAGGAGACCAAAGTAAATATTTTTTTTGCATTCACCAGTCATTGAATATTTTTACGTTTTGTGCTATTAAATACGCGGTTACAATCTTGTTATCAGTAATTAATATTTTCCATAAATGCATTGTTTAGTAAGTAGTTAAAAGTTTATCAGTCAAAATATATGTTTGTTATACATGTGTATGTATTGATTTTGAAAAGAGTGTCACTTTAACAACGATGACGTTAACATTATTGTTAACTTTAACAAAGTTCTGAACAATCGACTTATTGTTGCTCGTTTATTCTATATTTTCAAAACATGATGTAAACAACAGCAAGATTGGAAATGAGACAATTCTACAATGGATTCTACATGGGCAATACTAGTAGCCATAACTTTACGGAACACTTTGCTAAGAGGGAAACAAGCTTTAAAGCATAAACAGCATTGCAGGCAACATTAAAAAACACGCAAAGGAGACTACACACACAAGCATCAAAAAACATTGATATATGTTGAGACAACCACCTTCGAACGGTGCACTGATAGTTTTAATCGTTATAAACCGAGTTAACTTAGATACTCATAATGGTATGTGTAGTGTTGTCAGTGCCTTTAATTATGTTGCCTTACTCCGTATGATTAGACCGTGTTTTCGTAATTAGATAAATCTAAGACGAGAAAATGTTCTCCAGCCGAAAATTTGATTACAGATTCCAAAAGAAAGCTCAATAGTGATATCAATTAGTTCCTTATACAACTTAATACATTTTTATATATAAAAGGGTTTTGTACGTTATCAATTTTCGATGTTGAATTATTATAATTTTGCGTTAAAATTCGGCTGTTGACCTATTTACGAAAAATGGGATTGTGGAAATGGGTTTGGTATATCAATATTTAGATCTTTATTAGAATTTGTAGGATTTCATGCTCAATGTGTCTCTGAAACATTTTTTCATTTTTCCTGTTAGACTGGCAGCAGTAACGAACATAATGTATATTAGACGCCGGGAATGTTTCTTGGTTAAACAAACAACAATTAATAAGTGTTTCTGATTTATACTTTACTGCCATAACTTTCATACAATGCTGTTGATATGGCAAACAAGTGGAAGTATTTAATTACAACATCGTGGCTTCCTCATGTCATATATTTCCATGCAGGCATACAAGGCTTGACAGCAGTCTTGTCAAGAAGCTGCTATTCAATATTATTATTTGTACTTATTATTAAAACGTTTAAATGAAGGACATAAAATACAATATTTTCAATAACATATGTTCAGTATGGGACTGAAGCCCTATTGAGATATTTAATCAGAAAACCTGCAAATGCATGTGGATGATGAATAAAACAGCAGGAAGCAGAAACATGTTCAATATGGCTGTGGAAAGACTTTTGTCTCCAATATTTCCTGTATAATGTCATCAACTACCGCACCCCTGATGTAACTGTATGCCGATTACACGTTTTTTATTGGCTCTGTTGGAATATTCCTTGACATACTAGGAATGTTTTCAAATCTTATTGACAGATATGTATGTTAATCTTTGAACGCGGCACTGTAGTATAAATGCGTTTTGCCATTAAAAAGATGTGCCATTTTATGCTGATAAAGGGAGATGTATACTGGTTGAGTCACAAGGTCGTGGTAAATAAATAGTGATGGCAGTATTTATGTCGAAATCAAAACGCTTGAATAGAAAGCCAAATGACGCTTCAACGAACAATCGAAATATTTAAACCTCACAAGTAGCTGACAAATTATAACATGCTTCCACCGTAGATGAAGGAAATTGTCAGAAACTTGTTAATCCGTAACCTAAACATGTAGGTGTCAAAACAAAACAGCATGAAACAAGTAGAGGAATAGGGAATAAGGATATTCATCATTCAAGGTTTCTTATCATTTCAGCGGGCTGGCCCTTCTTTTCAAGGGGGATCATACTAAAGACAAAAAAGGACACTTGAATTCCTTAAACTTATATTAAATGTTCAAAGATAACACATATACGTTTCCTAAATTTCAATGTGTCTACTCTTCATCGAACACCTTGTAGTACGTTTCACGGTTAAACATTTTGTCAATTTGATACTGGGAATGTTTGCAATCACTTTACCTGTGATTTGTTCAAATTGTTCTGATTGCTTTTCCATTATAATTCAGTCTGATTATAATTCAATCTAATTTCAAGACCTTGAAGAAATTTGCAATTTGTTTTAAATCTTAAGAATATTGCAATACGTGCAATTTTTAAATCCATTGATTTTATAATGTTTCAATTGAATACTTAGAAATGTGTCTGCTCGTTATTAAATATAAGGTCCTGAAGCCCGTTTTATAAATGACCACAGACGTGAAACTTAAATTATAATAAAGCTATAATGGTCCTATCCTCGTACTTGACTATTTACTTCGCTTTTTGCCAGTACAAGTTGAACACAAAAATGAGGAATGTAGTCATTTTGGTGACATTCTTACAGATTTATTCTTGTGAAGAACGACTAACATGCTTTAATGAAACGGACACCAGGATTCAAAAAATATATATCACTCAAGTTTAACTGTTTTTACACTTTGAAATTGATTGATCCAATTATTTGTAGGCCAGAAAAATCGAATGATGGCCGTTTGTCCACAAATATGATGTGTATTCGATATACTTGAACTTTATATATACTCAGATGGCATAATGAAGCTTTTTAAAATAGGATATTCACGTTGACGTTTACATGATATCCAAGTTTATTCTTATTGATTAAAGGTTACTTAGTTCAACAGCCGATTAACTACCAGTACTATATTATCTCTTAATATGACAATATTAACGCTTCAAGTCATCACGCTTGCATCTAATCAGTAAAAAGGAATAAACAAATGTGCTTGTTCTATCAGACGTTTTAGCTTTGGTCCCTGCACGTTTAATTGTATGAAGGATGTCTGTACTATTCAACACATCACAATGATTAATCAAAGTGATTATAATGGCTGAAATACTCGGAAACTCTTTAAGGCCTGAGCCTTTGGCAAGCTTTAATTTTTGACTATTTATTAAATTCTCTGTAATCATGGTGCTGAGTTGTCTATTTTTAATAGAATTAGTTTTACATATACATTTGTTTGAAGTAACATGATTTGACTTTTTTTTAAATAATTGCATGGTCGTAAAACTTAAAAGGAAGACTTACACAAAAAGATATATCTTGAAGGTTTGAAATGCATGGGCAATAACGACTGCATTGTTGTGCAATCATTGAAATCAAGAAAACACGTGTTTTAACCGCTGTCAAAGTGGGTAATGTCACATATAATACTATATTAATTGTAACAAAATATCAACTTTGATAAACAGACCTAATGGCACATTTTTATTGCTGGATAGACGTTCCATTTTCGGAAACAGAAGTGACAAAGGACATGTGTTTATGCAAGCCAGACACTGTTAACTGCATCGTACTTTAGTCATTTTGACACGGTTTTGAACCATGTGTTGTGGCGTCATTCGATCAATAGGATGTATTTATATGATATTTATTTCTGGTAGTTAAAAATAGCTAGTGACGTATCTGTGAATTTACAATAGAAAAGAAGTGAGGCAAGAATGCACTCAAACATGCACTGTGAACAAATGTTTTGACCCCAGTCACTTTTTGTCGCGATTTTCTAAATATCTTTAAATAATAACATAGTCTGATTTCGCGAGTAATGTATTTATCGTGGTATACTTCATAAAACGCATTGATAATATAAAAATAAGCAACATAATAATTCCAATTGCGTAAAAATGCGTCTGTTGACCTTTTTGCAAAAAATGGTATCGGGACAATGGGTTAGGTATCGTTATTAGAATTTTCAGGATTTCGTACTCAACGTGTGTTTGAAATATTTTTCATTTTTAGTTCGACTATTCGAAGAATTGGTGGGCTATACTACTCGCCCCAGCGTCGGCGTCGGCGTCTGGTTTAAGTTTTAGGGCAAGTTGGGATTTTCACTTAAAACTCCAATACCATTCATTCAATTGACTTAATACTTCACACAGTTGTTCAGAGCCATCTCATAATGAGGTTAGATAACTCCATATGATCTTTTATACAAATTATTGCCCCTGATTGACTTTAGAACTTAGGTTAAAGTTTTAGGGCAGGTTGGGATATGTATTAATAACTTCTATACCCTTCATTCAATTAACTTAATACTTCACACAATTGTTTAGGACCATCACCCAATGAGGTTACATAACTTAATATCCTTAATACAAGTTATGGCCACTGATTGACTTTAATAGGTTAAAGTTATAGGCAAGTAAAAGTTTTAATAAAAAAACTTCTATACGTTTCATTCAATGCACTTATTAAAATTCAAAATTATTTACAACCATCTTACAACAAGAAACAGAACTCCATTTGTACCCTAAATACAAATTATGTCCCTTGAATATATTCTTTTTAATTTCTTTTGACAGGCACAATTTTACATTGAATCTTAAACCGTTTTTTTACCAAGGGAAAACAAGGAGGGGTGTAGTATATGGCCCTTGAATTTTTATTATTATTATTATTTTTTTTTTTTTAATTTCTCTTGAAAGGCACATTTGTATATTCTTTACCACATTTTCATAATGGGAAATCAAGTTATTTGAATGACTTGTGTCATTTTTCGGGTGGTGTGAGGGCAGCATCAAAGTCACCTTGTGTATTGAATAATTTTAGTTAAGTTTGACATAAACAATATATATGCAAAAAGCTACAGAAACATACTCAGTAGCAAAAAGTTTAAACATAAACTCGGTTTAGTGGCAATGGGCAACCAAACTTGGTAATATTACATTGTTATTGTATTCACTTTTGAGTCAAAGCGGCGAAGTCGAGCGCGCTGTCTTACGACAGCTCTTGTTCTTGTTATGCTGACAGCAGTTACGAACAGAATGGATATTAGTCGCAGGGGTTACATGGTTAAGATCAACCTATTAAGACATGTTTCTGATTTGTACTTTACTGTCTTATTGCCATACGAATGTTGTTGATATGGCAAACAAGTGGAAGTATTTAATTACAGCATCGTTGCTTCTTCTTGTCATATATTTCCATGCAGGCATGCAAGGATTGACAGCAGTCTTGTCAAGAAGCTGCGATTTCAATATTATTATTCTTACTAATTATTCAAACGTTTGGAATAAAGGGCATAAAAATGCGCCACACTTAATTGCATTTGTACAGTATGGGCCTGAAGCCCTATTGAGAAAATTTAATCAGAAAAACTGCAAGTGCATGTGGATGATGAATAAAACAGCAGGAAGCAGAAACATGTTCAATATGGCTGTGGAAAGACTTGCGTATCTTATATTTTCTGTGTAGTGTCATCAACTACCGCACCCCTGATGTAACTGTATGCCGATTACACGTTATTTATTGGGTCTGGTGGAATATTCCTTGACATAGAACAATTTAAAATCTCATTGACAGATTTGTATGTTAATCTTTCAATGCATCATTCTTTGTATATAAAGGGATGGCAGGCAAACTGTGGTATAAATGCATTTTGTAATAAAGATGTGCGTTAACCCAACAATTTAATGCTTATAATGGTATATGAACTGGCTGAGTCACAGTAAATGAGTCGTGGTATATAAATAGTGATAGCAAATTGTAGATTTTATGTCGAAATCAATCCGCTTGAATAGTAGCAAATGACCATTAACGAACAATCAGAATATTTAAGCCTCAGACGGAGCTGAGACACTTTAGCATGCTTGCTTCGTACATGAAGGAAATTGTCAGAATTTAAGCTAACCTAAACACGTAGGTGTCAAAACACCAGGAATGAAGTAAAGCAATCGGGAATAACGGGCTGGGCCTTTTATTTAAAGGGTTATCATAATAGACAAAGCCACTTGACTTGACTTATATTTACTTTTGAATACAACAAATATCATTCATTTCCTACACGTCCATGTGTCTTCAGCATATTCCTTGTAGTTTGTTTCACGTTAAACCTTTTTGTCAATTTGGTGATAATACGCTGTAACTCTTACAAGTGCCTAAATCTTTTGTCAACCATTATATACTAAACATAACTTAACAGTCAGCCTTTTATATTATTTTGTCTGCAAATGATTCCTTATTGTTTCTTAAAGAAAATAATGCCATTTGTTAGGATTCATCAAATCGATTTAATTCAATTCGCTTCTTTTTATCCGGGCAATATCTTGGGGAATACTTAAGGGATGTAAATTAAACTTTACATGCAGATAAATGACAATGATTGGAAGTGCAGTGCACAGAAACCTGCCCCGCTTAGTTTTAGTTATATCCCCTCTACCTGATAGTTGTCGTTAATTGGTGCTTCTCCGTTCCTTTTTATATATGTTTGCAGGTTATGATTTTCTTTTAACATGTGTACGACATTGCTTTACATTCTACCAGTGCATTGTATTACAACTTCTGCATTAACATTAAAATGGGCGTTTATCAATATCTTCCAGCGATACTCTTGTCTTAATACTGATTATATACTAATTAATCTGATGTTTGGGATTCTTTCTAGGCAAAACGAGGTTTTGAAAACAAAAACGCTTTTAAAAAATTTGAAAGATAACCATCCTGTTTTTTCGTTTTTAAACTGAATTCAAATAGTTAAAGATTCCATCTTGTTTTCAACATTTAGGAATGTAATGTAATTGATGTAAGTATATTGTTGTTTGTTTAATGCCAGATGGTACCAAACGACATTGGAATGTAGAGTTACATACTGGAATTCACCTCACGAATTCTGTCCTAGTCAAAGATATAAACATACAGCTTTACCCGGGAAAATGCCAACACAACCAATCTTATAGTCCAACACCTGCATTGTTTACACATGCTTCTTAAATTTGTCATTTTAAGTAGCATCATTTCAGTATTGCTAATAACCATTATAAAGGAAACATGTGCTAATTTAAAGAGGCACTTGTCAGTTTTTTAAAGAGACTCTTGTCAGTTTTACCCAAAGACGAGTTAAAACTAAACACAGATGAGATGCATTTTCCATGCATTTCAGGCGATTATGTTGCTTGTTTTATTCATTGTTGTAACTTTTTGTCATAGCGATTGACTGCGCAATTACAGACTTTTCCAAATACTATAGAATAATGAATTATAAAACCATAAGTCGTTCGATATAAACTCCGAGCCTAAACAGTGTTCATATTTTAGAGAGTCAAATGTTCTAGCACATTAGTGCACATTATAATTCAATCATTGATGTCAATTGTAGACAATATTCTTTACTTTCCTTAACACATTATTTTGCAGAACATAATTTCATATCATTAAATGATTTTTTCAAAACGAATTTTTATTATTTAAATCTGTTTCCTTTTTCTGAAATCGCTTTAGATCTAAAATGCCATGACCTTCCCCAGATTTGTTAGAACACATTCTACACAACTATTTTCGTAGATGTTCCTGCTACTTATATACAATTATTAACTACCATATAATGGTCTCAATTCAACAGAACTCACATGAAAACTTTTGATATCGAATCAATTTAAGGTGACTGGAATTTCAAATTGAAGTTTTGTTTGCATTTAAAGGTAATTGTATAAATATTGCAAATATAATATTACAACTTCAGCGTCAACTACTATATTGCAGACGTTTTGTTCTGTGAAGAGATCACTATTTCCTTTTTGGTTCAGTCTGGCGTAAAGGTTTTCATTACAACTTAAAAATGCATCAATGTTGCAATAGGGATTCGCGTGTAACTTGATATTACCGGTACTTTGCAAAAAAATATGTGAGCTACCAATAAATTCATCTGTAATGTTTAAAACCATACTTAATCTCAGGAAAGTCCATTTCCATTCCGACTTTCATAAGATATAAACTTAAGTAGTGCATTCTCAATAACTAGCCATAACGTATCTTATTTGTTATTTCTGAACCTGATGCTTGGTCTCTGTAGACATGGTCTGTTTATTTATTGTGTAAATTGTGTCTAAACGGTTTTTTGTCGAACGGCACACGCTCTTTGGGGCATTTTAAAGCAATGCAAACCAATGAAAATATTACAGGACACTAAGCAAGTGAATTAACTTTGTCAGGTTTTTAGATATTTCTACGAGTTGCGAATGAAATGTCCGTCAAATATGCACTTTTAGAATTTTTCAGACAAGTAGATAACTTAGAATTTATGTGATGGGACATTTGTATGGAAATATGCGCATATTCAATAAAGGAGAGAAAGGGCAGACTCACCCAGGATGGTAATATAACATAAACACATATGTCCAAAATCCACGTCTTTTTTCTCAGACACCCTCAGAACACAAAAAAACATACTACCAAAGTTTAGTTTAATAACTCTTTAAGATGACAATAAAAAGATAACACAAACATGACCAAACCAGGACACACATTATTGTTTAAGTTTCTGGGGTTTGAAAAGATATTAGTTTTACTATGTAACAATATTTTGCCGGAATATGAGTAAGTATCGTTTCAACGCTGAAGTTTGTAGCCTTTTGTTTGTTCCTGTCTAACTAGTATACGTCTGATAAATAAACGTTTAGTTGAGTGAGCCAGAATAAGCTGAAATGGGATATACTGCCCAATATGTCCTCCTAGGAAGATACATTACATGCATTACTGCTAAAAGGAAATGACTACTGAAATGGAGAGGTTGGTTTATAACCAACTTCCGAAAATGTCTTGTTTGTAAACAAGAACATTACCTTCTAATGCACAATGGTAATGGTGATTCATTATATACAATTCGAGGCTTTAACCGACACATTGTTAAACAAGGGCACAAGTAAGAAACTGAAAACAGAATATTACTATGAAAATGCTGTTTTGACATTATAGGCAGTCGTGAACGGAGATATTTAATATTTTATTGCACATGTCTTTTTCTGAATCTAGGTATATTAGTTATTGCATTATCTATTGAACTGGATGGCACTTCGAAGGGAAACTCATCATCTACTATGACAGTCCTTTTAAATACTACATTTACTATATATTGAGTTAACAACTCGCTGGTGAAGCATTACGCAAATATTGCGTTATTAATTGAATCTTTAAATATTGAGCCTAAAATACAACCTGGGTATCAAATCCCAGACATCAAAAGGTTACTGTGTAGTACGTGAAAAACAAAACCCCAACCTGTGCAAAACTTGAAAACATTCTAGTAGGTTCATAAAACTTGAAAACATTCTAGTAGGTTCATGAAACTTGAAAACATTCTAGTAGGTTCATAAAACTTGAAAACATTCTAGTAGGTTCATAAAGCTTGAAAACATTCTAGTATGTTCATGAAACTTGAAAACATTCTAGTAGGTTCATAAAACTTGAAAACATTCTAGTAGGTTCATAAAACTTGAAAACATTCTAGTAGGTTCGTGAAACTTGAAAACATTCTAGTAGGTTCATGAAACTTGAAAACATTCTAGTAGGTTCATGAAACTTGAAAACATTCTAGTAGGTTCATGATTAACCTTTGATACCCACGATGTAATTTTGGCACTTGATTTATTTCTGCAAGAGCATATCTGCAAACCATTTGCCACCAGTACAAATTAAGCTTATTATATGTTGACTGATATTTCGATGTTTTTCAACAGGTTGTATTTTGCATTTGGATAAGGAATGCTTAAGATTACCTTGACGTTTTTTTTATTTAAAGATTTCCACTTCGTGAAAAATAAAGAATAAAAAATATTCAAGGTCTTGAATATGCGTGATGTTGTCATGATTTCAGTTTACACACGTTCTTCGCGTGAAGAGGAAACCCTGAGGTTTCTGTGTTTGATTTGCCATGAACACATTTAGTTTATAATGCTGTCACTAAATGTAGATGTACATATACATGATTACTTCGTAAGAAGTAGACCATTCCTGGAACCTAATGCCATTGTATTAGTTTTTGTTTTGTGGGTCAGTTGCAATGGGTCTTCTTCATCATTATTCCTAACTAGATGCTTGTGTATGCAGGTAATCTTCTTTGAAAGTTTCATTGTCTGGAATAAATGACTCTCCATTAAGTCCAGGTATTGAACATAATGGAAACACATTTCCACGGGGATCTCTAAGAGTAATTTATATCTATAACTCATCTTATTCCCATATTCGAGAATTGTACTTAAGTCTCTAAGTATTATAATTAAAAAGTATTGACTTATGCGAAAATCCTATTTTCGTTAATAGGTATTATTTGGTTCTGAAAAATGATTAAGTTGTTCTTCCATCGAATGTTTTTTTCTGCTATTAAACAGGCTTGAAATAAGCTGAATAGACAAATGTAATCAGGCGAATTCTCAGAAATGAGTTGAATGCTGCGGTAGGGGTGAGGGTTGTATCATTGCACTTTTGCAGATGAAAACTTATACGCAATTTCATATACAACTATCTTGCAATTTCTTTTAGAAATCCTAGCCTGTTTCAGTGATAAATGAATACTCTAAAACTGCACCGTGGCTTCTTTTTGTTTTGTACTTCAATGCTAAGAAATGCAAGAAGTAAAGTCTGATGGGTTCGTTAGGATTGCAATTGCCTTCCTTGAGGCTGCAATTTTAGATTTAATTTGTTTACACAATATTAAAGCTGTTTGAAAGACACAAAGAGAAAACATAAGACATATTGGAATTAAGTGACATTCCTGTCTTATGGGCCTTTTGCATTCATTAATAAATCAGAAAACCTGCGAGGGCATGTGGATGATGAATAAAAGCAAGAAGAAACCGAAATTTTTAAGGGACTGTTGAAAGACGATTGGCTCCCGCATTTTTGTTTCACATTGTTTTTGGCTTCCTGAAGCGGTTTGCTGTCTTTCCTCGAACGGACCGAACATATTACAACAAATTGTCACCTGCCTGCTGACAGACGAACAATCTTTCCACCATTTCTTTCAGTATTCTGTAAACACACTGATGTATGTCTTTTTGCTGATTAACTATTTCCACCTTTTTGCATGTAATTTCAAATTAAAATGCATGTTTAAGACGATATAGAAGAATTGCATGTCTGTTTTAGCAACAAAAGTAAACGTTTGGAACCTCCGAAAGGGCTTAAATATAAATAAGAAGCGAGTAACTTTTTGTAGCAATAATGTGTCCATCGAATGTCTATCTCATCATGCTCTAGCCTATTTGTAACAGGTTTGACGTCATACATTTTGTTCAGAAAGTTATTCAAACAACAGGTAACCGTCTTTGTGTATGTGTGTTTATTCCATGTGGCTGAACGGTTGTGCTGGGTAATTCGAAGTCGGATAATAATTATTACTTAACTTATCCTTTTAGTTAATAGGTGATTAACCTTTAATGTCTCAACAGTTGTAGATTAGGTAACAAAAATGGTTGAAAGAGATTATCATTTTGTTACAGCTGAATAATACATACCAAACCAATGGCCATAATTTGTCTTTATGAAAAACAATGATGAGTGTTTCCAAAGGCGGTAGCCCGGCTTATGCTGTTATCTAAGTAGTTTCTATATTCACTGGCATTTCGGCACGTTGCCTGATTGTTTATGATATTTCCATTATGTAGTGAGAATTTGTTGCCAAAGCCTAAGTTAGAAATAATAATAATATAACAAAACTTGTTTCTACATTTTGGTTTAATTGTTGATAATCATTTATGATAAAATGGCATATATAATACGAATTGTGTTACAGTAAAAAAGAGACTGTTTGCAACCAGCATTGCGATATAAATAATATTTGTGTTCCAACAACCACTTTCCTTTAATAATGTATTTTTTAAGGATCGACTGCTCAAAAATAAAACTTAAATCAAATTATTTGTTCTTTCCTTTAATATTTATAGTTGATGTTTAAGAATAAACATAGGCCACCAAAATAAATAGAGCTAATTAGAAGTTGACTGAACCTTTCAGCTTTGCAGCTTTTGGCTTGGGAGTCTAAGTGTCAGTTTGAGTAACTACATATTGCGTAAAAGATAAAGAATTAAAAACGAATTGGTTTGTTAAATACTGTAAGGACCCATCATGGTGTCACACAATTTAAATGATGATCATTTATTTATATAAGAACAGGTTTGATTTGAGGAATCAAATTTTGTGTTTTATTCACACCTGTGCTCTTGTGGTTGTAATTTTCCTCGCTTAAGACATTTAGGCCTCGAACCTTTTACGAGAGAGAAAATGTGAAATCGGTTAGTTGAATATTGTAAGAACACAGTTGAATTGACGATCATTTATCTACGTAAGAACATGAGGCTTGATTTGAATAATGACATTTTTGTTTTATTCACACCTGTGCTCTTTTGGTTATAATTTATCGAGCTTAAGAGATGTAGTCCTCTAAACTTTTACTGAGAGAAAATGTGATTAAAAATTGATTGTATTTTGATCTGATTTTAAAAGTTAAAAATACCTCATAATTGCCCATTGCTATTAACATGTCATGTTTTGAAGACATACGGCTCTAAATGCATTTCTACATACAAATTCAGTGTATACACAAATTACATGTTAAGTGCAGACGTTCCATGGGTCCATTGCAAAATCCCAGCTTATTTCCATTTTCCTTGTGTGCATTAAAATGAGGTTATGTTCATAATGTGTTTTAAAGGTTTTCCTTTTTCGTAATTAATAATGGATGTCCATTAAAATCAGGTATTGTACAAAACTAATATATCTTATCATTGGGGAGGTCTTGGTATTTAGTTTAATTAAAAGGTAATGGTTTGCGAATAAGACTTTTCAGCATGCAAGCATTGCACTAATGTATGATTATTTTTTTTTAATTCCCATTTCACGTAATGGTATATGTTTGTGAAAACGACCATTAATACACCGGTCTTTCTAAACATATATATCTACTTAACGACAAAAAATATAGAAGTGAAAAATCGGTGACTGTTTGATCTATCTTTTGATGTCAGAAAACACACATAAACCCTGAAAAAGTATATGCTTACCCTTTCCGAACGTATGTAATAAGTGTAACTTAAACTTCCGATTTCTTGCCATAAATCTTAAATTACACGATTTTTGATGTCGCTATAATCAGCTGTCTCACAATAATGCATGTGCCGTTGTTTTTAATAAAGGATACGTGTAACAGATTACTATACGTGCGATAAATAAAGATACTTTTATACGTCTTATTTGTTAGTTGAATTCTTTTTTAGGTCAAAATAACGAATAAACAGCAAAAACAGCGTAAAGTTATATATTAAAACCAATAACAACTTTAAAATGTAAAACAAAAAATGTTCATGATTCAAAGAGGGCTTTTATTCAAAACACATAGGTTAGAAACAGAATTTCCGAAAGGATAATATCCATAAAAATGGCAAACATTTTTAGTACGTCGAAACACCTTCGCTGAAAAATAATGGGATTGTCGTTGTTTATGGCAGATACATTATACTGCTCACAACAAGTGGCCATAATTCATCTATATGAGGAGCCAACCTTCAACTCTTCATTGTGTCCCCTGTTATTTACTTGCTTTTTTTCAAATGCCCGTATGCTTTGTTTGAATAGTTTGACAGCTATTTAGTAATAAAAATCTTCATTATGCCTCATTGCCGATGTTTCTTAATATATTGGTTTGTCATTAATGGCTAGTTGAGTCGGAAGACTCTCTTTTGAGCAAACATCATAAAAGTTTACTTTCTTTTTGCAAACTAAAAAGGAAAAGCTGTTTGATTCGAATGATTTACTATATTTTTAAATTTGATAACCTGTGGAAACAAATAAGTTTGAATACAAGTTTGTAATTTTGTTTAAATAAAAGCCAACCGGATGTTTCGAGAATAATAATTAATGCAATCAGTCATTGTTTAACAATGTTTAGGTTATTCAACTTCGGAATTTAGCTATTCTTATCATGATTGTAATTTAACTCGGGATCACGGATTCGTCACACATACATATCAGCTGATAAACCAGAATAAACAAAAACGCTACCTGATTGTAACATTATTTTCTATAAAAGATACACGGCTTAGGTACAAATTGTTTTGCTTTTGTTTTCTTTTAATTGTTAAAGCCAAAGAATTGTTCTGCAGCCTATATTTTAACCCTTTACACTACCAGAAGCTTTGTATGAATAATAAGTACGTTTTTAACCAATTATACAACAGTGCGTTCAAAAAAACCTTTATTAAACTTTCCAGTAAGAGTTATACTTTCACTGAAGTAAGTGTATTAATAAAATCATGACAGACTCAAAAGCCAGACACCACCGAGCTACGAGGTTAATGGATTACAAGTCCATAACATGGTAGATGTACATTTATGGCATAAAATAGAAACTTAATAGTTAACATATCTAATGAAAGCATGCTTCAAATGCTGTTAATGGTCATTTGTTTTTGTTCATTAAAATAAAATTGTAAACGTTCCTCCTTACGTTTCATTCTGCGTTTTATGTTGAAATAAATTCTTTAATAATATTGCAAGGCAAAGACTGCTAAAATATATTGACCTTCTTAGATACCTCATTTCAGATACTCTAAATTCTATGCGCCAAATGCTTTCACTGATTGATTTGATATTCCTTTTCCCTTCTTATCCCTTGAAACGATGTTCATGCATATTATGCATATGCTATGAACATCGATCGATGGATCACGGCCAGATGCTAAGGCTAGCTAGTTTGCTATTTCATATAACCAAAACTCCGTGCATTCTGTTTGAAGACATAGGTTTGACCATTTAAGTCATTCCACTAGGGACAAATTATCAAATGCGACGTCATTTCTTGAAGCTCCAATAGGTTGTTAAGCCGAATGGCTATTTCATTTAAAAATTACCTTTTTAATATGATATTTAATATGGAACAAATTTGTTCTGAATGATATAAACTCTATTAATACAGCCTTGACTGCCTTACACATTGACATGGGTTAATTTAATAAAAAGTACATATTTTAGTTTAACTTTTTGAAACGTGTGCTCTGACAAAAATGCAGATACATATATATAGTGACAGAGGTTTTTACACACTTTGGTTTGACTGCCTTACACATGGACATAAGTTATTTCAAATAAAATTGTACATGTTTGATTTTAACTCTTTGAATATTTGCACTTGAAAATAGGCAGATTGTGACAAAGGATTTTTCACACTCTGGTTTGACTGCCTTACACTTGCAGCGTCTTGCTTATTAACCTTATCTTTAAGTGCATTCAGCGCTTTGATTCCATTCTCCTTGTTCATAATTGCCAAATAGGTCCATTATACCTCTTGCGTAAACGCAGCACTTTTAAGGGGAAATGCAATTGCGGATAAACTAGACACTAATGTGGAAAAATAACATGCATTATTTATTTGCAGTTACATTTTCCTTGTAAAAATTATGAGTTGCACCACATGGGGGTCTTTTGGGATTTCCAATATCAACACGTGCTTGTATAATTTACAATCCTCACAGCTGCGGTAAAGTACTATTGGAATGATTGTTTTGTGCAATATTCACAATCTTGTTTTTCCATAAAGGGAACATTAACTGCTGAATCTGAAAATTGATCAAGCAGTTTGTGGTTTATTATAAATTGCCTATCGAACTGTTTTTTTAAAAAAGTGATCTATTGTTTGTAAAATCTGTTGTTGGTTTCAACTTGTTTTCTTATATTAGTCCCGTTGTTTTTCGTTTCAGGTAAGATTTATCGTGCTTGACTTGCAGAGGTAAGTACAATAACAGATAGATCAATTTAGATTTCATAACACTTTAAACACATATGTGTAATATGATGTGTCGTATACTGCATTCTAATCATACATAAAGATGACCTTACATCAATGGAATTAGCGGAAAACATTGAAGTACTATATGAAATAAAACATTAATATACGTTATCACATATTTTACTGTTTATATGGAAATATTATCCGTTTTGTAAATGCCAATTGCAATTATTTCATCGTTTAACTCCTATCATATTTACCAGTGATCATGCTAATTTTATTGTTGAATTGTATAGTATTGCCTCACCTCCCTCTAAGCCTTTTCTCTGGCCTTATATAGCCCACGTAAGATGTTTCAATCAATCTTGACAGTGTATATCCCAGAAAGCCTATCTCAATGGTCATACTGCCAGTGAAAGCGATTTGCAAACGGACATTGATGTAATAGCCTAATCTTGAACTTCGTAGAAGGAGGTAATTAGAACTTGAATTGTCTATCCTATAATTTGCCGTTGTGTTTGTTCCTGCACTCATTATCAGTTTTACACAAGACAGAAGATAAGGTTCTAGTTGATAACTTTGTTCTTACAGACGGAAATATTTTAGCAATTGCAGTTAAAATGTCCGTTTTAAATAGATTAGCGATTGCAGTTAAGAAAAGGGTTTTTAAATGCTTTTAAGTCTACAATTCGTTATTATAAAATTATATATAAAATTAAGCGGCATTTACCATGTAATACAAAAGAAATTCTCTATCACTGACATGTATTCAAAAGCAAATTGATACTGCTATCACTTTATGAAACAGTGTTATGATGATGATTGAAATGATGATCTTACAGTTATAATGTAACACATTGATCAATTATTTCAAGGTCATTACTATTGTCGTAGGACTTGGTGACTTTATTCCTTACAAAAGTATGCATATTTCTCATTGTATGGGTCAGATATAATTCAGGAGATTAACGAAACGTTGGTAAACTGTTGTTCGTTTATTTTGTATTAGTAGGGTCGAACAAAACATTTGCAGTTTCCCTATGTTAGTAAACCTGTCAGTCTGTGTGTTTTCCTCCTTTGTATGGGTTTTGATTTTTTTTAATGACCTTGAAGGTATAATCGCACAGATTATTTTTGCCAACAGTTTAAGCCGGAATTTTATCGAAAAACCGAAGACCCTAAACGAGAGTCACATAACATTAAAAATACACAATACAAACACATTAACATATTTTATTAATAATAAATATTTGGTTAACAATATTCAAGCGATTAGTGAAATATAAATCCACTAGGAGAATCCCCGTAAACAGGCAAAATAATAGGGTCGATGTAAACCAATGACAGATCGAGAACGTACACACAGCATAGACATACAACAAACGCACCAACATATCTCCTTCAATAAATGCCGTGGTAACCGTTTTGTAATGGTTACTGTAAGTCTAGCTTACTGGGGATTTGATGCGCGCACAACCTTACATTAGATATATTATTTATCCGTCAACTAAATGCCAAGAGCAAGACCAAGACCAAGTTAAGGTAAGTTACTTGAACAATCATTTTGTTATATCAAACATCTCTATGGTGTGAGTGCTCTTAATGATATTGGCCTTATTTAATATTTAAACCAGGTGGAGTATTAATTAAATAAATCTTAGGGGATAAAAAATTCTCCGGCCTAAAATTTGATTACACGTTATAATAACAATCCAATTAAACAGCTGAAAATTGGTAATTTGTTCGTTATACAACATAATGATGTTTTGACAAACCACCTGAGGACAATGTCTACAAAACAAGAGGATTTACCTGGTTTTATTATATAGTTGAGAATAATTTGAGCGACAAGCAAGTAGTCGCTGTTCCCAGTGTTCACATTAATTTCTAGGTCATTTGAATAAGTGTGTCTGTTCCTAAGGTAAACTACAGAAACATGCACTGTAGAGACTGTTTAGAGGCATCATGCCAAACAAACGCTAACACCTTCATCAAGTTTCTGTTAATGAATGTAGGATGACCGCCTTGGAACGATCAGCGAAACGGGTTCTCTTGATTATTGATTGCAAATTTAAAGTTTCTGTTTACTGTTATGGTTTCTTTCAAAATGTTAGAAATTATTTAGAAAAAAAAACTATATAGATTAGCCGATAACGCCATATGAAAAAGCAAGTGAGTGAAATATTTACTTTTTGTACTCACGAGGTGAAATTTTTATGCGGTTTTCCTTTGAAAGGATACGATATGGCAGTATTTTTTTTATGAGGAAAGCGCACCAATCTGTTTGTGACGTCACGTTATTTCTGAATAGATGCAGTTGAAGCTGTGTCCAAGTCCTGTAGGAGCTGACTTGTTTCCTGTTTTGCGTTTCAAACTTTTAAAAAATACTAAATTGAAAAATCTAAAACAAAATATACACATCAAACAGTTCCCCTGTGATACCGATCGTACAAAATAAAATAAAGGATTTTTTAATCGACATTTATGTGCCTTATACACTTACTTTCTTATCAGTAGAACAACGTTCTTATAAGTAGAAAATAAACGATATAAGACGCTTGTCATACAAATTGGTCAAAGAAATTCTGATAATTAAATTGAATACTTCAGATGTGTACTTCTCTGTCACATTGTCATTCTTTTTCACTATGGATTGAATATCTTGGATTACTGCAACGTGGATATTTTAACATTCACTTTCGTTCATGAAAATGAAAGAATGCACGGATTGACAGTTTCGTAAGCTTACCTGAGAACACAACCTGCCATTGTGATCGGTCTATGTCAGGCGTTCTTTTTCATTTTGTGTCGTTCAGATTCCGGCGACAACTTCATCTCCTCCAAAACCCTCTGGACTAATATGATGACAATTCACAGGAAATGCCATTGGTGCACTTTCAAAAATTGTTGAAAGTAATGAATTGCATGCAGAACCTTGGATTTCATGACAGCAAAAACGAAAACACTTTTCATGGCAAAACATGAGGCTTAGAGCTTAGATAGTTGATGTGTAACACAGCTTTGTAGTCAACTTCAAAGTTTTTTTTTAAAATTGTCCCCGCCCCGAGGATCACAAATTTCTAACATACTTATATAGTGAAATCTTTGAAAATCTTCTTGTCTGAAAGCGTTTGGTGCTGAAAGCGTTTGGCGTAGACCCTTGAAGAGATCTTGTGTGTATCATCATATAGTAATCCTATATCAAGTTTTTCAAATAGAGAAACGGCTCAAAATCGGCCAAGCCACGGGATAACAATTTTCTTATAAACTTATATATATAAAAACACATTTTGATAAAATCTGATATTCATGTTAAGTTTGCTCTTGAAGCAAGGCCAGCAAAACTTGCTATATTGTCTCCCTTGCTTTCAGAGCTTACTTTCGAAATTATTTACTCAATATTGAACTAAAGAATCAGGCTTTTCGGTTGAACTAGACCATTATACTGAAAGCTAAGTTGTATTTATGTTGGAAGTAGAACAACTGAAACATATTTTGTAAAATCTGAATTTGTCTTGTTTTCGATTCATATGGAATAGCTGAAATGCTTTTAAATGCTCTTAAGATGAGGCCTCTATATCAAGTGTGTCGATGAATGAGGTCCTGTCGGTTTAAGAGGATTGGTTGATGTTCAGCAATTAGAGCTATGGAATAGTTCAGTATCCGTCGTCCGTGTGTCTGCCTGTACAAATTGCGTGTGAATATCAAATATGCCACTGGGGTCAAACTTTCCCGCGCCGAAATTTCCAGTAGATGTATCTGGGGAAATCTTTGAAAGTATTTTTGTCTGAAATGGCTAGGCCCAGACTAATGATTTGTATGTAACATCATATATGTGTCCTCCACTAAGATTATTTAGATTATGCCCATTAGGTCAAGATAGCTCCACCCCTTTTGATCCTGTCTTTTTTGTAAGCTGCAGCAAACCCTGTGCACATTTTTTGAACAAATATCAATGTTGTGTTTGTATGACCTTAACTGTAAATGTTTTCCTTGTATGACCTTGACAGTGCCCTTTCAACCTACTTTCACTTTTTGAAGCTACATCAATGAAATATGAAACATGTGTACAGTTTACAAACAAATACCAACGTTGTCATCTAATACCATGGGCTGTGACCTTTTGACCTGCTTTATTATTTGTGAATTAACACCGATGAAATTTGGACCAAATATACAGTCTTTAAAACAAACATCAATCTTGTTCTCGGAAGACCTTGACTGCCAGGTCTTCAAAATCGTTCTTATGTTTGAAGCTACAATCAATTAAATTCGGACCATGTATACAGTTTTGAAAAATAATATCAATGCTGTGCTTGGATGACTTTAATTGTGACCTATTGACCTACTTTCTTATAAGCTGGGCTTCTGTAATAAAATTCCGACCATGTGGAAATATTTGCTAATAAAAATCAAGATTGATATTTTCATGTGATTTGTTTTACTTACTTTCTTATTTTTGTAGCTACAGTTTTGAAATTTGGATCATGTGTACAGTTTTGAGAACAAATATGAAGCTTATAAATGTATTGTCTAGCATTTTCAAATGCTCCTCTTCTAAGATTGTTGAAATTATTCCCCTGTGTTCAAAATTGGTTCCGCCACGAGTGCCACATGTGTTACATAGAGGTATAAATAAAGGAAATAGTAAGGTATTATTTGTGTCGTACTGAATAGTGGTAACGAAGACAAAGACCAACTTAGTACATATATACTTTTTTTAGCAAGTACCGCCTTGGAACCGTCGATAAACTGTCAATTTACTGGGGGTTAAAACCAGTTTACGTGCACGAACCTCACGTTTATCCCCACAATCCTGAAGAAAAAAACGTAGAAGGTAAATATTATCAAAGTATGCATTACCTTGAGGAAACTTAATGATAAAACAAATACTGATAAACTAAAAGGTAAACCCCAAGTACTTCAATGATTAGAGAACCATACTCTATCTGCAGGCGGATGAATACAATTCAGAGTACCTAATGCAAAATCTTTTGAAAGATACGATGCAGTTATTGTTTGGAACTATGAGCATCACACACAGTCTGCCTAAGAAAATAAAAGGTGTGCTGTTCTATGTTTCTTTTTTTGTGAATTTGTGTTCTATGTCTTTGGCGTTTGCCCATTGCCACTAAACCAGGTTTATGTTTAAACCTTTTGCTACTGAGCATGTTTCTGTAGCTTTTTGCATATATATTAAGACTGTGCTGCCATAGAGTTTCAAAATAAAAACATATTTGTACTAAAACTGGGAACAAATAAAGAAAACATTATTAAAAATAAAAACGACACGTATTAGCTAAACTGTTCTTCCGAATGATTACCTATGTAAATATTTGAAGAAAAATACTTCACATTCCGGAACATTCCAAGCCAGCCAAAGACGGTTTTCAAGATAACATTAATCTGCAAAAAAATGATCATAAAATCAAAGAACTGAAAGTTTAACTATGTAAATATGATATATTTAACCTTATATTTGTGTGTATACCATTGCAGTCACAAAGTCATAGTAAATACAGTACATTTTATATATAGCAAAATTCAACCGCATTGATGAAGTCATTGAAGGCAAGGTAAATGCTGGTTTATCTGTTTCATTTCTAGTTATACAAAACCTATATAGTTTGGCGGTTTTGTTTTCTCTAATACTCAGCGACTTCTACACACATTTAAATAGTGAAGACAACCTTTTTTGTATGAGGGCCGTAGATAATCAGTTGAATGATAAGCCGACCAACCTTTTGAATTGATTGTTTCAAACCTTACACAACATTGGCACATTCTAATAATGATTGTTTAGCACTTGGGTGAAAATGTCAGAAACTTGTTAATCTGCAAGCATGAAATATTAGGCGAAGCTTTAAAACAACAACCAAGATACAAAGTATATGAATCAGGAGTCAAGATGTTGATCAATCAAGGTAACTCATTAACCCCGTTAGTTGAAACAGTGACCCTATTGTAAACAAACTCTTCACTTATACTTCGATTGGCTGTTGAAATACAACACTAGTCCCGCATTTCCTACATTTACTCGTGTTTTCTACCTTTCCTTCATGTCCTCGTGTCCTTTGCATGTTGGTGATTTTTTCTAGTTTGTCAATTGGATATGAAGAAAATCTGGAATCACTCAGTGGAGGAAGTAAATCATTTTGATTTGTTTTTGTGTGTGTGTTTTTTTTATAATTTAATCTGAAGAGGTGAAATGTGCAGTTTGTTTTCAATCTTACTGATAGTGAAACACCTGCAGTTATCGCACTCTCTGCTTTAATAAATTTGCGTTTCATTACTAAGAATTATGTCTACTAGAAATAAATTATTTTTATATTATATTTCCTTGGCCGTATTCGCAAAGGATCTTAGTTAAAAACCTCAATGAAAAAGAAATGACCTTACTTTTAACTATGTATATTTGAAACCCTCTCTGTTTTTTCCTTACCAAACTTATTCAATTGAAGTCATGATTGAGACCAATGTTATGCATATGTTCATATTTTCATTGAATATTGAAAACGGCAATTTTCTACGAAGTGGAAAATTCAACGTCAGTTGCTAAATGGATACTGTCCTGAGTATTGTTAATACACCTATCGCTTATGTTATATTCAAAGTCTTTCAATTGAGTAATAAATAAATGTGTAGGCGATTATAATCGAATGATACCCTTTTGTCCACTATTTCATTTAGTCGGAACTGATTCACAGATGACGTATTTAGGTTATGAACGATCTCATTAAAGGATACCGAGTTTATTTCATATATCTTAGAGGCCATCATTGCATCGAAAGTACATAGGTATCTCGTATGCTTAGGTCAAAGCTACAATCTTATCTAATCAGTTAAGAATTATCAAGCACATGGGCATGTTCTGTCAGACTTCCGTTCAATTGTTGAAAGCACGTGAAATTGTATGAACGAAGTCTGCAAAAATAATAACATAACTATCAAACTGATAATCATGGCTTGAAATTAAAGAAACTCTTCAAAATTAATTTCTATCATTTGGCAAACTTTAAAATTCTCATATTTATCAAATGGTCAATAACCCCTGTGATAAATTTGCTATTTCAAGGATGGGTGTTTTATTTCCTGAAATGATTTTTGTTAAAATAAAATTCCATTTTCTATCTGTTCTATGAAATCTTGAGCAATAACATTCTTAATGGAGATTTTCGTATAGGTTTTACTAAATTTATTGTTGTATAATTGATTGTAGTATCTTTATTACATAGGTTTAAGCCGAGTTGTTACAGACTATTAAGATTTTAATGTTTAAGAAAATATATGATATGAGAGTGTCGATCAATTTCAGGAAGATGTTATCTTGTTCCACATCTTAAGCATACTTAAATAGATAATTCAGTGATTAAACCATGTGTTCAATATTTGTAGGAAGCACTACAGAAACAAGCTCAGTAGCCGAAAATTTAAACATAAACCCCGTTTAATGACACAGGGTAAACGCCAAAGACATAGAATACAAAAACAATCACAAACCAGACACATGGAACAACAACACAAAACTCTACTAACAAAACAGAGCATTTATACAATATTTTAGAAATTAGGAGTGATTATCCAGGATTGTCAAGCCATAGACTTGAAGAAAATATTTCAATTCCGAGACAGTTCAGACTGCGCCACCTAACCACCACAGTGAAGAAGTTGATAAATACTTAATAATGTAAATGGTTGGATGCGAAACATGCGCATTGCCATTCTTTTTGTAAAAGAACTTCCGAACATTTCTTTAGTTTTTTTAGTGGTCTACATTACATTATGTAAACCACTCACTGTATATATCTACCGCCTCACCTGGTTAAAATCATAACGACTGACTGCTGATATACTGAAATAAATATTTTAGAAAACTGTCTTCCCATTGGTCAACATACAATGTTGACCACTACAGTGGTTTATAGAGTAGATCTAATGATCCAGATATTTCTCGCATATCTTTATCGTCTATGTTGTCGTTGTTTTTATTTTCATAAAAAGTTTTATAGTAAAATCATTGATTGTATATGTTTAATTACTTTCTCGGTTTTAAGCTAATTAAATACTAGAAACTATATACATTTTTATGCTGTTGTTGTAGTATTTTCCATTATTTTATATATATTTATGTATAGATGCTAATATAAGTTATACAGGTGTTAGTTTACCTTTCATAGCAATACATTCTTGAAGAGTACGTCACTTTCTATGCTATCTGTGTTAAAGATAACATGGAGTTTTAAATGATAAACAGGCTGCAAAACCCATTACGATAAAACAAATCAGATTATAAGATGTATGTGATAGCAATGGTTGAAATTCAAAAATACCTTCGACATAATGAGGGTTACATTTTTCTTCAGTTTTCTCCAAGTCGAATGTGTCCCCCATCATTATCTAGCCATTTGTACCAATCTTTAAAGCCATATATCTTGTTGAGAAAATAATGTTCCAACAGGTAGGCCTTGTGTTTTATCGATGTGGCTTATCACTTGTTCCGGATTATTCAGGAAGGTTTTTTTCTGAATTGAACGACAGACAATATTGAACAGAATTCTTTTCTAAAGGTTAACCTAAAAATTCCAAACTAGAGAATGGCTTTAGATAAATTAGTTCGTTGGTTTCATATTTATGTTTTAACATTGATGTTTTATGGCCGAAAGCGTTACTTACGCTCTAAGAAAAAAGAAGATTTCGGCAGTTTAGCAAACAATTGAGATCTGTTATATTGTGAGTTATCTTATATGACTGAATTTAAGGCACTGATGCCAAATTAGCTGATTCTGAGACAAGACAAAAAATAAAAAGGTCAAAACTGTCAGTTCGTGGGAGTACAGCTTAAATGGTGTAAAACGTGTTTCTTGCCATTCATCCAAGACACTCCAAGAAAATGTCTTATAGAATACATGCCGACTTTGAATATCACAATATCTTAGTAGTCTTTCAAATATGCACCACATCCGGTTGGTAATTAGTTACTGTCAAAAGGATTAAATTAATTTTAGTATTGAAAAAACCCTTTTAAGGTCAAAAAGAGATTTAGAAATTGAGAACGTTCTTTAAATTTGATTTTCATCTACAAGTTAATCTAATTAAAAATAAGGCATTATGTTTGGTTTAAAATTATTCCAAAATAAACATCATTTTATTATCGGTATAAAAAAGAAAGTTATCAAATTTTATGATGTTGTCTAAAAGCAACCATTTCTCTTCCGAAATCTTGTCTAGCCAATAATGACAATGCAATATGTGTTTTTTTTAAAATCAACAATGCCAGAGTCAGTATGCAGATTTGTATTATACAAAGGCTAAGGAACTCGTAAATCAGAACAAAATTATATGCCTTTGGTAAGAGCTGTACTATGCCAAACTGACAGTGTGCAAAGTACATTTAATATTGATTAACCAGGGTAGGAGCCTGGCTCTTCATAAAGACAAATTTTGGCCACTTGTTGTGATCCATATTACGTAGCTGTCATAAAAGCCAAGATATTCGATGGGAGTTATTTTTTTCGAACTATCCTGTATAATACCGTATGCCATTTTGATACATATTCACATTCCGAAACTACTTACGTGTTTTGTTTACTTCCCTTGATGAATAGATTCCAGTTTTTTCAACTATTCATTTCTGTAATAATTTTGTGAATGATTTGTGTTGCATTAACAGCATTAACAAATATAAAACTATGTTACAGATAAACACTCGTTTAATGACTTCTATATGAATGGTCTTAAATCCAGCCTTTTTGCTTATCAGTACTGGGGAAACATCATCAATGGTTTATTATATAACAAGAATGTCAGTCATAAAACAATCATAACGGCTTTTGCCAAACTGACATAGAACACAGCATATTCGGAGAATATCATAAACCCGAGCTACAGCCATAGAGAAACACTCATGACTTTCCATAAAGACAAATTATTGCCACTTGTAAAGAACGGTATTAAACAGCTGTAATAAAATAAAAATTCAATGCCATTTCGTAGAGTCATTTTTGTGACGTACTCTATTACTTTTAAGATATCGATCGTTATTCAGCAATTAATAAAAAAATAAGGTGTATGATAATTACCACTCAACTGCGCCTTACCAGGAATAACTGTTAAGACAGATAGAAAAAATCACAATAGGTTGTTGGTTTCATTCCGTTCTCGACAAGATGATCATTAACTCCTAATTATTGACCTTTAATTCTGTATAAGATTTAACTCATTTATTTACAAAGGTATTGTGACTTCTAACGGGCCAAACTATAAACAGACATTCAAATTGAAAAATAACAACAACAATTTTTCAAACGTTTTGCCATTCCAGACGCTTACGGTTCTTTTTCAAAATTACGAACAATAGTTCATTTGTTTGATCAATTTACAGCAAGGACAAGAGAAGAATCCAAAACTAAAAATATTATGCTTTACCGCACAAAATATTCGGCAATGTGTTTAAAGAATAATAAAAGAACATTTAGAAGACAGCTCATCTGTCAACAGGGCATTGTCTCTTGTGCTCTTGTTGCTTTTGACGCTCTTTAAACTTAATTAACATAAAATTGCAGTTTTCTGATAAACAAGCTTCAAAGGCATTTCCCTTGTGCATGGGCAGTCTGTCAACACATTTAAGAATGGATTTACATTTAACAAACATTTCTGTCAGGTAATATAGAACAAAAATCAAGTATAGCATCTAAATATTGAAAACAGATTCCTCATATTTCTTAAATTAAGGCTTAAACAAGAACAACTTTATGAGGTCGATTGAGTAACACATTTGTTGCATGCATTTCTTTAAGGAAACTGCAATGCTCATTTATACTGATACAATCCTTTAAAAACTGCGATTATGATTGTTTTAAATAATTCATGATATTAATGATGGGCGTGGCAATACGCATTTTTTTAATATTAAGATTTAAGCTCAAATAACAAACGTGTATACAAGCCAAAACTAGATGTGTTATTTTATATAGATTGTTTTCATCGAAGAGAAAAAAATGGCCATTAAATTAGTGTTAATATTTTGCTTAAATAATACATATTTAATAATGCATGTAAAATAAAGAGTTGTATCTCAAAGCTACTTTAACTGGCTACTTTCGACAAAATAAAATGTCTATCACCAACTTTTTCGTCAATTGATTATCAGTTTATAAGCTTTTCATTTAAAAAAAACCACATAACGTTATGGTCTCAGCATCTTTTACAGTGGTGTAATCAGTATGTAATCAAAATGAATAAATCTCATTTTCTTAAAGGAGACGGCATTTGACGCCTTTCACCGTTCCGTTGAACATTTGATGTTGTTTTGTATACTTTCTTAGATGTTATCTGACTTTAAGATTACAAGTGTACCACAGCTTGGATAGTGACTTACATCTCCTGATTTTCGGACACAATATAAGCATCATTTATAAAATTAAATGATTGAAATGTTTATTCAATATACAAAAGAACAGAATAATAATGAAAACATTTAATCAGCTTGAATATGTATCTGGCAGAGAACAGGACTAAACAAGAAATGTTTGAGACACCAGTCATACCTCAGTCCCTAAAGATATTAATTGTTGCTTGATTCATTATCTACAGACATTTGCAGGTTTTCTGATTGTTTTTTTTTTCATGCCTATGGCTTATACTTCAGGAATGACAATTCATTTTAGTGGATTCTTTGCCTTTCTGTCTTTTCAAAAAGCATTAATATTGTGTTAATATATTGAAATTGAGAACACAGCTTCTAGAAAGAAATTGGCTGGGCTGACAGAGCTGCAAAAATGTGGCATGGCTGCATTTCCATTCAAAGCAATATATCAGACAAGCGAAGCCTTGCATGTAGAGCAGTAAATCAATTATTTTCACTTAGCACTACAACAGGCTTGGATGTGTATGCCAGACTTTTGAAAACTAAATTTTAATAATAAAGGGAAAAATAAAAGGAACATTCCCAAAATTGATAAAAAAAAATAAAATATAAATATTGCAATGAAATCAACCCATTTTGTTTTGAATCGTTGTGTTTAGTTGCACAAGGTATATGACAAAAAGATACTGCACATGAAACAAACATACAAACACCACAAAAAGATCACACACGCATTTTAAAAAAGCTTAAAATTTAAATTGTGATCTTCGCAAAGAATACTGTTGCAGCAATTGTTGAAAGCACGTCAAATTGTATGAACGATGTCTGCGAAAATAATAACATAATTATCAAAGTGATAATCATGGCTTGAAATCAAGGAAACTCTACAAAACATTTGTTTTACATTTGGCAACCTTTAAAATTCTTATATTTATCAAAGGTCAATAACCCCTGTGATAAATATGCTATTTCAAGGGTGGGTGTTTTATTTCCTAAATTGATTTTTGTTAAAATAAAATTCGGTTTTTTATCTGTTCTATGAAATCTTGGGCAATAACATTCTTGATGGAGATTTTCTTATATGTTTTACTAAATGTATTGCTGTATAATTGATTGTAGTATCTTTATTACATAGCTTTAAGCCAAGTTGTTACAGACCATTAAGATTTAAATGTTTAAGCAAATATATGATATGAGAGTGTCGATCAATTTCAGGAAGATGTTATCATGTTTCACATCTTTAGCGTACTAAAATAGATAATTCAGTAATAAAACCATGTGTATAAGCCATAAAAATTATATTTCAAATTCGAGACAGTTTAGTGCGGATACTAACAACCGCAATAAAGACGTTGAAAGACAACACTCTGTAATGGTTAAAGATTGTTGAGATGGACTTACTGAAGATGATCTACATTATATTGGTCTACATGGTATTGTGTAAACTACCAACAAGCTGGGTTAGCCACTGTTAACATGTACCGTTAAACTGATGAAAATCATAACGACCTCTGATTTACTGAAATAAATATTTTGAAAAACTTTTTTCCAATCGGTCAAATTTTATAATTCTCTCATATATTTATCGTCTATGTGGTCGTTGATTCTTTCTTAAAACAAAATGGTTTTCTAGGTATATTCATTTTGAATTTCGTTGTGTTTTTTCCTTTATGTCTATATATTTTTATGTGGCATATATGTATACATTGAACAGTTATACAGGTGTTAGTTAACTTTTCATTGCAATGAATTCTTGAAGAGTACGTCACTTTTTATGCTATCTGTGTAATCGATAACACGTATATTTTAATGATGAACGGGCTGCAAAACCCATTACGATAAAACAAATCAGATAATAAGATGTATACGATAGCAATGGTAGAAATTCAAAAATACCTTCAACGTAATGAGGGTTACATTTTTCTTCAGTTTTCTCCAAGTCTTATGTGTCTCTCATCATTATCTAAACATTTGTACCAATCTTTGAAGCCATTCATCTTGTTGAGAAAATAATGTTCCAACAGGTAGGCCTTGTGTTTTTTCGATGTGGCTTATCAGTTGTTCTGGATTATTCAGGAAGGTTTTTTCCGAAATTGAACGACAAACAATATTGAACAGAATTCTTTTCTAATTGTTAGCCTAAAAATTCAAAAATAAAATGGTTTCAGGAAAATAACATCGTGTTTTTTTATGACAACGGCATAATACGCTCATCCTTAGTAACTATAACTTGTCTAAGAGCTGCACTCTCACATATTGATTGTTTTGACATTAAAAAAATGCGTCTTTGAATGAGCCACTTTTTTCGTGAATTTCTGGAAATCACTGACAAGACTGCTGACAAAAGAGATGTTCGCTGGTTTCATATTTATGTTTTAAGAATGATGTTTTATGGCCGAAAGCATTACTTACGCTCTAAGAGAAAAGAAGATTTCGGCAGCTTAGCAACCAATTGAATTATGTTCTGTTGAGAGTTATCTTATATGACTGAATTTAAGGCACTGATGCCAAATTAGCTGATTTTGAGACAAGACAAAACATAAAAAGGTCAAAACTGTCAATTCGTGGGAGTACAGCTTAAATGGTGTAAAAAGTGTTTCTTGCCATTCATCCAAGACACTCCAAGAAAGTGTGTTATAGAATACATGCCGACTTTGAATATCACAATATCTTAGTAGTCTTTCAAATATACATCCGGTTGGTTATACTTTATTGTAAAAAGGAGTAAATGAATTTTGATATTGAAAAAACTTTTTACGGTTAAAAAGAGATTCAGAAGTTGAGAACATTAAGTCAAAGCTTATTTTCATCCACAAGTTATGTAATTAAAAAATAAGGCATTCTTTTTGGTTTAAGATTATTCCAATATAAACATCATTTTATTATCTGTATGAAAAATGAAAGTTATCAAACATAATGATGTTGTCTAAAAGCAACAATTTGTCTTCCGAAATCTTGTCTAGCCAATGATGACAATGCAATATGTTTTTTTTGAATATCAACAATGTCAGAGTCAGTATGAGATTTGTATTATACAAAGGCTAAGGAACTCATAAATCAGAACAAAACAATATGCCTTTGGAAAAAGCTGTAATGTGCCGACATGACAGTGAGCAAAGTGCATGGAATATTATTTAACCAGGGTAGGAGCGTGGCTCTTCATAAAAAAACACATTGTGCCCACTTGTTGTGCCATAATACGTTACTGTCATAAAAGCCAGGGGGAGTTATTTTTTTCGAACTATCCTGTTTCATACCGTATGCCATTCTGATTGATATTCACATTCCAAAACTACTTATGTAGTTTCCTTAAATGTCTTAATGAAAAGATTCCAGTTTTTTTTCAACAATTTATTTCCGTAATTATTTTGTGAATGCTTTGTATTGCATTAACAGCCTGTCAGCAAACATAAAAATATAACAATTAAACACTCGCTCACCTAGTGAAACCTCTATATGAATGGTCTCAAATCCAGCCTTTTTGCTTTACAGTACTGGGGAAACATCAGCAATGGTTTATTATTTAATGAGAATGTCATAAAACAAACATTACTGCTTTTGCTAAAGGTGCCAAACTGACAAAGAACTCAGTTTATTTGGGGAATATCATAAACCTAAGCTACAGCCGTAAAAAAACACTCATGGCTTTCTATTAAGACAGATTATAGCCACTTTTTGAGAACGGTATGAAACAGCTGTAATAAAATAACTCAATGCCATTTCCTGGAGTATGTTTTGTGACGTACTCTAATACTTTTGAGAGATTGAATGTTATACAGCAATTAATAAAAAATACGACTTAAATGTGTCTCACCAGGAATAACTGTTAAGCAAGATAGAAAACACACTATAAGCTGTCGGTTACATTCCGTTCTCGACAAGATGAACAATAACTCCTAATTACTGACCTTTCATGAAGAATAAGATTTAACTAATTTATTAACATGGGTCTTGTGACTTCTAACGGGACGGACTTTAAACAGACATTGAAATTCGAAAATTCATTTTTCTCAAACGTTTTGCCATTCCAGACGTTTATGGTTCTATTGCAAAATTTACGAAGAATAGTTCATTTGTTTGATCAATTTACAGCAAGGACATGAGTAGAATTCAAAACAAAACATTTTAATGTTTAACCCAACAAAATATTCAGCAATTTGTTTGAAGAGTGATAAAAGAAAATTTAGAAAACAGCTCATCTGTCAACAGGGAGTTGAATGTCGCATTGTCTCTTGAGCTCTTGTTGCTTTAGATGCTCTTAAAATCTAATTAACATAAAATTGCAGTTTTCTGATAAACAAGCTTCAAAGGCATTTCCCTTGTACATGGTCAGTCTGTCAACACATTTCAGAATGGATTTACATTATATAAAAACATTTCTGTCAGGTAATATAGAACAAAAATCAAGTATAGCACTATCTAAATATTGAAAACAGATTCCTCATATTTCTTAAATTGAGACTTAAACAAGAACAACTTTATGAGGTCGATTTAATTACACATTTGTTGCAGGCATTTCTTTGAAGAAACTGCAATGCTCATTTATACTGATATAATCCTTTAAAAGCTGAGATTATGATTGTTTTAATTAATTCATAATATTAATAATTGGCGTGGCTATACGCATTTTTTTAATATTAAGATTTAAGCTCAAATAACAAGCTTCTATGCAAGCCAAAACTAGATGTGTTATTTTATATAGATTGTTTTCATCGAAGAGAAAAAAATGGCCGATAAATTAGTGTTAATATTTTGCTTAAAAATGCATATTTAATAATGCATGTAAAATAAAGAGGTTGTAACTCAAACCTACTTTAACTGGCTACTTTAGACAAAATATAATGTCCATTACCAATTTTTTCGTCGATTCATCATCAGGTTATAGGCTTTTCCATTTAAAAAAAAAACAAAAAACAAAAACAACAACAACATAACGTTATGGTCTCAGCATCTTATACAGTGGACTAATCAGTATGTAATCAAAATGAATAAATATCATTTTCTTAAAGAAGACAGCATTTGACGTCTTTCACCGATCCGTTGAACATTTGATGTTGTTTTGTATAATTTCTTAGAAGTTAACTGACTTCCAGATTACAAGTGTACCACAGATGGGATAGGGCCTCACATCTCCTGACACTCGGACACAAATATAATTATCATTTGTTAATCTAAATTATGGAAAATTTTATTCAATATACAAAAAACAGCATAATAATGAACACGTTTAATCAGCTTGAAAATGTATCTGGCAGAGAACAGGACTAAACAGGAAATGTTTGAGACACCAGTCATACCTCAGTCCCTAAAGATATTAATTATTGCTTGATTCATTACCTACAGGCATTTGCAGGTTTTCTGATTGTATTCTTTATGCCAATGGCTTAAACTTCAGGAATGACAATTCATTTTAGTGGATTCTTTGTCTTTCTGTCATTCAAGAATCTTTACTATTGTGTTGAAGTTGGAAACACAACTTTCAGAATGAAATTGGCTGGGCTGACAGAGCTGCAAAAATGTGGCATGCCTTCATTTCCATTTAGCACAATATACAAGCGGAGCCTTGCATATAGCGCAGTTAATCCAATATGTTCACTTAGCAGTATAACAGGCTACGATGTGTATGCCAGACTTTAAAGAACTGAATTTCAATAATAAAAAAAAAAAAGGGAACATTCTATAAATTGGTCAAATATTAAAATATAATTATTAAAATGAAAACTACCTGTTTTGTTTTTTATCGTTGGTACGAGCCTGAAAGACACTGCCCAAGAGACAAACATACAAACACCACAAAAAGATAACACACTCATTTGAGTTGTGATCTTTGCAAAGAGCACCGTTGCAGCAATTTTAAGTATTTGCAATATTTTTTAACGTCACCCGCTTGTTAACAACAAAAACAAAACACGATTAATGCTATACCTGCTTTTATAGATTTTAGTAACAGATAAGGAGGATTATTACCGATTTTTGCGTAGGAAATTATTTTTGAATTATTAAACTTAAAGACATATTTACAAATATCAAATATAGGAATCATATGCCTTTAAAATGAATTTACAATACTCAGTGGTACTTCATGTTTGATATGAACACAACATTGAACTCATATATGCTCCTTTTTTTGATTTCCAGAAAATAAAATTTTCAAATAAGCTTAGGCATGGATGTAAATATTTCGATCAGATAAAATGTAAAAGAATATTGGCCCTTAAAACATAGAAAACACAACGAAAATAAGGCATGTCAATGAAGAATCCACCAATAAACTTCTAAGAAAGAAAGTCTGATCAAATGATTTGTATTGCTATCATGCTAATGAACAACTTTGCGCCCAAATTTGGTAAGAGCATGCCAATCACAGATACTCCTACACTTTCCAGCATCTTTCAACAATGTGATACACCTGTGGAAACTAAAATCTATACGGATCTTTATAACAAAATGAAATTGTTTAAAGACAACATCAGCACTCAAGGGATTCAAGGAATTGTTTATTTTAAATTGCATATCTTTCACAAAGTAGATATCTGTAGATAATCAACTCGGCAGGGTATTAAGAGATTTCTAAGCAAATGCAAGACATCAACCTGTGCAAAACTTCAAAAGATCAGTCGACTTATAATTAGCTGAATTTGATCTGATGGCGATTTACAAAACAGTTTTCCGAGAAAAGAAACCTGGAAATAAATTAAGTGCAAAAGGCTCAAAGTGGGTACAAAAGCTTTATAAGAAGGTAATTTAATTTAACGTTTTCATGTTTTGGCTTGTCCCTGCATTTCCCTGCACATTGTTCATTGTATTGTTGAACAGACTGAGATTTTCTTTTGAACGTGGTACACAGTAATGTTTTGCCGAAAAGTTGATATCTGGATTTATATACCCACGTTGTTTTATGCTCAATATTTAGAAATACATGTTAATAACGCAAGATGTGCATAATGCTTCACCAGCCAGTTGTGGTGGTAACTTCATAAAACATCACGTATTCAATTGTTAATCACGCCTCGAAGTCGTTCTAATTTTGTGTACACAAAATAATGCAGTGTATCAAATAAGACGTAAGCGATGTAACCACCTACTGTGATGAACAATGCAAACGATGTCTGACTTGCAGATTGCTGTGGTGTAAAGTTGTGTCACTTGTTTGGTGTTTATCTTGCCTTTATCCTTGTACTAAAACATGATCTTGGTTAAAGGATTGGCATTTCGGCTTTTTCTGTTGTTTTTAGTTTTTTAGTGTACTATAGAACATGGATAAATAATTTTTGCATAAATATGGAATGATTGAAGGTCATATTCAATCCAAATACTCATGTTTATTGGCCGAAGAAAGTTGGCATTACGTTAGATGTAAGACGTTTTTATGAAATGATAATCTCGCAATATCTGTCCATTAATCATTTTGTAATGTCTTTTGTTATATCCTGGTAAAAGTAATTATTTGAATTAGTGCTATGGGGGGATCTGTCCTTGTCATAAAAACAGGATTAAGATGCAACATTGTAATCAACCAAATGTAGGGTTGATTTTAATGTGACATACACATATAATGTGTTAAACTTACAGTTGGCTTATAATACCAATTATATATATATATATATATATATATATATATATATATATATATATATATATATATATATATATATATATATATATATATATATATATATATATATATATGGGCGTTTGCCCATTGCCACTAAACCGGGTTTATGTTTTAACTTTTTACTACTGAGCATGTTTCTGTAGCTTATTGCATTAATATTAATCGAGTAAACACTTTTGCATGTGATAAATCAATATGTAACTTGTTTAATAGGTACAGAAGGTGGACATTTGACTCGGTATTCATATCCCAATATATCTTCCGATAAGTTTATGTTTCTAATTTTATATATATAATTTACTGTTACGTTGACTGTTTTATTTACTCATATCATATTTAAGTCTTATGATGAACTATGAAATAGAATTTTGAATACATTTGCTTCCATTTCATCAAGCAAAATAGTTTAAACCTATTTAACACAATGACGTTATATTCAAAGGATTTCATTTTAATGGTAATAAATTCCATTCGACACGACTACTTTTGTAAAAAGTAAATCAACAGTTTCTACAGTAAAATTATGTCTAGACTTTCATAAGAAAACCATATGATGCGAATAGCAGGAAAAGGCTTGCTTAATTTTATTATATGATGGAAGAAATCTTAAGCGTTTCGTAACAGCTGCAAGGTGTCCAATCACACAAAGAACATTAATATGATAAGCCAGGATTACGACCTAAACTCTTTCATGTCTTTCTTTAAAGACAACGTATGACCACTTGTTGTAGATAGTCTTCACTATTCAATTCTTACTGAGTAATGCTTTTAGGTGACATATTCGGCATCGTCGAGATAACGGTTGAACAACTTTAAGTAATTAAATTAAGTAAAGTGATTTTTGTCAAGTTGGGAACACAACTTCTTCACCCATCCGGTACAGCTGATCAGCTGAAAATAGGCTGAACAATGAAAATGTTACTATCTTTTTAGAAATAGGTTGATGAGATTCTATTTATGTTTGGTGTGCATGTGTTTGTTTTGATTTTAAATATGAGTGTCACTTTTAGCTAAGCCTTTAGTGAAAGAAGATACGTTTGAGCAACCAAAATATCAAAGATCGATCAAAGCGTACCTTTAAATGGAAATAACCGAAATTCTAACCCCTTTTAAATTGTTTGTTTATGAAATGTAACTGAAAGGAGAACATGATATGGTATTTTATAACTTGTTATGAATGAACATTTATGTTAAATAGTTGTTAAAATGTTGCTGTTTATTTCTGGGGAATGTCATTGGATTTTATATTTTAAGAAAGTAAAATAAAATAATACAACTGTGTTTTGAAACAAGATTGAAATATGTGATATAATGTTCTGCGTTATGAACTATTCATTGAATGATGAAACGTCTTCTTTCAGTGACGTAAATTCATAAAAAAAGTGTACAATAACATTGGATTTTCTGGAATTTGAACAACGTGTTTCAAGTTTATTTCTAACAACTTAAGATTTTAATATCAAATTATCTATATTATCTGGTAAAAGGTGGTGAAAATGATAACATCTTCTTGAAAATTATCGACAATTTATCACATATTTTAGTAAATCTTAATAGTCTGTAATGACTTTGCTTATAGCGATGTCATAAAGATACGACTATGAATTATACAACACTAAAGTCAGCAAAATTAAATGTTTTTTGTTATTAAGAACATTCCCATTCTCAAAACGGGAAGACACGGTCAATTCTTGCTATATTTAATTCAGTTTAAAATGAAGGAACCTTGTTCCAGAATGATTATTTAAAACATTTGTCATTAGCAATCTATGATCTTCACAGCATGCCAAGAAAGAAGCCAAAACATCAGAGTAGTAAGTATGTAATCAGTATAAAGATTGACCACCATGTTTGTTACAGAAAAGATGATATTGGTTACAGTTGTCGTTTTTCAGCGGTTCATTAACAGTTTCTTGACTTCGTTCAAAGCCTGAGTGCCACTTAGTATAAAATAATTAGAGAAAAAATAAAGTGAGTCTCATATAAAATCTGATAAATTCTCGAGGTCCACACGATGCTTCATTAAAAAAAAAATATAGGAAATACCAAGGAAATTTCAAACTGGTCCACTGACTTGCTTTAAGCTTATGAAGTAGATAAGTTGACGGCGCATAGTATCAATGCTATTTAGTTAAAAATTGCTGATAGGTACTCGCTCATGTTTTTGTAAAATCCTTTGTTTGCGTATGCCGAAATAAAGTGTGGTAAATCATTAGGAGATCTAGAACTGAGATAATAAAAGCTGGAACCCTTCCACAAATGTTGATATTTGCTTAAATATCGAAGAATGATAAATGCACGTCAGTTCTCTGACGACATAATACAGAACAAAATCAGCATAAAGGTGCGTCTGCCAACAATTCTTTGGCGGTGGATAGTACTAAAGAGAAACTTCTTAAGACTCGTTCTTTTGTATTCATCTACACGCGATTGCAGGGTTTCTGATAAATTTTCAAAAAGTAGAGGCGCGTTCTGCATTTGACTGATTTATAGAGGGTGTAATGTTTTTCTGTCATTCAAGCTGCTTAAATATTGTGCAGACATTTGGTAATCGAAATATCAGCGTCAGGAATGAATAGACAAGCTTGACAAAGTAGACAAAATTTGAATTCCTGCATTTCCATGTTTAAAAGAAACCATGAATCAGTCATTGATATAGTCTTATTCATCACTACAAAAGGCTATTCCAAAACAACGTGTCAGTGTCCTACTTTTTCAGAAAGTACAATACTGGAGTAATTAAGGTGTCAAAAGTTTGCCTTTTACCCTACTACACTGTGTCACTTCAAAAATAAGAAAAACACATTTAATGTCTAAACAACGTTCATTAAATGTCATTTTCAAATTAATTGGAATGTTCAAGGTTAAGGAAAGAAATTTGATTTTAGTCATACACTTTTAAGATTTAAGTACAGGAAAGAAAGGTCCAATTAAGGTTCACTGAAAATGCGTATTCTCTATGCACAAAACCTTCATTTAATGGAGATTCATTGTTAGCTTCCAGAATCGGATCCTTCAAAGCAGCCTATGAGCTGTGATGAACATGAACCTGTTTTACATAGCAAATGGAGATTGAAATTGATCCACAAAAGAAATCAGGCAATATCATGCTCAGCATGAAACCGAGGATGGACATATGAGGGTGAATATAATAAGGGTTACTACAGGGACAGGCCCAAACTCAACCAAGTTCCTGTTCGAAGGCAAATGGAGGAAGGCAAATACATAACAAACAAGGAAAAAACGCTACAACAAAACGAACATTATACATTTAAGTCGGCATTGTACCCGATGTGGTAGGTTCAGTGAAAACTCAGCAATTACTCATTGATAGTTTTTAAGATTTAAGAGGTTGATGTTTTGTTTTGCATGCAGTACACCATAGTCTTCTTTACCAATGTGTTGATGTTTAGTTTTGATACCATCGTCTTTTTTCATATTTGGTATTTAAACCATCAAGATTGATTTAAGTTTAAAAAAAACAAGATGGTATATCTGAAAGAGAAACTATATTGTTCTTATAGAAGTTCTTACACACCGTTTTTTTGACACCTGCATGTTATTGACTCACAGCCTTTTGCGTGTATATTTCAATAGTCTATCTTTTTTCTATTACCGCTGTTTAAAAAGTTTGGTTTGTAGCCATTTTCTGCTTTTAAATTTCAGCTTTTGCTAATGATTAACAATAAATGTCCATTTATCCTGGAACTGTGTATAATGAATATACATATATATATAAATGATAAACAAATCCTTTCGTTCAAGTATAATAATTTCCATTCGCAGTAATGTTCTTAATGTATAATCAAGAGAACAAATATGGGGCAGAATATACCATTTTTTATATATAAGGAAAGAAAATGGACCCTTTTACCACAGGTTAACATATTCGACATATATTAATACTTTGCAAGGAAAAGATAGCTACTATTAAATCCTAATCTTTATTCATATCTTCAAAACGTATCTAATTTCTTTTGGTATAAAATGGCTACAACGATCATCTAGACAAACCTTTGAAAAAACAATTCAATCTCAAACACACAGTCGAATGAACCCTGCCTTGTAATTTACATTCCGAGACTATTGCTGCACAGTTGTTTGTATGTAGAGTGTTTGGTTAACGTTTTATTCACCGTATTCATGTTTGATGTGGAAGCACAGTATATCAAGATATACGTTCCGTCTTTTATTTGTCCCCCTTAAGTTGTAAAACTAATCCTTGGTTTTTTACAGTGCAACGGAGCGTGCTAAAATAGAAAAAAGACGTCTAATTTGGCCAGTGTATGGTCGTACCCATCCTTTTGAATGTTTTTCGAAAGCCTGTACTTTTAATGCTTCAAACCATCGACTTTTTCCATACTTAATGAAATATGAGAAGGCATGTCATTACGGAGTTTTTTAAATCGTCAACTCAAAATGCACATTATGTAAGCACTCTCTCCATTTAAAGCGCATGAACGAAAGTAAGGACGTCTTTTCTTTCAGTGTTTAGTTTTGTCTCGCTCTGAAATTACTGACTTAATAGTAAGGACATTGCGAATCAATTTTGGTTTGTCAATCTTGTAAAGCAAATTTAATCCGAGGAGTGTAATGAGATAAAAGCAGACATTCTTCTATTTAAAAGCCCGGTGATCGTGATCAAATTTCCACAGTTTACGACGAATCGATTAGATTATATATTGCCTAAAAGGAAAGTGTTCATTCCAATATAGTTTACATAAAAGACCCGTGTGATTATAAAAAAGGTTACCAAATTTCATAATGCGGTCAAAGCTGTTTATTACCTATTTTGTTCTAGGTTGATTATGTTTCCTTGCCTGTGTTTTTTTTACCAAAACTTGATTATAAACAATATTAAAATATTTAAAAGAAAACGAAAATAAGGCGATAAACTTCTTAGAAGGAAAGCTTGATCTAAATGATTGTATTTTATTCACGCCATATAACATTTAACTTTGCAACCAAATGTGGTAAAGTCAATCATATATACCCCTTTACTTCCAAACATCATTCAACAATGTGATGGCCCAGTAGAAACTCAAATAAATACAGATTTTTATAATGGAAGAAATGGTTCCAAGACAACATCACGCACTCAATTGATTCAAGGAATAGATTTTTGAAATTATATATCTTTTACAAGGTGGATATCTGTATGTTATCAAAACGGCAAGGTATTAACATATTTCTAAGCAAAGAAAAACATCAACCTATGCAGAACTTCAAAGGATCAGTCATCTTATAATTAGCCCTATTTGTACTGATGGCAGACGGTGTGCTAAAAAAGTTCTTCCGAGAAACAAAATGTGGAATAAATGCAAATGCAAAACGTTGGTATCAAAGGCTAATTAGATGTTAACTAACTAGATTTTGTTCACTTTTGCACGTAGTACACCGTAGTCATTTGCAACGTGTTCATGTTTAGGTTTTGATACCACAAATGTGATTTACGCTCTTTATGTAATGATACAACATGTGCATAATGCTCCATAAGCCAGTTGTTTGAAATGATGGTAACTTTATAAATATAAAATTTACAAGATAAAAGAGATACTAGATACAAGAATCATCAATTAAATCTGCCCGTATGAATGATGGCAAGAAACATGACCTCAATAGCTGTTCTCCGAAGAAAATATATATATATATATACATAACATAAAACAATGAACTGATGGTATGTAACCCTTGAACAGGTTATGTACATATATATATATATATATATATATATATATATATATATATATATATATATATGCAAAGGCTGTTTCTAATTATATTCATGCAAACAATTACAAAAACGTAAGATGGTTTAGAGCACTTAAAATAATGATAACATCAACTGTTTTCCCAGCCGTACAGCTTATCCACATGCCAAGGTCCCGCGAGTTGACATACAGCTGTACAATGGTTAGTTATTTCAAGTTTTTTCAAGAGTATAAATTAAGGATAATTAAAGATTACATTTGAAACAGCAAACACTTGTGTAAAACATGAAAGCTGTAGCTGCATATAGTTATATGGCAGAAAAATCATCGTCGGCACCCTAGCGCATTCATAACTTATATAGGTGCATAAAATGTATAACGTGCTCTACATTATTGGATTTTGCAAAGCGTAAGCAATATAGTTGGTACTTTTATCTAAAAAAAGCATTCTTCATTTGCATTAATCGTTCAATGTAAAACACTCTTTATAGCTTACGTTTTTTAAGTCTAATACTAAAATTGATTCTTTGATGATTGCTCATAAGTCAAGGAAAGTATTTAAGCATAAAGCATGCTTTTAAAAGAAACGTGTTGGCCCTCAACTGGCTGATAAGGTAGCTACCGGATTATAGATTCGTGCACTTTCTTGGATTAAACAATGACAACATGCACCTTCGTTTGCGATGATACCTACTGTGTTGAACAATTCAAACGATATATTTTGACTTGTTGCTTGTTGTCTCGTTGTGTTATGTCTCTTGGTTTGTGTTTGTTTTAGCCAGTATTCAAAATTGATATCATCCATATCCTTAGACATTCCTCAGACAGTTTATTAATCTTTTTAGTCAGTTAAATATATTGGCCTATCAAAACGGGTAGAAAATTATACGACTCCTTGGTGAAAGTTACGGCTACCGGATTTATCAATGCAGTTCACTTTGTTGTAGTTTTCAATGCAATAGGGAATAGTTTAGACAAGGTTTGTATGTTACATTCATCCGTTTTGCTAATGTCGGTGGCTCGAAGGAAGTAGACATTACGTAAGATGTCTGAACGTTTTTAAGGATGTCTTGATGATATTTTCGCAATATTTCTCCATTCATCATGTTAAATGTGCCTTGCTGAATTCTGGTAAAAGTAATAATTTGTATTAGTGCTATAGAGGAATCTGTCTTTGCCATAGTAATAGGATTAACATGCAACATTGTAATCAACCAAGTGTAGGGTTGATGTTGAATGGTCTAGACACCAAATGAAACAATTGCAAGAAAAGTAAAAATAAATTACATAATTGATATCGTTGTGTTCCTCGCATTGAATCTCCCTACCTGATGTATCACATCACTTACAACACATGTATCTTTCTCAGTGATTGCGTATTGTTTCCAATTCGAAGTTTTTTGGTTTGTCTACTGAGTAAATCCCAGTTAATTTTAATATAGCGTCTGTATATGTATCCGTACTAATCACGTGACTTAATAAATATGCAAACTTATAACTTAGAAACCATTATGCGCTATTTAAAACGGGTGATCTCAGCTGAGAAAGCGACACGATATTCTTTTTATCATGTAAAATTACTTATTATAGGCATCAAATTAGCTCGTGTTGACAATTACAGGCTTGTCATAAGGAAATAATGTACTTTCCGGTTTTTGGACCATCTTGTGTCTAGCCCCTTTTATTTGACAGACATTCCTTTAATAATCAAGATTTGCCTAATGGAATGAGAGAAATAACGATGTAAATTGTTTGATACAGAACATACATATCATATTCTTCTTTTTCTATATTAATATATTCTCAAACCTTTGTTTAACTTATTTATTGTGTCTTTAATCATATACACTATTTTTATTGTCATTTATCAAAGAAATTGTGAATGCACAATTGTCAGCTTTAATCTTTCCCAAGAGTTTCTCACAGGTAGTTTAGAATAATTTAAATCAATGCCGTACTCACATCTTAAATTAATTGTTTTAAATGGAAATAAATACCGGTAGACTAGACGAATTCTGTCAATTTGTTTAAGCAACAGTGTCTTCTCTAAACTTATGTCTAACCATTAATTACAAAACCATACGGTTAGAATACCAGCAAAATGCTGCCTTGCTTTTATTATATTTTGGATGGAAGAAATTTAAAGAGTTCCAGAAGAGCTGCTAGATGCGAAAATCACTTTAAACACAGATAACACTCATTAAGTGTGATAAGCCCGGATCACAACCTTAAACGCACTCATGGTTTTCTTTAAAGACAAGGCATGGCCCCCTGTTGTATGCCGTCCGCAGCTGTTGTATATTAACATCATTCAATTCTCCTGGAGTAAAATTTGCAAGTATTTTTTTCTGCAACTTTTGAAATTATGGTTATTCAAATATTAATAAAAATAAGTAAAGTGAGTATTGTCATATATTTGGGATCACAAGTTATCCATCCGGTACGGCTAATAGGCAGAATGTAAAAACACAAAGTGATTCCTGTTGGTTGCATTACTTTCACAACAAAATGAATGGCTTCAAAGATTGGCATGATTTGGCCACGTAATGTGAGACACGTAATGTTGGACACACATTGGACTAGGAGAAACATGCTGATAAATTGTATTGCCATTTTGGAATAATATTGAAGATATTAACAATTTTCCACTTTTGTTATCTCTCACAAATCTTAGAATCAGATGTATCATATCATCAGGGATATATCATTCTTCGCTTCCATCTCTGCCATTACAATATCTCTGTTATATTTTTACTTTTCACACTTTTTTATGTTTTGTGGATATATCTTTGAACTATTGTGATTTAAGTTAACCGTAACCTAGACACCGTTTAGCAACCAAACCATCTAAGCATACCTTTAAATGGATTAACCTGAAAAACAGTTTGGAATATTAGTCCCTGAAAATTAATTTATATGGTATTTATTTCATATGATATGAATGGACATAAAGGGTTGTTGAGAATATCATCAATTAGGTCTGTTGAATGCCATGACATTTTTGTCCAAAGAAATAAAGGGAAATATAAGTAAAATAAATTAATAGAACTTGTTTTGTTTTGTTTTTAAAAAAGTGATGTAAAGACATGAACTAATATTCTGCATTATAATGTTTTAAGGAATTAAAAAAACGTTGTCTATAATTTACGTCAATACGTGAGATAGTTTGTGCAAGAACACTTTCTGGAATATGAACAACTTGTTTCAACTCTGAAGGTTAATTATAACAATGTAAGGTTTTATTATCCAATAATCAATCTTATCTGGTAAAAAGTGATGAACATAAACATGTAAACATCTCCCAGAAAATGATCGACACCCTATCATATATTTGAGTGAATATTAAAATCTTTAGACTCTTATTACTTCGCTAAAAACGATGTCAGAAAGATACTTCTTATACAAAAATAACGTCATTAACTTTACATATGTTTGTTATCAGTACCATGATCCCATCCTCAAAAGAGACACGATATTCTACCTATTTCAATTCAATTTAAAACGAGAGAACATCATAAGAATGATGATTAATTTGCGTCATTTTTCGGTATGACTAAGAAAATAAATAACAACATAATACCAAACAAAATCAGCATGAAAGTGCGCCTGCTGAAAGTTCTTTGGTGGAGGACAGAACTATAGAGGAACTGTTAAGAACACCATTCGTACAATTTCTTCTTTTTTTGTCCACATCTAAATGAAATTGCAGGGTTTCTGATTTCTCAAATGGTAGAGACGCATACTGCATGTGACTGAATTAAAAAGGGTGTAATATCTTTCTGTCATTCTAGCAGCTTGAATATTATGCAAACATTTAAGAATTGAATTCACAGCCGCCAGAAAGAAATTGGCAAGCGTGACAAGCTATCAAACGTTGTTTTTTTGTATTTCCATGCATGGAAGTCAATGTAAAAACCATGATGAAGTTATCGAAAGATTTTCATTCGTCACTTAAAATATGTTGTATGACAACCTGCCAGTGTCATATTGATTTTTAGAAGGTAGAATATTGCAGTAAAATAAAGTTTTTCTAAAAAAATGTCAAATAATTCCCTTTACCTTTTCTTGTTTTACTTAAATAGAAGAGCAAAATAAAAACAACACATTTAATGTTTTAACAACTTATGATCATATCCTCATGAAATTAGTCGGAATATTTGCAAAAACTAAATTTCAGCACAAACAAATGTCTTTGCTTATGATCAACTTGAAAGGCTCATTCCAAAATCACATGATATAACAGGGCTCTTGACAATACATTTTTTCCCAAAAATGTTCCCAGTGGAAATACGTATTCGTTTTGTACAATACCTGAAATTAATGGAAAATCATTGTTATAGCGTCCAGAAATGGAACTTTCAAACCAGCTTATGAGCATACACGTGAATGTTTCCACAGAGCTAATGGACTTCGAAATGGATCCCTGAAGGCCAACAAGACAATAAACAGGCTCCTCTAGAATCCAATAAAGGGTATCTTAGAATTAATACAATAATGATAACTAAAGAGACAAGCTGAGAAGGATTATAATTTTATAATTCAGACCAGGGCAACAAAGCAACAAGACAAAACACTTTAAACACATATTTAAATATCGGCATATGGCAAATGTTTTGGTTACCGCCTTGGAAAGGTCGGTGAAAACTCACTGATGGTTTAAATATTCTCAAGCTGCGACCGTAATTTTTTGTTTTACACTAATCTCATGAAGCAACTATGAGGTAAAATGTGTTGAAGGCCCTCGCAGTAACCTTTGCGTTTTACATTCTCTGTTTAACAACAATGAAATGCACGTGTGAAAACGTCATTCTCTAACTTAAATAAATCCTGAATTCGCACAATCGATAATTGAAGAGAAGCAAAACGGCAATGTATAAGGGTATTTGTATGAAAAACTACAGAAACAAGATCAGTAGCCAAAAGTTTAAGCATTTAACCCGTTTAATGGCACAGGGTAAACGCCAAAGATATAGAACACAAAAACAAGACTTCACAAACAAGAAACATAGAACAAGAGCACAAAATTCAACAAACTACACAGTTCGTATATACTGCATAAAAACTGAGTAAGAGTTTCATTAGCCAATGCGAGATATCAGCTGTGAGAAAATGAAAGGTCAGTCAACTTTTATTCAGCTCTTGTTTCAATGTTTACAAAAAGTTCAAGAAAATGTTCTAGGACTCTTTCAGAAAAATAAATATAACTTTTTCCCTAATGTTGTTACTGTTAAACACATTCGATTATACCTGCACTTATAATTAGTATTAGTAGTAATATCTTTTTTTGATATTGCACAGGTTGATGTTATGTTCGGCCTGCAGTTCACCAACTTTTGTTTTGCCAAAAACACTTTACGGAAAAAAGTGCCATAAGGCGGTTGTTTTAAATCATTATATCTTGATACGGATTAAGAGTAATGAAAGGATACAGTATGCCACCACACCTTCATTGAAAATTAATAAGCTGAAGCTCAAAGCGGGTAAAGTAAATTTTATACTATGTTTTTACTCTAGAGAGTTCAATCACACCGAATATAGAAGTACTTTTCTGATATATAATTGACATTCCGTCTTTTGTGTGTATGTTTCAATCTTTTTCCCCATTACCGCTCAAAAAGCGTGGTCATAATCTGCTTTGAAATTCAAGCTCTTTCTCATGATTAACAACAGTACAGGTGACCATTGAACCCTGGTATTGTGGATAATGAATATCTATATAACGGAGCTCGTTTAATCCAAATAATGTATGTGTATACAAGCACAACATTTCATGAAATTGACTTTAAAACAATCCTTCCATTCCGATGATGATATCCTTTCGCCGTAATTATTAAAATGTGAAATGTTGAAAAGAAATATTGGGCTCCTGTCATATTTGTGCTCATTCAATACGGACCTTTCTACCACATATTCACATATCAGACATATATTTATGATGATTAGAATCGAAGATTTAAGTAGCTACTTATCCCAACCTTTCCGCATTAGGTTATATATTGTTGCAACTAAAAACATATCCGAACAAATCTGAGACAAACACATTTCAATCTCAAACACACAGTCAAATATTGATTCTTTTAAGTGTCTTTAGAGAACCGCTATCTGAGAACCTGCCTATATCTGCATTGTTGATTGTGTGTTATCGAGTGTTTGGTTAAATTTGAGTGACAGTGTTAATGTTTGATGTGGGAGCTCATCTTTGTTTGCTTTTAAATGCTTTGTATGTTACTTTTGACCTAAAGTTGTTGTTAAACTTAAGCTTCGTACAATGTTTTTCTTACTGATGAATGCTTGTCGAGCTAGTTTTATCAGATATGAAGGGGCGTCGAATTCAAACAGTTTTTATCGTAGCCATCATTTTCAATGCTTTTCAGAACCTTGACCATTAATGCTTCAAACAATCGACAAACTTGACATGCTAAACAATTTAGAGAAAGCTTGCCTTTAGAGAAACATTTCTTTGAAAATAGTGGAAAAGCATTTACTTTGAACGCAAATCATTTTAAACCTCAATTCCTGTTTAAGTGCAAAAACGAAAGTTGGCACGTCTTTTAGTGCAATGTTAAGTTCTGTCTGGTTGTGTAATGAAAGCCTTTATGGCAAGGAAATTGCGAACCAATTTTGGTTTACCAATCTTGTGAAACAGAATCAAATCAAGGAATTGCATTGAAATACAAGAGGATATTGCTCTATTCAAAACTGCTGTGATCGTGATCACTCTAGTCAAATTCCCGGTTACTATTGTCGACGAATTTAGAAACAAAATAATTGCATAATATGCTGCCGATAAGGACAGTGTTCATTTCAATATTGTTTACTGTATAGACCTTTGTGCCGCTTAAAACAGTTCATCTTCTTCGCTTTCATTAAGATTGTATATTATTTTTTTTGTCCTTTGTATATCAATTTACCTTGCCTGTTGTTTTTTTATCAAAACTTGTGATTATGAACATCTCGTCTGTCTCCGCCCTTTAAAAGTTTTACGGATCATTCGCATGTTTCCATATAAATGTCACATCATATTAATATCAAAACCAATGTTGTTGTCTGATCAATTTTGAAGTTGCATAATTTACAGACATTTCATAACACTATAGGTACAGAAATCTTAAAACCAGTTTCATTTACTTAATAATGTCCTGAAATATTTTCGTTCGTTTAACTTACCTGAATTTGACCAAAAGGAAGGCTGCGTTCCTTAAATAAATAACTAGATTGACATAATATGATTTATTACACATAAAAGCCATGACCGAAGAGACCTATTTCGTGTACCGAAAAAATAATTGCATATAGCTGATGAACATGTATATATATCGAAAAAAGGGCATACAAACAGCTAATTAGATAATGAAAAGCGTTGGACCAAAACGTATTACCAATAAGTTACGGCATTCCCAAAACATTGTTTGAAATTACCACTTACATTTAACTTAACAAGAAATTTCTCCTTAAGGGATATTTAAATTGTATTTCATTTGTTATTAATTATTCCTTAGATTTGGTATGGCTTTTATATTTTTCAGATGAATCTTATTTTATGACAACCATATTTTTGCACAATATCAGTATTATAAAAGTAACAATCAAAGCTCTATTGATGTAACCAACATAGGAAATGGTGTCCACTGAACAAAGTACAAAAAGGCAATGAAAATAGGAGCATGCAATGTTAAAAACGTGCTCTTCTTTATTGGCTTAAGCATAGTATTTACAAAGTAGTTTAAACCTTTTATCTAAGACATAGAATATAAAATCATTCTTCACTTGCTCTTAATGATCATTGTGAAATACTCTTATTTTACGTTTTGTGTTGTGCGTAACTGTTATAGGTATATAGGTTCTTTTTATCTTTTCTTAAGAAAAGTGTTTAAGCATTAAGTGATTTAACGTAAAGAAGAATTGGCTTTTTCATATATCTCAAATCACACACAATGTTCCACTGTGTTCCTTCCAATAGCACTTTTAAAAGAGCTTTCTAATGAATACATAAACTTAACTATTTTCTAGTAACAACACTCACCTTCATTAGCGCTTGAACAATGCAAACGTTGATTTTCGACTTGTCATGTATTGTTTTTTAGCCCTGTTTATCTGGTTTATTGTTTGCCCTCATTTATTGTGCTTTGAAACACATATGGGCATATCCCTGTAGACTCCATGGCTTTATTTTACAATAAAACAAGGAATGATTGGAACAATAATTATAGGTTACATTTAACAAAAATGCCAATTTTCTAAAGCAAGCGAAGGCGAGTGTAAGTATGCATGGCCACATGTCAACAAAATCTTCCGAGAAATCCTTTTCCGACAGTAATGTTCGATGCTCGGTTGGATTCAAACGTAGCCAGAATAACCTTTTCTCTCACGCAAATTCATTCGACTTCATCATTCCTTCTTTGTATTTAATCAGAAATGATACGATCGTCAACAGGTCACGTGACTAGTGCTACCGCAACGGTTGGTGTTCATGACGCTACAACGGAATGATTGTTTTGCGTATTGACTCATATTTTTTTTTAAATATGAACCGTTTCTGAACCAGTTATGACCTTCACTAGTGTCCTTCAATCTCTTTGGACACCTATGCTCTTTGGTTTCAATCTGCAGCTCTTAGTTCGCTTTTCCTAAGCCATTCTTTACACTATACATTGAAGCGTTTTGAGGGACATTTTTAGATAATGAAAATCGAAAAAAAAGTATCCATTCGCCAGGTCACATGTCGAACAATGTGACAATGGACTTTATCTATAAAGAATAAAAGTGTGATACGCTTTATAATTTTGACCTATCTGATGCTTTGAATAACGAGCTTTTGGCTTGATATGGAAAAGGCTACATTGATATATTCGTGGAGTTACTGTAAGGCCTACAACAGTACAGACTTTTTCCTTTGGAAACATTTTCTTTCATTTTTTCTCATCTTTAAGCTTTAATTATCTTGTCACAATATCACTCCATTTATCATTTTCTATTGTGTCTTGTTTTTGCATTTGTTTGTTTTGATGATATGAAAGAATCAGTCTTTGTCATAAAAATAGGATTAACATGCAACATTGTGTTTGCTGATAATATGACATTTGTGTTAGATGATTTGTTTTCTTACTGAAACAAACTTGCTTAAAGGGTTGAAAATGAACATGGTTAAGCACAATGTGTTACAAAGACATTCATGTACTCGAGGTATCTCTTGCATTCATATATACCTTAAGTAACTCTTGCAGTATAACTACAAGTTGACAATGAGCTTCTGAAAGTTTTTTATCTGTCACCGTTATCATTTAAATAGCCAAATTTTATTGACAGTGTCACAAGATTTATCTTTACATTTAGACTTATTTTGAAATCTCTTTTACGGACAATAACACCAAGTCAGCTGTTGTAGAAGTATTGAGCAACATTAACATTTTTCTTTATATATAACGATATTGCATTCTCCTAAGATAGTATGTATAGTAGGAAAGCTCTTTTTGTCATAATAATCCTTACCGCATGTGTTTGTCAATAAGCACCTCAATTAAGTGCATTGATTTTACATTAATAATCGGTCAGATAGGTGTGAACAATTAGTATTAATTGCAATACGCTTAAGGACATGCGTTCGAGATTTATGTTACATCAGAATCTTGATTTCATACGATAACTCCTTAATAGTGCATGCGTTTTTTATATAATTATCGGAAAGTAAGCATATTTGTGTGTCTTTTTAATTAAATAGCAAATTTATAAGATGTTAGCATGATTAGAAAATGCTTTCTATAGATCCTGATTGATAACAGTAACATAAGCGTATTGAGTATTGCCCGAGAGCATTTGATGCACGTTTAGAATCTGCGTTATATCTTGAAAACAAGCATGGCATGGGGTTAGTGCATTGTATAGTATTGGAAATGTGTCGACGCCTACTACGTTTAAGGTATCCGAGTAACTTTTAGCCGGAAATAAGCTTGTGGCTAGAAAGGCTAATGCTGTGGCTTAACCATTATAATTATATTTCCTATCGTAAACATGTATTTAAGTTTGTTTTGCAGATCTGGTGATTCTCATGCTTGAAAATAATTACATTATAAATTAGACTGCTTCATTACTTACCATTTAATTTAAGGGAAAAGAGATAAGTGAAGAATAGTGTATATTGTGTTTCTCATTCAATTGTGTAATGTCTGAGCCTTGTGTCTTTAAACATGGTAATTCTTAAACTTTAGGCTACTGGGCCTCTATGGTATGAATTTGAAAAATAGTTAAAATACATTCGTAAAAACTAATCAACAAACAACAAAACTTTTCTAGAACATGGTTGATTCAGCCTTAACGGCAAGAAAATAGGAGCATACAATGCATTCTTTTTTTACCTGAGCACATCATTTGCATTTTTTTTGCCAGGCCTTAATCATGGTGCTTTGGATGTTTGTTTAAGGTTAGGCTACTGAATATATTCCTGTAGTTTCCATTGTTTCCATTTGAATTATAGTTCGAATTCATCCGTAAATACTGTTCAAGCCAATGACGTTTTATTATTAACAAAACTCCGAGCATTTACATAACTTGAAACAAATACATTTTGCATTTGTTTCAATTGTCGATGACCTTTTCGGACATTGACATTTGAGGGTACTTCAAGAAAAGCATTCAAAATATATGACGGTAAAGTGATCTTGTTTGACACTTTATTTTTAGTAGGTTTTTTCTGGCTATTATTGGATTTTAAAAGGTCTTTAACATATACTTCGAAATGCAAATTACAGTAATCTGTACAAGAACATCTGTGTCTTTAGCGTGAAACACGATATGTTTATAAATATTTCACTTTTAGCTCGTTTTTTAAAGCCTTGGTGTCGTCGTCGGCGTCGTGAAAAAGCTTTAATATTGGACATTATAAATAAACTGTTAAAGATATGAAGATGTTACTTGATACACATATTGCCGGTGACAATACGCATATGGATAACAAGGCCTATATCCCTGACTAAATAGTTGTTGAATAATAAGCTTTTGTCCTTATAAAAGGCAATATTTAATTGAAATTAAACTTTGTATACATGTTGCTAGAGGCAAAACACATATGTTTAACAAGGTTATTACTCTGATCCAAATAATTGTCCAGTTAGGTATCTTTTGACAGATAAACAACAACAATTTAAGACCAGCGTTTGGTCACGTGTTTAACATTTGATTTGCCTTTCATCTTATATGTATGCACTGTTTGCTTTAACATTAATTGTTACTCATGATTCAAAACTTTCCTCTCCTATATCAACAAAACTATATGACAAAATTTAAGTGAAATAAAATATGTTTGAACCAAAACAAAAATGCTTGTGTAAGGGTCATTACAGAAAAAAGTGCTAAGTAATGTTGTGCTTCGCGTTTGGCCTAATGAATCCGCGTTTAAGTTGAGGAGAAAAAGAGTAAGTGGAGCGAATGCAAATTTTGTCACCCTAGTGTATATATTAGGTTGATAAACCTGGGCGAAAGCTGATAATTGTAGGTCTGAGAATGCCTGTTTCCACACAAATTAAGTCATTCATGTCATACTTGACAACCAAATATGTCAAAGAGCACTGTCATAGGACAGTATTTGGAGACATTGCATTATTCATGGAGCATTTGCTTAAAACAGTGTCTGTTACTTGACGTTTTATCTGACTAATTTCATGTAATTCCTATGATTTTGAGGGATGTCATATGTGATTTATCTCAGCGTTTCTATTGTTATAATATGTCTGTTTTTACTTTAATCTTAATGTATTAGAAGGTCTGGTGTTATAGTGCTTAGCACTTTTGGTGACCAGTTTGTAATTAAAATACTCAGACAGTTGCACTACTCTATATCTTATGTTTGTCCTAGTGAACCTGTTGTGAACCTATATCGTCTGTGTTCAATACACATGATGCGAATGGGAGCCTTGCTCCGCTTTGTTATTTGTTTGAGGTCATCTCACAATGTATCAATGGCCGGTGTCATTGGAAACATTTAGATTTTGCCTTGTAAATGAAAACCATTTTTAACCATTCGATCCCAATTAATCACTACTCTTATGCACACATACTAGTTAGAAACCGCCATGCAACGAGTGTGTGTGTATGTACATTGCCAGAAATTAACATGACTGAACGTCAAAATAGAAAACATGATCAGACCAATATATGACTATTTGTCTGCTTAATTAAATGGTTGGAAGCAACTGACTTGCTAATCTAGGAAATAATGCCCTTGTGATCAAAGTGCAATACATTGTCGAACCATCTTTGTCAATCTCGAAGTTTGTTAAGGCATATTAATATCCCGTTCTATTTATCCTCCAAAGAGGAAATATTTATTGATACAAGGGCTGAGCAGTTGAATGTTTGGACATTTCTGAAGATGAATTATTACCCTATGTCCCTATCCGGACAGTGATCAGTGACTGGACGGTGTATTGGTTAGTTTGAGAGTGAAAGGGCGTTGATCCGTCACAGTGTCTGTCGAGCCGAACATCAAAGCAATATATTTGAAAATGATTACTGCATTGTGTACGTCATATGAACCACATTTTTGCAGAGTATTGCACCTGTCAATGTTTTAAAACCCAGTCAGCTCGTATTCCACATGGCGATCTCAGATATTAAAGATTTCTCAAAATGTGTCCTAACGGAAATCATCCTCTGCCATCATTTCCATATCGTCTTTAACTCTCCGGCGGAATTCTATTGATATGTATGTAAAGGTTTTGACGTATAATACTTTTGTCATTTGAATTTCACAAATTAATGAATTGAATTAAAAATATTTCCCGCTTGATGTTTGAAAGTATATGTTGTCTTATCGTCGAGTCTCCGTTGAAAACAAGCGATGTACCTGGTTAAAATCCGTTACGACTCACTGCCGATTTACCAAATTAAATGTAAATCGAACTTGAACAATACTGCCATCACATTAGATAACCTATCATTTCGAACACTGAGTGCAAAAGACGACCCAAATTTTTTTTATAAATAGTTCATTCTAATATTTTGTAGCATGTAAGCTGTTAAATGATAAATTAAGTTTGTTTTTGTTTAAGGATAAGTTTGATATTTTATTTGCTAAAGGCCATCGGCCTAAGAGATCAAATATTTATATAATAATTGTGCATAAGTTACAATGGTAAACTCGGTATAACTTGTACATTATAATGCAAACGCACATACAAGCAAAATTAAATAAATAAATTGATCAGAAAGTACAAGCCGAATGAGTTTGAATGTGTAGCATGCATTAAATACATTTTTTGAAAAGAAATAGAAATTATTTAAAACGTACACTTTGTAATGAAATACTAAAAACGATCCTATAACACATACTTACTAAGAAACTCGCCTATTAGCCTATAATTACTTGGTTCCAATCCAAGTCAGACGGACAGCCACAGGTACAGGTGCAGTTGATCCAGTGGTACCCCCGATTGTCAACCGAACCTAGGTGCCTAACCTATTCCAACAGCCCCTGAGATCACAAGCAATTATAGATGTTACACAACATCATTTATTATCGCATAAAAAACAGCAAGAACTAAATTTATTATCAAAAACTAATTTTAACATTTTTACAAAGCTTATTGTGAAATATTTCAATGCATAGTGAAGTATATATGCAGAGAAATATATGTTAAAGATCTTTATTTGTTGTACCCATGAACTTGATCTACTTGTTAAAAGTAGCATTTTCATAATACTTCTTTGGTTAATATTTTTATGATATCGAGTCTTGTTCTAAATTTAAATAAAAGAAAACATGTCATGATCTCTATTTACATGTAAACATTTAAATCTTCTTGCAAATACTTTACATGAAGCTATGAGCATTAAGGTTTGTTTCCGGGGATTTAACTATCAGTATTCCTTGAATAAAGTCTAAAGTTGAAAAGCCCCTTGTGTCAACATAGTCCTGATTGTATTTCCTTGTTAGCTGTTTGATGCATACAAGACAAACGCATTTCTGTAGTATTTTGACAAAGCAGGGTGAATATTCTATAAGGATTGATTTATGAATTGAGCGCTATAAAATAACATTGATTTTCAAGGTGACTGACCTCCAAAGTCTATCAGATCTGCCTTTAAATTTATAGAGCATAACGCATAAGGATATTCAGCCCGGGTTGATGTGACGTCAGGGTCTAGTTTTACCACGATAACTGCAAGTGAATAAGTGGAATGTTCTATTTTAACACGTATCTGTAATTATGCATCGTTGTGTTCTTACTTTAATGAAGGACAAAACAATGTATATTATAGTATGATACGTGAATGTTTTCATAGATTTTGATTTAATTTTAGCCTTGTAAAACGTATGACATATTGCCCTTGTGCATTCGATGCACGTTTAAAATCTGCCTTAGAGGCAGGTTGGTGTTTACTATAATGTACGGTATTGAAAATGTGTCAACTCTTCTCCGATAATTACTAGCTGGAAATAAGCTTGTGGCCCGATATAAGCTTGTTGGGAGGCATGCACATGCTGTTGCCTATCCATGACAACCAAGCTTCTTATCGAAAACGTGTATCTAAATGTATTTAAGTCCTACAGATGTGATGAAATTTTTGCCCAGCAGAGCAATCGACTAAATTACAATGTTCATTTGAACACGATTTTGACACGAGCATTATGCAGTAAATTGTTAACTTTAGTTTAGATAAATATAATTGTGTTGATCTGAATAATTAACACATCTGAGTTTAAACATGGCATTACATGTACCTTCTGTAAATTTTAAGTCATTGACATAAGAATTCAGTATAAAGAATTTCATTGAAATTCTAAAATTTAATTAACTTTATCTTTGTAGGAAAAATATCTTCCTGTCATTTGAATTAATCATGGCTCAAATCTGTAAATTTTATATCTTTGCCACTGGGTTGGAATAACGTTAGAACTAATATTGATCAAGTGTCGAAATGTCTGTTATTCTGACAAAAGGAACTCTGTGGACCAATACGATTTAAAATAGTATTTACTTTGTATTCCATGCTTGGAAAATACACATTTAGGATATATGCCCAATATACAAAAGATAAAGGGTCCTCTTCTTATTATGCTTATTATGATGCTTTTTCAAAGGAATATAAAAAGTAAGACAGTAATAGAACTTAGGATTGTTTCTCTTTGTTTATCCGAATGTCAAATAAAAAGGCACTATAGTTTTATTTATTAATAGGCAGTTTTCGTTTGTTTGAATTTTAGCTGTAACTGCCAAGTACACTTAGCAAATTACCACAAGACGAAACGTGGTGTTTACATTATGTTTGTAAACACTATCAAATTAAGTAATGTTTCCCATCAAACTCTTTCATAGGACTCTAACATGATTGTTTAGGGTTATTCAGCAAATATCAATTGTGCTTTTGGGGATACTACCAACAGCCAAATGCGCTTTTCATCAGTCTCTTTCTATTTACATTCGTTAAAATCATATTTGTAATGTTGCTTCAGCTCGACACCACTTTGGAGACAGGGAACAGAGTCCATCAACTTAGCTAATGGCAGCTAGTTAGGAATTCGATCCAGCCAATTGTTGAATTTTTCACAGTAAAATTATGAAGTTCATGACCCTCGGGGAGTGGTCCTCAGTTATATGCTGACGGTTTCTTATTCATAACAACTAATTCATGTTGAATGGGACATTCTTGCATATCGGACGTGTGTTTCCGGTCATGTGACCAGTGCTGGAAAAAACCATCTTACATCCCCTATGTAAGATGAGTCACGCGCATCCATGTACCACTTTTTATTTCTTTTACTGTGTGGTTTATGAAAAGTAGTATATGCCATTTTAAAAAAGCGCAATCATATATATAAATGTGCAAGACTTTTAATTAAAATAGAAAATAAATAATCGTAAAAACGCGAACTTCTTGATGTCAATAGTGATTTAACATTACTGCGCTTTATGACGTCAGTAAACAATGTCGCACGCGCTTTTTGGTGAAATGTACATAAATGCATTTTCTACCTCAATTTTTCCACGAATTGATAATTGTAGATATGCAAGAAAAAATATCAATCATTTTTTTTCCAGTCCGGATCGAAAAATCCGACCATCGGGCACAATGCGTGGCCGGTAACTCGGCAAGCCTCGTTACCGGCTTTCGCGCGTGCTCTCGGGTCGGATTTTTCTAACCGTACCGGAAACACATGATAGATAATTATAGTCTTAAGAGAGCCATGAATATTATTTTCTTCAAATTGTTCTTAGATTGTGTTTTTACTCAGATGAGATGCTCTTTCGGATGACAAGTTGTATACTGTAGGATGAACTTGAGATGCTATTTCGGATGACAAGTTGTATACTGTAGGATGAACTTGAGATGCTCTTTCGGAGGACTAGGAGTATAATGTAGGATAAACTTGAGATGCTCTTTCGGATGACAAGTTGTATACTCTGGGATGAACTTGAGGTGCTCTTTCGGATGACAAGTTGTATACTGTAGGATTAACTTGAGATGCTCTTTCGGAGGACTAGGAGTATAATGTAGGATGAACTTGAGATGCTCTTTCGGAGGACTAGGAGTATAATGTAGGATGAACTTGAGATGCTCTTTCGGAGGACTAGGAGTATAATGAAGGATGAACTTGATATGCTCTTTCGGAGGACTAGGAGTATAATGTAAGCTGAACTGCATTTGCACAGTTTTAGTTGATACTTGTTTTCACTCAAATCTTCTGTTTCATGTATAATACAAATTGCACTGAACTACCCTAAGAAAAAAGGCCCCAAATAAAACAATTAAACACATACACACTTATACATAAATTAGAAACTGTTATTCAGAGCATTTCTGTACACCGTATATGTAAGAAATTAACTCATTTGCAGATAACAATGCTAGACTTATAAAGGAATATCTGTCACCTGACTTGGTTGAAAGCCATTGACTTGCCAATGTGATTATAAAAGCCTTTGTGATCAAAGACCAATAAAGGATCGTAGCTATTCCGGCCATCAAAGTTTTGAATTAAATATTAGTATCGCGTACAATAGTTTCCCTGACAAAAGCAGTATTTATTAATACAAGGAATGAAAACATTTGAAGTCAAGGTATTCATCAAGATAAATTATGACAAGTAGCGATCTGCATCTCCAAAATGACTGTAGGATGGCCGTCGATGGTCAGTTCAAATTTAAGGTCGATTAACGGTCTAAGTATCTGTCAAGCATAACATGATACCAATTGTATTGCACTAGGTAAAGTAAAAATCATAAGTGTAACACAGTGACATTTCAAGGATGACGTCATTGTCCGAATGTTGCTAGTCAAATGAGTGAAATGACATTTAAAGATAATAGTTACTATTTTAAGCAAAAATTTTAAGTGCTTTCATGCGATTCTTACTCAAAGAACTCTGACATAAGATTGACAGAAAAAAAGCACAATCTCGCAAATATTTTATGATTGGAAGTAATGTTCGCAATAGCCTGGGATACAGTCCTTCAGAGTCAAACCATAAAGTAAATCTGAAAATAAGAACTATGTTTTGCAAAAAGGTTATTATTGTAGTCCATCTATATTGTGTACATCGTGAAAAGGCGTCAAAGAGGACCTTTAGAGTTATCATATGCTTTTTAGTTTGAATCGATACATAAAAAACACATTTTATGTGTATATCGAAACGATAAAAATGTAACAATAAGGGTGTATAAAAACAAACCTGTTTGATTATCATAAAATGCAATTCACTTTAAATAAAGTCCCGCAGCGGAGATGTATAAATGTTTAGGGATAAAATAATTATCCTTCACAATATGTCCTTGTCTATCATTCTGTCTTTGTTGTAGCCTGGTAAATGGAATATTGTGTATTTTTGCTGTTTTTTGCTGTTAGGAAATCTGTCATTGTCATTATTATTGTATTAACATGCAACAATGTTATCAACGATATGAGTATTCTTGTAAATGTGAAAAACAATAATTTGTTTTCCTTGCACGAATTAATCTGCGAAATGGAAGAAACAAAACAAGATGTAGCACATTAATTTTCGTTTGCTAAGGCGGAAACATGGCAACTGTGCACTGACGTATATTTTAGAAGTCAGTACAGCTGCCAAACTTATAATTGAAACTCAGCACTCCGCTTTTTAGCTTTGCCTCCTTTTAAAACAGGCATTCGAAAATTTAGGGAATTTGTCAAACGACATAGTTTTGATTTACTTCGATAACTGTTTAAAGTTGCATGAGTTGATAGCCCCATTTTTTGTACAATAAGCTGCAGTTTCCAATTTAATTAAAAGCAAAACTATTGAGATTTTAGCAAGATTATTACTTGTATACATCCTGAATTGATATGTGAAAAAATATCAATTTTAACCCCATTGATTCATGTTGGTCGTTTGTCTGCCTTCAATAGCAAGCATGATGTTTACCCATTGCATACAGTTGTGAGCATGTCAAAGCTACCGAATTATTGCAAGCTGGATATCACTGTAGTATATAAGTATCTGAGAATTTGTTGATTTCCATGCCCGGCAAAAGGACATAAACATATATTCTACATCTCCTAAACTCCGTTTCTTGGGATGTTATTGAAAATGTGATTTTACTTTGGTTTGTCTTAAAAATGTACTATTACACGAATATTAGTTTGTAATTTTGTTAAGAATGTGGGACTGGTTTAAAATCATATTAGAACATTGTGTTGTCCTATAATCGCGAAAGTCTACTTCAATCAAATTTTATTTAAAATAATTATGAATAATCAAATCTAAAAATTTAATATGTTGAACAGATTAAATTTCAAATTTATTTCACTTTTCAAAAAGAATCAAGTTCTTTGACACTTAGGCTCCGCTTGTTTTAATTATTTCCTCTTGTTTGTAGATGAATTCCTCGTCTTTGCAATGAGTATGCTCTCAATGGAATTGTAGAAGACGTGGATCGAAAGAAAGGATGTCTTAAGACAGAATTAGTATAAAATTAGGTGTTTTCTTAGATGTGTTGATTCGAATGCCTTGAGAAACATTTTAACATGGAAACTGTACTTGTTATTTTTTTAAGCCAGGGTGACTTTTGCTGTCATTATTGTTTGTTTTTGTTTTTGTTTTACCCTGAGGATTTCATCTACTTGTATAATAATACATTCCTTCCGTAATTTTAGAAAGTTAATTTATGTATGTGTAAAGGTTATAAAACTGCAATGACTCCAGCTTTTTCAGCAATGTAACAATTTCCCACTAGGGGAGATGTAATATGATAAAAATTTGTGTCTGACAGCTTTTACAAATTAGGTGATGGTATCCATCATGTTCATACAGAGGTCTCTATCAATAATAAAAGGATGATACTGGGGTTATTTTGTCTATGTATATGAAGCAAATATCATTTGTCCTTTAGGGATTCAAAAAAGAGCAATTTTATTTCTAAGGTCCATTTCGTTTAAGGTGATTTAAGTCAAAATTAAAACGCATCGTATTATTTTTCAACTGAAGTAAGAATAGTTTCAGACCATTTCAGAAATAGTCAAAAGATAGTGTTTGCTGAATTACCTGATGTTGACTTCATTTGATTACCCCTTTTCAGTCCATGCGAAGGTCATTATAAGCTTATTTGATAAGCCCAACCCCAGTTCATAAACAAAGTTGAGAAACTTCAATAAAACATGAAACAAGCAGTTGCATCCATTGTCAAATAATATCAAGAAGTACCGTAGAAAACACTGTCGGATCAGTTTAAGGAACTTGTTTGCTCAGTATAAGCATACACCATTGAACTGCTCACTTAAGCCGAAAACCTTATTAATGTTAATCACATCTACAACGTTGTCTCTAAAGACGAAAAGTTAATTAATACAAGGACACAGCAGCTGATGGTCTGGGCATTTCTCAAGAGAAATTATGACAGACGATGGTCTCAATTTGAAACATAATCATGGGACGCCGATCGAACGATATGTTAGTTCTTAACAAATGCAAGATCGTTATTCTATTTCTAGTGACGATATAACTGCAAGCGCTACGTACATTTGTAACATTCTGATCGATTTGAACACTGAATAGTATGGTCAGTGGAAAAATTTGAGCACCCTCACCTAAAATGGATCAGCCTTTAGGTTGGAACTCAGCACATAGTGCCTAATGCATGTCCTCATTAATCATTCATAAATACGTATTTTATATCCTGGTACAAGCAATTTTTGTGTTAATGCTATAAATAAATCTGTCATTGTCAAAGTAATATGATTAACATGCTTTAACTATTTGCTGGTTTATTGTTAATATGACAGACAAATATGTATATGATAATTGTGTCTTCCTTACTGGAAAACAACCTGCCTAATGAACAAAAATCAATATGATGAAAAGCATAAATTTTAGAAAGGAAAAAGTATGTTTACACCGTAACAGATGCGCTGTATGTTAGTTGACTATTAACTGCAGTAACTTCAGATATGCAACACTTACAATTCAAACTACGTAAAAATAAGAAAGTCATTCTAATAAATTGAAGCTGAAAACATTATCATTAATACTGGCACCCTAAAATAAGAAAAATGCCACCTCGCAAATTGAATCAGAAAATTTCTACTGAAACCGGCATCCTTAATATGAATATTAAGCTTCACATAAAGTTTTGTTCCATAATATGGTGAGCCTCATATTATATGATATATTCCTTATATTGAGCGCAGTATGATTTTTGACATCAATATATAGGTACGTTGGTGACTTAGTTGCAATGCTAATTAACTTTCAATTTTTATGATCTTTTAATGAAATGAAAGGCCATTCCAGGCGTTTTCTAAACCTTATTAGTACTGAACTCTTCCTGGAAAAACCGTGGTTGTGAAATTGCCACTTCTTTATTTTATAAAGCCAAGGCGACTCGTGATATAGGATTAATAAGAAATTGTGTGCAATATGTCTTTCACTTTCCTAGTTAAATAGTTGATATTTAGATTTAACATTTCCTCATATTACTTTTGACTTCATGAATTAAGTTTACTTCATGTTTAAAACTGTGCTATCTTGCATATAAACATTTAAACGAAATTTGTAAATTACACCAATCTGGCAGAAACAAAACGAAAATACTCCAATTGAATCAAATCAGGATGACATTGAAGCAGTATATTTTGAATCACAAAGAGTTTTAGATGTTGACTAATATCCATTGATTTGTTCGGAGACTAACCTTCATACTCGATCAGATGTATTTAAAAACAGTAGGTTATATTACCCAGAGCGTTACGCGAAATGACATGCATCTGAGATAAATGCAACATCAGAGTCCTGATTTACTATGATAACTACTTAATAGTGCATGCGTTGATAGATCTATTTTTATACAAGTGTGTGAAAATTATGCGCCATCGTATGCCTCTTTAATTAAAGACAAAACTGTTTAGATACTAGCATGATTAGAAAATTGATTTGATTACATTGTAAAACGTATTGAATATTGTCCTAGTGCATTCGATGTACGGTTAAAAACTGCCGTATATCTAGAGAAGAAGCATGGCTGTTGTTTATTGCATCGTATTGGAAATGTGTCAACGCTTCCTGTGAACATGGTCTCGTAGTAATTTCGAGCCGGAAATAGGCTTGCGGCCAGATAGGCACATGCTGTGACTTACCCATGATAAACATGTTTCCTTTCGTAAACATATATATACGGTTTGTTAACAGATCTGATGATATTTCTGCTCGGCAATAATTGACAAAATGGACAGTGCTAATCACAGTAATGTTTTTACACGACATGACATGCCGTTTTTTTGGTCATGAATGGGTTTAATCATAAAACTTTTCATTTTACTATTTAACATTATACTTTTCCACTGGCTTAATATAAATTTAGGTGTAATCCATGTCTTTAGTTTGCAAAAAAAGGTTTGTAGAGTCAGATATTGTCCGGAATAGGCGGATTATTGATTTTTTTAGAAAGACTAGATTTAAAAGTAGTTAAACATATTTGCGCTTGCTTTTCACCTAAACATCCCTTTACTGTTATTTGGTATCAATTGTTTCTTTGCTGCAATTGTAGTTTAACTTGGAAAATTAAAAAAGATGGCAGAAGCACGACTGAACGTTCAATGTGTTTTCATTGTTTTTTCTATTGTTTATCAGAATACTACGTTTGATTACTTGGTAAAACATTCTAACAATGGAAATATATCTAGTTCTCCCATCATTTGTCTGTAGTTGTTGAGTGTTTTTGTTCCAGGCACACTGTTTGCTTATGGCATAATATACTGTCTTTGTCTATGTAAGCCTACTTCGGTATGTTCAATTATCCTGGTTATTAAAACGACAATAACTCTACGTTTTATCAAAGTGCATTTAGCTCATTCCCCTCAATGCAAATAAGATGTTCTGCATCATGTTTATGCAAAGGTCTCGATCAATCGCGAGAGATTTATCGAGAGGATAATTAAAGCTAATATCAATTATCCTTTGGTGAATTATTAAATACAGGAACCTTGATTTTTCTGAAGCCTTTTGTTCTATTTAAGTGGTTTATATTTTATGTATGAAACATTTGCAATGTTGTTTCTGCTTGTTTCCACTTTGGAGAGCAGTGGGAGGGGGTAACAGCACGTTGATAATGTTTGAGGATAAATCTTGACACAGTAGTGTTGCACCTGGACCTGACCTGACCACGCTTATTCCAGAGAAAGACTTATCACTCAAGTCAAGTCATTCTTGTAAGCCACGATGACCAGAAGTAACGAGTAGTTGCGTTTGGCAGTATTTTGAGACAAACGACTGATTATTGGAACATTTTGTCTTTAAAATTTTCTATTGGTGTCGATATTTCTATTCTTAATTTTATTTCTGATTAGAAAAACAAACTCATTTTGGTTTATGATATTATTAAGGTGTTTGGATGTAGCCTGTGCTTGTAACTATGTGTTGTGGCTTGTTGAGTCCCTCGTGGACTGTTTTGCCTGAACACAATGTTCGTCGAAGGGTATTTAAGTCTTTAAGTTTTGTTTTAGTAAAACAATCCGGAAACACAAAACAATCAAATGGTTTTAAATTCTATGGCGATAGATCTTCAAAGTTGATCAGTTATTTCTGTATATTTATTGTTAGAGCATAACATCACGGAATGCACACATCAGAGTCTTGATTGACTTTGATAACTTCCTAATAATGCAAGCGAAGATAATTCTCTTTTTATTCTTGTTTCTGTCATTTTGCACCTTTTTATGACGTTTTTATTAAAGACAAGACTATTTAGATGCTAGCATGGTAAGAAAATGGTTTTATAGATCATGATAAGATTAAAATTTACGCATTTAATGCACCTTTACAATCTGCCTTTAATCTATGAAGACTTGAAGGTGGCTGTTCATTAAATATGATGTAATTTAGTTTACGCTTTCCACGTATGAGTCTGGCGAAAAAATGTTTGCGGTGAACAAAACACATACTGTGGCTTTCTGATGATAAAGAACGTTTCCTACAATCTTAAACATGTATTAAAAATTTGTAAACAGATTTCAAGATATTCATGTTATGCAGTAACAGCATGACCTTGTTCACATGGTTACAGAGAACCTGATTTAGCCCAGATATTTGGAGGTTCATTTGTAAAAAGAAATGTAGTCTGCTTTATCAAGAACCCTATTCAAATTATATGAATTTTGTAATGTTTATGAAACTCCATTCCGTGTAAGTTGTTTCATTTTGCCATTGTATTTTAGTGAGTCTTTAAAAGTGCTTGTAAATGAAGTTAATCTGATTTGTACATAATTTGCAACATACTCTGTTGACCATTGTTCCAAAATAACATACCTTATCATTAGCATTTTATGAAAATGAATTTACCTTCATCAGAACTTTAAAGGGTTATGGAAGTGAGTGGAATTTGAAGCATAAAATGTTGTTGGCTTCACTCCTTCTTGGTTAAATAATTCTTTCACCGATTGTTTCATAATTGCTTCCCCTGAAAACATTGATGGCAACCACTTGAAGAAAACAGTATTCTAGAGTAGGCTGCCTAGAGACATACATCCAAAATAGTCCTGATCTACATGATAAGTAGCGTATGCTATTGTTATATAATTGTCTAGAAATAAGCATCCCTGTGTGTTAACTTTAATTAAATAGGAAGCTATTAATATTCTAGCATGATAAAAGAGTTTTCATAGATCCTGATTTGATTTTGAGCCATGTAGAAAGTGTAAGATATTGCTCGAATGCATTCACTGTACATCTTGAATCTGCGGCATCATGGTGTTTACTTATTATATGGTATTGGCAATGTGTCAACGTTTTCTGCGTATGGGGTCTACGAGTAATTCCGATCCGGAAATAAGCTTGTGACTTAATAGGCACACGCTATGGCTTACACTTGATAAACACGTTTCCTATCGTAGACATGTATCTGAGGTTCGTTAATAGGTCGGATGATACTCGTACTCGGTAATAATTAAATAACAAAGTAGACATGCTTATCGTGTATTTGATTCATGCCAGATATTTCTAAAAATATTTTATGTTCCTAATTCATCATCCTGATGTCCTTATATTGAGTTTTCCTGATCATTTTGCATGACGTTTTTACTTTTTTATGGATTGACTTTTAGAAAAAAGAGTAAATGTTATTGATCGGGCATTAGAATGTTCTATTGAAAAGAATAACAATTTAATAAGTGCTTTGGTTGCCACAGGCTTGAAATTGCATTGAAGGTAATATTCCTTTCGTGTCAAAAAGTGTAGTTTAATTTGATACCGTCTGGAATAATCTGAATAATCAGATTTGGGTATTGAAATATTTGATCGAAATAGACTTAAATGTAATTTAAGATGTTCAATTTCAAACTGTTCTCACTTCTTCATATCACTTTTACACTCTGAAATTATATTATGTTTTTGCTGGAGAAAAAAAACCCATAGCAGACAGAAATAATACCAACTAGTTTGTGTTTGCCTTGCGGTGGTGTAAAGAATATGTGAACTGGAAATTATATCAATTTGATAGTATGTTATTTTTGTTTTTAGTTTGTAAATTTTAACCAGGAACACGCCCAAATTAAACGTGAGAGCAAACAGGGCTAGGGCACATGTTCAATCAAGTCATATGTATGCATTCAATTTGGCATGCTTTTCCGTAAAACATTTCAATGTCATTTTATATCAGTTTAGGCATATACTGAAAATAGTGTTTCTTTCCGTGTTTTATCGCAATGGATTTCCCTCTTTAAAACCAACAATCAATTTTGGTTGGTGCTCACTCGGTCAAATATCTTGCGACCTTATACAGAAAACACAATTATTTAAGGGGTTTGTTTTCTTTTGTTTTAATATGAGAACACAATTTTGAATTACCCAACACCCTTTATGTTGGGGTCTTTTTGTAGTTTAGCGCCATGTTTACTCACTGTACTTGTCTATTTAGTTTAATTTTAGTTTCTACAGTGTCTATGTTTAATCAAAAGACAAATGCTCTTTTATTTTTTATAAAATTGTAAATAATATTTCCCCCATCACGTGTATGACAAGGTTTCGATGAAGAATGGGAGAATTATACTGAGAATGTTTTTCAATGAGTATTAAGCAAATATCAATTATGCGTACGTGCGTGCGTTTGTGTATATGCGTGCTTACCTTTACAAAGGTATAGAAAATGGGAAAATCTGTAATTTTAAAACTGTCTGCATTAAAAATAAACATGTGTCTAAAACGATTTGTAAGCTAAATGTGGTGGAAAGATGACGACTTGTAAATCTACGAATAATCAAAGACCAAACGATCAAAGGTCGGTACATTTCAAGGATTATTTCTGTCCATTTATTATACGAAACAGTAATCTTGCGTGTAATATTTTCCTGAAATTGGCGGATTTATGAATACAAGGATGGATCAGTTGATACTCTGGACGGAGAGCAAGGTCGTTGGTCGGTTATAATATGTCTGGCCAAAAACGAAACAGTATGATTGCAAATGTTTATGAAGTGTGCACTTTGAAGTAAGTTTCTAATATTTTTTAACTCTGTTAGCTCGTGTTTTAATGGAATGATTAACAAGCATGGCAACTTATTGTGAACAGCGACTTTCTTGGATAAATAACAGTAATATTATAGCAGAGAGTTCCTTCAGAGGAAGACATTTAAGAAGTTTGATTGAATTAATTCCAAATGCACAACAATCATTTAAAGCATAATCACTTTTCAATTTAATTTCATGGAACAATATCATAACAAATCATAGTCATGCATCTCTAAGAAAAAGATATCAGCCAGTGGAATCATATAAGTGCCATGTACTATGAGAGAGCATTGCTCTTTTGTCTTGGCATGGTTTCATTGTGTAATTCAAAACAAAAGCTAAATATTTAATGACATGTGAATTCATAGCAAGCGAGTAAAAAAAAGAAAAGAAAAACGTGTTTGTCAGTTAATTGGTCTTAACACAATTGTGTACCGTTTTCTGCAATTAAGTGCAATTTAACACTTTTAAAGACGATTTCTTTAACACTGATACCATGTGTTCTGTCAAAAAAACAACAGTGACGATATTTCTCTGCCGGAGCAGTTTCGTCTGCAGTAAAATATTCAAACAACAAGCTTTAGAAGAGAAAAGCAACACTTTGCTGGAGTCATAATACTGAGGATTTTTTCCATATGTATTGAGCAAATGTTCTTTAGGGGATAATACTAGAAGCCATGCCTATTATGAAGTCTATTTCTATTATTACTTTTATTAACCATATTTATAACGCACTCGTATAGTGTACAAATTAGTTCAGTTGTGATATCTGCTAGCCTCCACTTTCAAGGGAAATGGGGAGAGGGTTAGAGCGTGAAGATTTAGTTAACCTATAATTATTCATAGTTATTTAAGTTCCTGAACCTGACCGAATGCTTCTAATTGCATTCTCGAGAAAGACTTTCCACACACTGAAATCATTATTGTCATGCTTGTCAACCAAAGATGTCAATAAGAAGAAGTCGAACATGACAGTTTTGAAAACAGTGGCATGATTAGAATGTTACTTAACCATGTGGAGAATGGTTTAACGCAGCCATAACTAAGACGAAGTATGTTTTGTTTATTTGCTCTTTTAGAATGCTATGATGAATTACTCAATAACGTAAGAACACTGAAAATATGCTGTCTTTTTCCATCAACATTGTAAAGCGTTTGGTCGCTGTTGTTGCTGTGGTATCTTAGGGGCATGCTTTTGTATATGTAATTACATTTTATTTTATTATTTTTGTATTGTTTTATTGGTTAATAAAGGGAGAATAAGTCGCCACTCATTAAGGAACTTCCTCACATTGTTTTTAAGATTATCGCATCATATTTAACACAAATTCATCCAAAGCATGCTTACAGCATTATTGGCCAGTAATCATTGCACTGATTTAATTTTTAAGTTAAATATTTTTTTGATGAATGTAATATATTGCGTATCAAATTTATATATGATCTAGCCATTATATTGAAACTCTAGGTTAACTTGTCATAGCAGAAGAAAAGAAATCACGCGCAACCAAAGGAAAACATAAAGGATTTTCTTGTCTTCTGCGAGATAACATTGTTGTCCAAGTCTTGGAATTCCATTTTATTGCCATCGCTTTCAACCATCGTTGTATAATATTTCGCATGGGTAGTCATTGCATTCCATCAAAGGTCAACATAATCATTCCTGAGGGCTTCCTCTGGATACTTTATGACAACCGTTTCCTGCAACTGTGTTTAATTTAGCTTACACATGAAATACTTTTTTCTCAAATTATGGTACCAAGGGAACTGTTATTAATAAAACACAACATCATGACAATGGTAACAGAGTTGTTTGACTTTTTTATTTGTTTGAACATAACTTACAGCAACACTTTTAACATTTGCGCAATGTTGCATTCCTATTTGGTTGACGTATTTACGTAATGTTTGCACGAGATTCTGAGTCATTGGAGTCTAATACAACATTGACAGGACCAGAGCAAAATATAAATATATATATTTGCTGATTGATGGATGCGATATAAATTAATCCTGTGGGCACAAACATATTGGTAGCTATTTTCTTCTCAGACTAATTTTGCATTCTTAAAAGTTCCAGTAAAAGCTGTTCTTTTCGGCTCAGGATGTATTTATTGCATGCACACCTGTTATAGAGTGCTGCTTTGTTTGGAATATTACACAAGGCATGTTTTATGATATTGTTCTTGTTGGATTTACAATCATTGTCTGTTAGATTCAACCCCAATGTCAATTAACATCTTTGAAAACAATAGTTTTATGATGACCCCTATGTCTTTGGCGTTTACCCAGTGCCATTAAACCGTGTTTGTGTTTTGCTACTGAGCTTGTTTCTGTAGTTTTTCGCATAAATATTCGTGTTAGATTAACTGAAGTGGTAAATAAATGATTATCTTTTCAAACATTTCTTCGACTATCATTTTGTTATGTGTCTTGGTGAATGTAAGTAAACGGCACTTTTTATAGTAATGCTATGATAAAGTAAATCATTGTCATAGTTTGAGTGCATTCTTTTGTCTTGATTGTAACGAAAAAAAATAATTTAGTAGGCAAAAATCGAACTCTCAAAAATTAAAACTGGTCTTTTTAAAACAAAAATGGGCGATAACGTTTTCGAGTGAAATGTTAGTAATTTTGTGAGCTTATCAATTTTGTCTGTTTCACAAATTGATAAATATTGGTGGATGATATTTGCTAATTCGCACTAAAGATCATAAGCCTTGCGACTTCTTACTGGCAAAAGGTAAAGCTAGGCATTCTGTTTTCAGCTTGTTTAATGTTACAGAGACATGAACATGATCATAATGGTATATTGTTTCATTTTATTTAACACCAGTCACTTGTATGCGACATTGACTAAGAGGAATAAAGAACGTGAGTGTTTTTTGTCTGTTCACCAGCCTTTGTATAATGTTTGATAGTTAGGGTAATATTTAGTTTGGAAAAACCTAACTGTTCGTGGGGCTCTGAGCAACATCGTCTGTTTCTTTGGATTAAAATATATTGTGTTCCGTAAATATCATTATCAATTTGAAAGCCCCTTGTTTTGATATAATCTTGATTCTTTTTCCCTGTAACTTTTAAATGCACAGGAAACATTCATTATCGTCTTGTATTTTCTTAGGAAACATCACGGTGAATGTCCTTAAAGAGTTACTGTCTGATCCTTTTAGTGCATTAGACTTTATTTAAATGACGTTGATTTATATGGTGATTGACCTTCATAGTGAAATAGATGAATGGACCTTCATAGTGAAGGAGATGAATGAACGAGTCTTTTCAGTTTTCATTAAATCTTACTAAGTATTACCCCGCCGCATTCAATGCTATTTTAAAATGCTCTCTAGAGTTCCTACTTTTTCCTCCATTTCGTACGTTGTTTTCTCCCTAATCTTTGAAAAGGCCTCAATATGTTGTTTACTTCGTCTTCTTAACCATTTGTCCTTATGTTACCCCCCTTTTATATTTGTTATCTTTTTAGCAAGCTAAACAACGTAAGGGTTGGATGTATATTACATTGTGTATGTTGATAATCACCTTCTCTTGTTTTGATTGTTTTGTTATTGTACATTCGCGAGTGGATGTTTAATACATACAAAAATAGAACGGTTAAGATGTTCATAATCTATGGGAAACGTCTGTTATTGCAAATGGTTACATAGTCTCTCCTCTTGACTTTTATTATACCATTATTGAAATATACTCAAATATCTCCGAGGAATTGTTCATGATATGTTAGTGTTATGTTGCTCCACATGACTATTAACATGCCTTTTAATAGCTCCCCTGTCAAATATGCTATAATTCGGAGCTCTAATTTTCTCCAGTAAGAGATTTATGTATGTTTTACACTTATTTGAAGAAATAACATTATGAAGTACATCATGTTTAGAAATGAGTATGCTGATACAGTTACAGTAATGATGCAAATGTAACTTTACTATGACCTTAAGATGGTGCGTTTCCAGCAACCCAAACAATTACAACTGAGCATTTTACTCTCATAGCTTGCAACTGCCACCCTTAAAAGACGCTTCCACTTTTAAACATTGAAACTTTCAATCTTTATGGACATTACCACCCTACAATTTGAAATTGTCAACCTGAAGTCGGAACTACTACCTGGAAGATTAAAAAAGCAAATGAAAACTAAGACTGGCTCCGTAAATTAAAAACATTGACAACACACGTAAAGACTTCAAAAAAGGTTGTAGTAACTTATTGTAGAATGCTTATTTATGATTAAACAATGGTCTACAGGATATGTTGTTGTATTGAAAGGTATTTCTAGAGGCTTCAATAAATTTTGATTTCATCTGGAGAAGTCCTAGTTAGGACAGTGTTACTTTCTTTAAAGTCCTTTTCAATGTTGATATTCGGATTCAACAAATCCTTAAAATAGTGAGTAATTTGCAAATGCTAAAGCTTTGAAGAATATGGAATGCTTCTTGGATACTGATTGCATTGCCTTGTAAGATAACTAATTGATTCATACACATTATAATCATTTGACTCAATGACTTAAGATTTATTGTTAAAATTTAGGAGAATATCCTGTTAGCAACTTCCAAATGTATTTTAAGAATTAAATAAAATCCATCGATTTGCATTGCTTTGTAGGGTGACTGATCATCAATGTCGATCAGTTGTAGAGTAGCATTTTATGCTCATTATCTACAGTATTATTCATGAGGACATGCATCCAAAATTAATGCAGCGAGAGAGCGGGAGAGTTCTCTTTTACTTTCTGTTTTTACATCATTGTCTCAGAATATGCATCACTGTGTACTTCCTTCATTAAAGACGTTGGTACTTAGGTTCAAGCAGGATGAGAAAATGTGTTCGTAGATCCAGATTTTATTGCAGCTATGTACAATAATTATGATATTGCCCCAATTTACTTGAATCTGCGACAACCTGGTGTTTACTTATTCCATTGTATTGGCAATGTGTCAATGTTTTCTGCGTATACCCATGATAAACACGTTTCCAATCGTCATCATGTATTTACAGTTTGTTAACAGATCTGATGATAGTCATGCTCAGCAATAATTTCTTAGAAAAATTTACACGGATTTGATTCTTGCCAGAAATCGGTGAAGAAATATGTACTTCATATATATATATATATATATATATATATATATATATATATATATATATATATATATATATATATATATATATATATATATATATATATATGAATTCATCTTCCCCATGTTCTTACATTACAATGTGTATGCCTGGCCTTTTAAAATGCTCATTAAACGGATATGAAATTAGAAAGAAAGTTAGTTAATGTTTTTATCGGACTTTATTATGACTATTGAAATAATGGCAAATTATCATGTAGTTATTTGTCTTGTATTATCACTGAAGCTAATATTTCTATCCTGTTGAAACGTCTAGTATAATCTAATATTGTATAGTATAATCCGAATAATATAATTTGGATTTTGAAATCTCTTCACAAATTGATTTAAAAGTAACCCAACGCGCTTGATTTCAAGTTTTGCTGGCATTTTACCTAAGCATCTTAACAGTGTGAACTTGCTTCAATTCATTCAATGATTCATTACTTTGTATGGCCAAAAAACACCAATAGACATAAATAAGAATTGTGTGTGATTTTAGCTCGACTATTCGAAGAATAAGGAGAGCTATACTACTAACCCTGGCGTCGGCGTTGGCGTCACACCTTGGTTAAGGTTTTGCATGTAAGCACCTTTAAGTCATTATCTCAGTAAATACATCAGTTATTGCATTGAAACTTTGGATATGTATTCCCAACTATCTTACATACTAAATTAATGAAGTTAGATAACAATTATTTGAATATAATGCAAATAATAGGCCTTTATTATTCGACTTAGAAATTCTGGTTAAGGTTTTGCGTGTAAGCACACATAGGTTAATATCTCAGTAACTACTTGAGGTGTTGCATTGATACTTGATACAATGGAACTCAACCACCCAACCTACTAAATTAACCAAGTTAGATAACTCTAGTTTGCATTTAATTCAAATAATTGCCCTTTATTATTCGACTTAGAAATTCTGGTTAAGGTTTTGCGTGTAAGCACACATAGGTTAATATCTCAGCAACTACTTGAGGTATTGCATTGAGACTTTATACAATGGTAGTCAACCATCCAACCTACTTAATTAACCAAGTTAGATAACTCTAGTTTGCATTTAATGCAAAATAATTGCCCTTTATTATTCAACTTAGAAATTCTGGTTAAGGTTTTGCATGTAACCATATTTAAGTCAATATCTCAGCAAATATATCATGTATTGCATTGAAACATTAGATATGTATTCCCAGATAACACTTTTTGTTAATATAATGCAAATTATGGGCCTTTATTATTTGACTTAGAAATTCTGGTTACGGTTTTGCATGTAAGCACACATAGGTTAATATCTCAGTAATTACTTCATGGATTGCATTGAGACTTTATACAATGGTACTCAACCATCTACTTAAATAACCAAGTAAGATAACTCCAGTTTGCAATAAATTAAAATAATGGCCCCTTTTTTATTCGACATAGAAATTCTGGTTAAGGTTTTGCATGTAACCACTTTTAAGTCAATACCTCGGCGAATACATCATGTATTGCATTGAAACTTTACACATAGGCTTCCATCTATTTAACCTTCATATTTAATCAAGTAAGATAACTTTATCTTTTATAATATATAATTTTTGCCCCTTTATTATGCGACTTAGAGATTCTGGTATTGCATGTTAGCACACATAGGATAATATCTCGTCAACTATTTGATGTATTGCATTGAGACTTTATACAATGGTATTTAACCACCCAACTTAATTGAATAACCAAGTTAGATAACTGTATTTTGCAAATAATGGCCCTTTATTATTAGACTTAGAAATTCTCGTTAATATTTTCATGGAACCACATTTATGTTTATATCTCAGCACACCATGTATTGAATTGAAATCTAATCTAACAGTGATCCATGCATGTTTAGCCAAAACTTTTCAATCCTTACATTGAAAAGCGGCGGAATAGTCGAGCGCGCTGTCTCTGTGACAGCTCTTGTTTTAATATTTTCTTCCTTGTAGAAATACCAAACAACGAATTCTTTTTCTTCTATTTCCAACAAGTTTGTTTAGTGTGGGTGTTTTTGTACCTTAGAGACTTGTTTCCCATATGAAATTATACCCTGTTCTTGTCTGTTGGAATTTAATTCCTATTGTACAGTTTTAATGGTTAATAAAATGGCAATAATTCTACTTGTTTTATCGAAGTGCATTAAGCGAATTCCCCTCAGTGTAAATACGATGTTCCGAATCAAATTTATGCAAAGGTCTCTATCAATTGTTAGAAAATTACACTGAGGATGTTAATGCACGCGTCATTTGTCCTTTTGTGGATAACTCCCGGAGCAAAAAAGAAAATTAAGAAGTATTTATGCACGCGTGTGTGTAAAAATCATTACAAATACACACTAGTATATTGGGCAAAACTTCTTTTAAAGTTGCATCTGCATGCCTCTACTTTGGTGAGGGTTAAGGGTAGAGTACTTAAGCAAGTAGATCAAAATTAATAATGCTTGTGTATTTCACAGTATTTTAAGTCTCATGGGTCAGTATTTGAAAACAATAGTATGATGATTGGGAAAGAATTTCTTAGTTAACTGTGACTTGACCATTGATGTTACTATATTTATTACAATTTAGTGAATGTTAAAGATGTTTTTGAGTGTTGCAATATATATATATATACAATGAAATCATTATCGAAAACCTTGATTGGGAAGCACATAGCCCCGAATTAATCATTTCTCTTATGCATACATACACAAATGAGAAAATGTATTTCCACGAACAATTGTGTACATTGTCTGTGTCAGAAATAAACGTCTTTGTAGAAAGTATGTTCAGACCAATCTAGGATGATTTGTTAGCTGAATTGGTGAGGAACCAATGACTTGCTAATCTAAGAATGCAAGCACCAGCGATCAAAGATCAATATGATATAGGACCACCTTTGTCCATCAACAATTTTGTTATGAAACAGTGATCTGGTATGCACTGCTTTTACCGAAAGAGGAAGGATTCATGAATGCAAACATGCAGCAGGAGCTACGCTTTGCCGATTTAGTGTGGTTTGATCAAATTCATTGCAATTTTAACAGAAGATTGGAATAAAAACATAAATATTTACTGAAAGAGAGATTTTCGAAACACAAAGTTCATCCAAAGCCTGATAGGAGCATTCTCGTTTGATTTAAGTTATTCATTGACAGTAATGATAAGTACACGTTGTTAACGACCTTTGACTCTTGCTTATGCGTTATACTTTGAGGCTTAAAATTTCAAGAGTTTTTTTTGATTTCTAATAAACTATATATGTTTTCTAGTCACTCAAATTTTACTGGAACTCTTTGTTCACCAATAATAGTCATTTCCGAGGAATTCAACCTACTATAAATTATTGGCTCCTTATTGGCGATGCAGAGGTCAAAATTATCATATTAAAGCGTAGTAAAAACATCGTTAACACTATTTTACGACCGTTTTCCTGTAATTAATTCCAATTTCGTTTACACAATAAATACGACTGTTTTAAACACTGGCTCAAAGGGAATTTTCCGAAAACAACTTGTGGACCATATTTTTCCGCGAGGGGAATTGTTTCTGTCATAAAATGTTCCAACAACAAGCATTGAAAGAACACAGGATCACTTTGATGTCTGACCTTTAATAAAGGGTAGTATGATATTTAGATTTTACAACAGCTTTTTTTGATGTCACGACCTTTAAACTATATTCACTGTTTTAAGTAGGTGCATATACAATAGAGCCTGGCGCAAAATTACCAAGGGCAAAGCAGATATACTGTACTTGAATGACGATATTCATCACCTGCGAAATAGTATTGGCGATATACAAAAGTTAAGAATGGAAGATTTAATCATCCAGTTATATTCTTATTGCAATGGAATTGATAACACTTTGAGGTCATTGTATGTACTGTGAGATAACGTCTTTGAGTACCATTATAAAAAGAAACTGTATACAAAAAACAAGAAGCAAATGTATATACATGCAGTTCCTATCTATAACAGTGGTGGTGGACTGTCCTCACCAATTATGACGAATCCGTGGAAAAACAACGACTATGAAATATTGAAATTACTGACTGATACAGTTGAGACAAATCGTACTGATAGATATATAATCATGTTAATGGGTTTATAAGGTTGTGTTTATTTATTTTATAATCATATTAATGGGTTTATAAGGTTGTGTTTATTTATTGTTGTTTAAGGTTTTGTCAATGTATATTATTGTAAAGTTAATACAAGGTTGTGCCAATTGACAGTATGGTAAAAAAGGTATTATATTGTGAAATTTAATTTTAAAGAGGTTACAAGGTTTTGCCTTTTTTATTTTAAAGCGTAGACAAGGTTGTGCCAATTTGTATACGATCGTGTCAATTTATAGTATGTAGAGAGAGTATAAAGATGTGCCTATTTATAGGTTTCTAAAGCGGGATTAATATTACGCCAATTCATAGTAGTGTACAGAATGTGTGACCCTGTTCAAAGAGGATGTATATGACTATGCAAGATTATAGTATGGTAGAGCTGGTTAAGGGTTGTTCCAATTTATAGTTTTTTTTAAGGGGGTGTATACTGTGGTGCCAATTATTTGTTTTGTAAGGCGTATTAAGGTTGCATCTCTACGGTATTTTGTAAAGGGGCTTTTAACAAATTTGAGTAGGGATAATATATTGGTGTGTATATTCATAGTTTTGTGAAGGGGATATTATATAAAAATGTGCCAAATTTTAGTTTTTTAAGGATAATAAAAGATTATGCTTATTCATGATTAAGTAAAATTATACCTATTGTGTCAATTATTACATGTATATGTTGTTGAATTTCAGTAGATTGGTTAAAAATATAACAAATTTTATTTCCCTTATTATATCTTTAACATGTCAAAATTTAATTAAAATTAGAGTTTTCTAATCATTCCATTTCTAGAAGTTATATAATAAGCAAGATATTAATGGAATCAAATTGTTTAATTTATATGATGCTTCTTATTTAAATGAAAGCGAACAAATTGTTGGTACCATTAAAGCTATTTTAAATTCCTTTAGGATGGTAAGCCAGACTAAAACAAATTTACAAATGTAGTACCCATCGTAAGAATATTGCGGCTTAAACCCTACAGCATTAAATGCTTTCTTTATTATATATAAGGTATTTAAGTAGAACGATACTTGTACAATAATAAAAGAAGTCAATGGAAACTCCTTTTTTCACTTGAATGAAAAAACACTAGTCAATACTGTCATATGTGGCAATAAAATATTCTGTTATAAAGGATAAACTATAATACATATAAAAAAGAATTTAATCATGAATATGTATTTAGCATAAAAAGTTCTGGTTTCATAGAATATAAAACTAATATTTTATGGATATAACTAAAATGACAACATTCCATTGAAAGAAAACAAATGTACAATGGAAACAAACATTTTTTTATACGTTTCATTACTGCGAACAAAATTATAACCATCTTTACAATAAGAATAACACCTACTTTTTCAATTCAACTTTGTAGTTAATGTATATACTGTACTCAGGTGTTTGATAGATATAACATCTTCATTGGCAGAGTTATGAAAGATAACAGTTTACAGTTGGAACAAATTAATATAGTGTTATAGTTGAAACAACAATCAACAAAGTAATCGGTAAATGAGAGGCATTATTGAAATAGTAGGTAATAAAACCTACAGTAACATTACCTGTTGTTCTTACTGCTCTGATACAATTATATATAAGATCAACCAAGTTTAATAAAAGACAACTATCTTTTGAGGCAAACATGATGTATCTGAAATAAAGGATTAAGAGTTATTAGCATTGAGTTATGATAATTGTGAAACCAACGAAATGGGAGACAAAAAACGATTGAAATTGAACAAATATCCATCAATAAGTTACAATACAAAACATAAGATCAAAGTAGATGATGTGTTCTCCGTTCCTGCTTATAGGTCACCGCTGATGTATGTGTGTTTGCGTATTTATTATTCAATGTTGCATCGCTTCGGTTCGACACCTCTTCCAGTGAGAATGTTTTCGGGTTCAATACGTACATGTGTAGACAGAACTCTAGCTTTAATACTCTCCTTTTTCAACTTAATAAGCATACAAGCCTTTGTTTCGCTATTACAAAGTGAGGCGGTAGTATTTTATGGAGGAAACGGTTTAAATTATGTGCTCTTTGTCCTACATCAATTAGACCATGTGTTGCAAAGGTGATTATATGATTTTGAAATATTTCTTACCATAACTACATTATTACTTATCATT